>NC_143392.1:6633474-6950303 GCF_980474605.1 Leiobunum rupestre | reverse complement strand
AATATTCCATTGGTAATTTTGAAAACCAATATTCCATTGGTAATTTTGAAAACCAATATTCCATTGGTAATTTTGAAAACTAATATTCCATTGGTAATTTTGAAAACCAATATTCCATTGGTAATTTTGAAAACTAATATTCCATTGTTAATTTTGAAAACCAATATTCCATTGGTAATTTTGAAAACCAATATTCCATTGGTAGTTTTGAAAACTAATATTCCATTGGTAATTTTGACAATAATTTATTCTATTGGTAATTTTGACAAGTATTTATTTCATTGGTAATTTTGACAAGTATTTATTCCATTGGTAATTTTGAAAAGTATTTATTTCATTGGTAATTTTGACAAGTATTTATTCCATTGGTAATTTTGACAAGTATTTATTCCATTGGTAATTTTGACAAGTATTTATTCCATTGGTAATTTTGACAAGTATTTATTCCGTTGGTAATTTTGAAAAGTATTTATTTCATTGGTAATTTTGACAAGTATTTATTCCGTTGGTAATTTTGACAAGTATTTATTTCATTGGTAATTTTGACAAGTATTTATTCCGTTGGTAATTTTGACAAGTATTTATTCCGTTGGTAATTTTGACAAGTATTTATTTCATTGGTAATTTTGACAAGTATTTATTCCATTGGTAATTTTGACAAGTATTTATTCCATTGGTAATTTTGACAAGTATTTATTCCGTTGGTAATTTTGACAAGTATTTATTCCGTTGGTAATTTTGAAAAGTATTTATTTCATTGGTAATTTTGACAAGTATTTATTCCGTTGGTAATTTTGACAAGTATTTATTCCGTTGGTAATTTTGACAAGTATTTATTCCGTTGGTAATTTTGAAAAGTATTTATTTCATTGGTAATTTTGACAAGTATTTATTCCGTTGGTAATTTTGACAAGTATTTATTTCATTGGTAATTTTGACAAGTATTTATTCCATTGGTAATTTTGACAAGTATTTATTCCATTGGTAATTTTGACAAGTATTTATTCCATTGGTAATTTTGACAAGTATTTATTCCATTGGTAATTTTGACAAGTATTTATTCCATTGGTAATTTTGACAAGTATTTATTCCATTGGTAATTTTGACAAGTATTTATTCCGTTGGTAATTTTGACAAGTATTTATTTCGTTGGTAATTTTGACAAGTATTTATTTCATTGGTAATTTTGACAAGTATTTATTCCGTTGGTAATTTTGACAAGTATTTATTTCATTGGTAATTTTGACAAGTATTTATTCCATTGGTAATTTTGACAAGTATTTATTTCATTGGTAATTTTGACAAGTATTTATTCCATTGGTAATTTTGACAAGTATTTATTCCATTGGTAATTTTGACAAGTATTTATTCCGTTGGTAATTTTGACAAGTATTTATTCCGTTGGTAATTTTGAAAAGTATTTATTTCATTGGTAATTTTGACAAGTATTTATTCCGTTGGTAATTTTGACAAGTATTTATTCCGTTGGTAATTTTGACAAGTATTTATTCCGTTGGTAATTTTGACAAGTATTTATTTCATTGGTAATTTTGACAAGTATTTATTCCATTGGTAATTTTGACAAGTATTTATTCCATTGGTAATTTTGACAAGTATTTATTCCATTGGTAATTTTGAAAAGTATTTATTTCATTGGTAATTTTGACAAGTATTTATTCCGTTGGTAATTTTGACAAGTATTTATTTCATTGGTAATTTTGACAAGTATTTATTCCATTGGTAATTTTGACAAGTATTTATTCCATTGGTAATTTTGACAAGTATTTATTCCATTGGTAATTTTGACAAGTATTTATTCCATTGGTAATTTTGACAAGTATTTATTCCGTTGGTAATTTTGACAAGTATTTATTTCGTTGGTAATTTTGACAAGTATTTATTTCATTGGTAATTTTGACAAGTATTTATTCCGTTGGTAATTTTGACAAGTATTTATTTCATTGGTAATTTTGACAAGTATTTATTCCATTGGTAATTTTGACAAGTATTTATTTCATTGGTAATTTTGACAAGTATTTATTCCATTGGTAATTTTGACAAGTATTTATTCCATTGGTAATTTTGACAAGTATTTATTCCATTGGTAATTTTGACAAGTATTTATTTCATTGGTAATTTTGACAAGTATTTATTCCATTGGTAATTTTGACAAGTATTTATTCCATTGGTAATTTTGACAAGTATTTATTCCGTTGGTAATTTTGACAAGTATTTATTTCATTGGTAATTTTGACAAGTATTTATTTCATTGGTAATTTTGACAAGTATTTATTCCATTGGTAATTTTGACAAGTATTTATTCCATTGGTAATTTTGACAAGTATTTATTCCGTTGGTAATTTTGACAAGTATTTATTCCGTTGGTAATTTTGAAAAGTATTTATTCCATTGGTAATTTTGACAAGTATTTATTTCATTGGTAATTTTGACAAGTATTTATTCCATTGGTAATTTTGACAAGTATTTATTCCATTGGTAATTTTGAAATTTCCCTCTTAGTAACAGTCACGAATAAACCGTAATGTCAATTTTTTGAGTTACTCCATTTCTGTCAAGCACTATTATAATACATCGCCTATGGCTATGGCTATAATAATGTATATTTTAAATGTACGCCGTCCCGTTTTCCAAGTTGAGTCGCCTAACGTTTATTAATCATAGTTCATGCATTCGCGTGAAGGGTGTACCTTCAGAGATGGGCCGCCTTCGTTACATCAGGTTTTCTCCGCTATCTCGTTTCTTTATAATATATTTAGTCTAGAAAAGAATTTTCTACTTCAGCGTCGCTCGTTGGGACGCGCCTGCGGGAAAAACGATAAATTATTTAAAAAGTTGTTGAAAGAATTATACGAATGCAGTTGCGCGGAGGGGTACACCATATTTCAATTCTAAGTCGTCGCGTTTTCAAGAGACCCCCCTGTTTCCCGCCTCCCAACATCGCGTTGTCATCCCCCAAACTTCCTTCATCCGTCTCTTGTACCGTGTTTTGGTATAGCAATCCACTACCCCCCGTCGTTGTCACGGAGGTTCGTAAAATTGTCGACAGGAGGAGCTGGGGTCGCCCGTTTCTCTGGTTGAAATCTATTTTTAATTTCTTTCGGCTCTACTCCGCCTCGTTGAAATTATCCCTCTTAGATTATATTTATGACGCGTTAACGACTCTATCTGAGGGGATTTTTATTTTTAACGTCTTTATTTTTATTTCAAACGGATGCTTTTCAAGTTTATTCTCCATGCGTGTTCCAAAATTTCGTCTATATATTATAATATATATTTTATATATTAATATACTTCATTATACGTTACATTTTTTCAATATAATTATATACAATTATTAATTAAGTTCTATAAAATTAGTTTTTATTTTAATATATTGTACACTAATAATTGATTTTTATAAAATTATATTTTATTTTAATATATTGTACTATAATAATTGATTTTTATAAAATTATATTTTATTATAATCGATATATTGAAAAATAATAATTAATTACATTATACAAAATAAGTTTTATTTTAATCAAGATATTGAAAAATAATAATTAATTACATTATACAAAATAAGTTTTATTTTAATCAATACATTGCAGAAATAAATTCTACAAAATAAGTTTTATTTTAAACAATACATTGAAAAATTAAATTTTACAAAATAAGTTTTATTTTAATCAATACATTGAATAAATAAATTCTACAAAATAAGTTTTATTTTAATCAATACATTGAATAATTAAATTTTACAAAATAAGTTTTATTTTAATCAATACATTGAATAATTAAATTTTACAAAATAAGTTTTATTTTAATCAATACACTGAATAAATTAATTATACTAAATACGTTTATGCATCAAAATTTATCATTTATATAGAAAAAAACTTTAAAATAATTAAATTTAACTCTGTATATAAAAGTATATTTATTTTACCCCTAGGCTCTTTAATCTTGGAATATTGACGCTTGGCAAAATATATTTTGGGAAGAAAAATGAGGTTCGGGTGGAATATGGATGCATAATGCAAGCCTCTTTGGAACGAAACTGAGCGTTGAATAGCTTTTCGCACTTTTGATACGACCATAAAGAACTCCAAAAGGCCGCCAGTTTTTTTATAGCAAAACCCCAAGCCCTGACCGAAGGCCCCCGTTTTGTAAAATATCGCACGTTCGTTGGGATGATAAATTGTTTTCGGTGGACTATCGCCTTTTGACAGACCGATAGCCAAGTCCCTTTTTCACTCTCCTTTACAGCCAGGAACATTTTTCTTCGGCAATTGATGAACCTCGCAACGGGCGTGTTGACCATCATACATAACTTCCCGGCTGACGGCGGCAAACTCCGCCTCGCCAAATTTTCACCCTGTCAGAAAAGTTCCTGCCCATCATGAACCTTTTTTTTTATAGTATTGATATCGGCTACGAAATATCAAACACGCCAGTACAAGTTCTTGTAAAGTGATGTTTTCTTCCAAATAACCGAGCGATTTGAAACGAATTTAAAAGCATATACGGGATTTGCTGGGAATATCTTTTCGATATCTGGTTTATTAACTGATTTACGATGTTGAGAAATCCCGTGGATTTAGCCTATTCTTATACCATTCGCTCGTGAAAAGTAATAAATATTGATAGGCTCGATTTGCAGCTTGTAATCCCAAGCTTTGCCGTCAACTTCCCACAATTTAGACTTTTTTTGAGGGGATGGTATTACGTGATTATTCCTTTTTTTTGTAGGTATATTTCCAACTTAATCCGACACCGTTGACTAAATTTAATCCACGCAGTCTTTACCTTGTCGGAATAACTATATCTAAGTGTACGGTAATAGTTAAAGGTACGGGGATGAAAAGGTAACCGCGTTTTGGACTTGTAGATTTCGATTGTACTCTTTGAATGTCGGATACCGCGGCCGGGGTTCGATATGTTGATACATTATGGATCCGGTTTTGGGGCGATTGGGACTCTATTCTCCTCGGTACTGTCCGCGGTTTTTACCTCGCTTCTAGAACAAGCTTCCTCTACAAGCTTCCTATTTCGGAGGAGAAGCTAGAGTAAGCTATAATTCGGGCGCAAAAGGAATTCATAAACTGTGGCTGCGTCGAATAAAGCTTTGTCGGAACCATAGAGCAGCTGCTTCAATGTTTCTCCACCATTAGAAGAGACCCGCCGGTGACTGTTCACACCTGACTGGTATAACTCTTTTCTTTTCTTTTTCTGGTTCTGGCTGGCGAGACCAGTCAGAGGGTGACAGATTTATGTTGGCAGGAGGAAGCCGACAAAGACGAGACACGATGGTAGTTAAAGTCAGCTGTTGCCAGTAGCGATTGATGAGTGGCCTTCCTTTCCTCTATCTCATCCTATTTCTATTTCTCCCCTGGGTAAGCTTAGAAACGGCGTAAAAGTCTTCCCGAACTAAACATCCCGAGAAATTCCCCGACGTTTGGTATTTATCAAAACAGCGATACTCTCTATCTCTCTAGGTTCGCGTCATATTTTAGCTCCCCCTGAGTTTCAAACAGTTGACAGAAAAGCCCCCTTGTCCGGTCGTAATTTCGAGGCGGTTTATATGGCGCGTGAGTTTTACGACGCCGCCTTCCCACGTGCGTTTTGTCTCCCGCGTACCGAGATTGTGTATATCGTAAGGGAGTGATGTAATGGCGCGTTGCTTTTGATTTTTATAACCGGGGGATGCCTACCCTCCCCGCCGGTAAACAGATTTCCTATAACCTCTTGTTGAGAGTTGAAAGAAACTTACGCGTATTTTTTTCAGTGGGCGATCTCACCAATGTAGTAACGCTCGCATACTTGTCCGGTGTAGTCGAAAATGGTCTGTCAACGTCATGTCCGGATGTCCCCAATACATTTCTTCCTAGGATGAAAGAATTACTACTCGTGAAGAAAATTAGTAGTACCCAGAATCGTGGTACGAACTAGCCCTACAGAAAACCCCATCTGGTGTCACGCGTAGTAACCAATCTTCTCAACAATCTTTAAAGGCCTAGGTTTTTTTCTGCCTGTCCCCCTTTAAATTAACTTAGTGTTGGCCTAATTTAAAGGGCAACAGGCAGAAGAAAACCTAGGCCTTTAAAGCTACGGGTAAGCTATAGACCTCAAAACTCAGTTTAAGTCGGTTGGAATACCAGTTTTGCCCAATAAAACTGAGTTAAATAGCCATGATAACTGGTTTCAAAGCTAAAGTTTGTACGTTGGCATTTGTAAGTTATTGGCAATTAACGAATTGAAAGAGGTTTTCTATTTAAATAAAAAACAACCAATTAATTACTTTAGACCTAACTATCTTAAAACTAAACTTTCCTGTCATATTCCATGTTCAAGCTTTGTCAACTTTAACTTAACATTGGTCCAGGGGCGTAGGAACGTTTTAGAAGTTGGAGGGGCAAAGAGAAACGAAAAGTGGTCTGGAGAATGGTTTTGAATTTTTAATGGAGTGTAGCTTCTCCGAATGCATGTTTACTACTATGTAAATTGGAGGGAAAAGACTGAAATTTAAACACAGTTGAGGTTCTATAAACTGTATATGCTCTTCAAATAATAATTTGAGCCTTTTGAAAATTTCAACTGACCAAAATGTTGGAGGGGGCAATAACATTAGTTGCCTCTCCCAACATAATTCTAGGGAGGGGCATTGCCCCCCCCTGCCCCTCCCGGTTCCTACGCCCCGGCATTGGTCACATTTGATGAAAAAAAATTATTTTTTCCACTTTTGTTAAATTTAAGATCATAATTTAGTTGGTATTAACGATGGCTTCAAAAATTATTGTATTAAATTGATACCTTTGAGAGCAGATCCTAACGGCGCCTTTTCTATTTTGTTTTATCTTCGCGAAAAAGATCCAGTTGGGAAGGGAGTTCATTTGGAAGGAAAAAAAATCCAAGATGACCACGGCCATCAGCATCCCTGGTTTGATATCATTCGTTACTTCGTCGCGTGTTGTATAATAATTTCGTTATCGCTTTCCGATGGGAAAGTAACACGAAAACGCCACTTCGAGAAGCATACGGTTTTCTGTATCTAGGAAATAGATTTTTTTTCGATTCTCCTTCTTTCATTTATATAATATAAACTTTACATTAAGGGTGGGGGGTCGAAGCGGTGGTGTCGCTTACGTAAGAAAGGGCTGGGAGGTGGTGTGGCTGATGGTGGGGGGTGGAGACTCAGGGTCACCCCCAGCCGCTGCTGTCACAAATGGCGGCTAGAATGACTAATGGCTGCCCCTCTTTACGTTGGCCTGTCGCGAGCTTTGACGGAGATAAATGAGCCCGCATCAACACCAGGAAACCAACGACGTATACTCTCTCGCTCTCTCTATAGCGAAGGGCATATTTGGTCCCTCATTTCTCATGGCTTGTCACCAGAACCACCAGCGCTGACGGACCTTGGTGTCCGGTTCTGCCCCACCCGCCTGCCTGGGCTATTATAAATAAGAACCTTTATAAAACGAAGCTTCTACGCCGGTGTATATATAAACACTAGCTAAAAGAAGTTTATTTTTTATCCATCCAGTCTAGGTTTTATAATTTCGTAGCTTCGGCGCGTAGAGGGATCTCGGGTAGGGTGGCTCGAAAGACTCTAGCTATTCATCTCTGTTTAAAACGTCAAGGAAACCGGGGCCTGGCAAAGATTATAGGCTATAAATCACGCCCGTATTTTTCTTCGGTTAATCAAATCGAACCTAAATCTGTCAATTACATTTTTCTTCGCTGCGAGCAGAAGGGAGCGATTACAAACTGGCCTTTTATAAATCAAACTATCTATTACGTTATTTCATTTTATCGAAGTAAGAAAAAAAAACCTTTAAAGTTTTTCGTCCAATTTAGATTGAACGAGTCAGTATAAATTTTCGGATCATTCTCGCGTCAAGTTTAAATGTTAAATTATACGAAATCAATTGAGACTGATTTCACTCCCTTCATACTCCGCGATCAATATTCGTTTATTACACGAATACTAGGGGGCGCCGCGCGCGAATTAATGATACCCCCGTTCCTTCCCCTCCTTTCTATAAGGGTACCGCGATTAAGGTCAACATAGTTTCACCGGTTTCGTAATAAACCCTCGGGTATCATACGCTCTACGGCTGACGAGTGAAGACTGCTGTCGACACACTTTCTCTGCGCGTGTGTTTGTGTCGGTTTAAAACAGCAGGTAGTGGAGGATACTTCTTTTACCGATCCCGCGTAAGGGTTGATCTCCGGTTGACGAGGTAATTACAGTCGTCATTCCCAAAGGGAGCCAACTGACAACGCAGACGCGGTTTGATGGAGACGAGCTCTCGTGACGTGATGTTAGAGCCATGGGTGTTGCTTCGCTTCTGGGGTTGCGTCTCTATAATTTATGTAAGAAAACTCTTAACTTGATGATAGGGATAGGGTGAAAGCTGCGTGGAAATTAAAATTGGTCGCTACGCGATTTCACTATAAATAGAAACGGGAAAGTCGGGAAGTATAGAACGAGTTGTCCAAAAGACCGAAAATAGTTCGGCGCTTAAAGGGCTGCGTAACTGCGTTATCATTTGAAAGATTCGGCCCGAATTTCAGATAGCCCCTCCTCTTCTGTGCATCGTAATAACAACGAATGATAATTTTGAATTTTTCAAATGATGTAATTTTATTTAACTAATTTAATGCTTAATTTTAATTTAACGCTTCATTTTAATTTAACGCTTCATTTTAATTTAATGCTTCATTTTAATTTAATGCTTCATTTTAATTTAATGCTTAATTTTAATTTAATGCTTAATTTTAATTTAATGCTTCATTTTAATTTAATGCCTTATTTTAATTTAATGCTTAATTTCCATTTAATGCTTAATTTCCATTTAATGCTTAATTTCCATTTAATGCTTAATTTCCATTTATTCTGTTCAAGTTTAACCTTCAACCCCACTAAATAAATGAAATCAACCCGGTATCTCATTGGTTCCTTAAAACTGACGTCTTCCGAAGCGATTGAAGCAAACTCCGGTGACGTGTTTCCCTCCCCTCTCTCACGCCAGGGGAAAATTCTACCACGATCGTCTCTCTCAACAACAGTCATTTTCCTTAAATACAAATAATCTTGGTATAATTCCGGCTTCGTGTATGGCGCCGCCGAGTTAGAAATGCGTCTTATCTTTTGGTCGCTTGTTGGATATCATTTAAGTCTCGTCAGAGCTTCGGGCTTCTTTTGGCACTAGCCGCGGTCTCCGACATTTTCTTACAGACAGTACACATTCGTGATAAAGTAATTACCGCTTCTGCGGACTGGTTAACTTGTTATTATTTCGCATCGTAGATACCTGCGGGCTTCGGAATGAGATTAACAGGGTGTGTTTCTTTATAAAGCGTCCCGTCTCTTGATTTTGTTCCGAAGGTTTCGAGTCAACTCGCACGCGGTAGCTCTTTCGCTATGATTTTGACGTTTTACAAATGGTTCTCTCGCTCTCGGCTCTGTTCCGTCAGTCAATTTTATTTGTTTCTGCGTTGGCTCGCGCCTGGAGCAAATAATGGAGACCGTTGTCTTAGCTAATGGAACCTGCCGAAATACTATAATTAACTCTTAAATACCCTCTTCTTTCCCTCTGACACTGTTCTACTGCCTGTTCTACTGCCTGCTTCTGTATTGAGACGAGAGGATGTACCATTATTTTGTACAATTACTTTGGAGGTATAGCCTCGGCCCAGATATCAGCCGTTGAGGGTATATTGTCATTTATCTTAAAATACAACGAAACATACTCAATACTCTACTTAAGTAAGTGATGTGTCACCGTCGGCCGTAGTTCTTTTCAAAATAGAAACTTACAAAATGGTATATCAAATTTCATATCAAAAATTGGGTTGATCCAACTTCAACCGATAATTACTATGCAAAATGTGTTACATTTGTCTAAATTACAATGTGTGAAACTCTGATTTGATAAAAATTGATTGATGTTAAGTAATTGGATTCCAACTGGATGTGGTCTAAGTCTAGTAAATTTGCCAAAACTTAGGTAAACAATTTGCAGGTCTATTGAACTTCGATCGAAATTTAAAATGTAAGATACTTGTCCAAATTAGAATGTTCGAAAGTCTAATATCATAAAAATTGCTTGATGTTAAGGAATGGGATTCAAACTGGATGTGGTCTAAATCCAGTATCCCATAAATTTTGCAGGTCCAGACTCAACTTCGATCGAAAATTCAAATGTAACTTATTTGTCATAATTGCAATGTATGAAACCCCATGTAAAATTATTTGATCCCAAACGAAATTGGATCCAATATTAAATCCAATATTCCAAAATTATAACAAAAATTTGCAGGTCCAGATTCAACTCTGATAGATAATTACTATGCAAAATGTGTTATATTTGTAGAAATTACAACGTAATAAACTCCAAGCAAAATTATATGATCCAATCAGAATTGGATTAAAAATGAATGTATAAAACTCCATGCAAAATTATTTGATGCAAAGCATTTCACTTTTGCAAAAGTAGATGGCACTGCAAAACAGTATAACCGAAGTTATCTGTTACACGCATTTATGAGGGTTCACGAAACGACGTTAATAAATAAGTCGTAGCCACAAGTAGCGCGTATTTCCTTTTGAGAATAAGTAATGACGCAACAATTTTCGGGGTCCCCGTCGCAATTCCAATCCGCTGAAAGAACCCGTTTCAAAAAGGCCGCGAAGAGAGACGTAACCAAGTACCAGAGTTGCAGTTGAAGTATGGCGACCCAAAACGCGCCGCTGTCCATCAATCAACGCGCCGGGCCCAGCGAGAACATGTCCATACAAGAGAGAGAGAGAGAGAAATTCAACCCACGCGCATTCCTTCAGCAATGACGATGGCGGGCTCTTTTTCACTTCTTCATCTTCTCCGAGCCACCACGAGGGCCGAACTAGAGATAGGATACGTACTATGGTACGTAGTGAAGTGACAAGTTGGACGGAGTTAGAAACCTTTAAGGTCGAAACTAAACCCCCCGCCGTGGCCCGCCTGCTGGATGCAAAATTGCCTCCGCTCCTTTTTACAGTCTTCTTGATCGGAGTTGCGCTCCAGTCTTTCGCATCAGCATATTCAGCGACGAAGCTGCGAGTTATTTACGCGTCCCCTTCTCGAGATGACCCGGAATTTCGGGTGGCAGAAACCCGGCTGGCTGCTTCGTAGTGTTACTGGTAACGGGAGCTTTTCACGGCGTCAAGCGTGATAAATGACTTTCTTCCACCAAACACGAGTTCGACTTCCCCCTCGGTTCATTTTTTCCCATTCGTGGTATATATATATATTTTACATACCGTACAAGTACGAAACTCAAGCTAGCGCCTATCCTTTTAACTATCGTGTCGAATTCTGGAACGCGACGTATGTCCGTGTGTCCGCTTACGAAATGTTCCGCGACAGACAAGTTACGAAAGTTTGAGAACATCGACGACTACCGTATATTTACCGAATGTATCAGATGTGACCTTCGTCGGCAGCTCGTTGAACCGCGTCTTGTACTGACGTTGTCGTAATCTGTGGATCTTTAACGTTGGGGTTAGCTTTGAGAGCCATTCTGGTTCGTCATACAGATTGTGGTACCCAGAATTAACAGCATCAGTGACAGTGTCATAGTTCGGATGACCGAATTTAATTCAGTTTCGTCACGTCGAAATGACGTCATCTTGGGTCGTCATTGAGGCTGCTGTACCCAGACTTACTAACATTTAATAGCTCAGATTTTAGAATTTCATTTAATTCCACCACGTGCAAAGGACTTCATCTTGGCCCGTCATATAGAGATTGCTGTACCGAGACTTACCAACATGGTTTAATAGCTCAGATTTTTGAACTTCATTTAATTTCAAAACTTGCAAAGGATTTCATGACTTACCAACATGGTTTAATAGCTCAGTTTTTCAAATTTTATTTAATTTCAAAACGTGCGAAGGACTTCATTTCTTACCAACATGGCTTATTAGCTCAGATTTTTGAATTTCCTTTAATTTCAAAACGTGTAAAGGACTTCATGACTTACTAACATGACTTAATAGCTCAGTTTTAAAATTTTTATTAAATTTCAACACCTGCAATTTTGCAAAGACCCTCATCTTGGTCCATCGTAGAGATTGCTGTACCCAGACTTCAGAATGAAGTTTCATAGTTCAGATTTAGGAACTTTATTTAATTTAACCACGTGCAAAAGAACGTCATCCTAGTGCGTGTACAATCCGCGTACTGAGCCGGTTAAATACGAGTTACGAAGCGTGTCAAATTTATTCCCAGTTTTTAACAATCTTTCGCGAATTCTTGAAAGTTTTCTAGTAAAGATGAGAAGAGAACTTAAATTGAGAGATTTTTAACCGCGCCTGTCATAGCTTTGTCCACGATCCCGTCTTGGATATGTATTTTTGGTTGTATACGCCTATGTATATTCAGTTAGACAGACAGGTCGTGGAGTTGGGTAGGGCCTCTCTTTCTCCGTGTTTGCCGACTTATTCGAGTTTAAATTGAGTGGAGGGGGCTCTTGGCAAGCAAAACCAAGCCGGCTCTTTTCAAATGGGCTCGTTTACTTACCGCCGTTTGCTTCGAAGGAAGGAGAGTTGTAAAATTTCGTAACGAAGCCTCGAAATTGGCGTCTTTGAGGGAAACGGAGGAATTCCCGCGTGTTTAAGGGAACAGCGGGTTTCTCTTTTTACATCGTTCCGAAACCAACTTCTTACGGACCGGGATTCCCACTGAGTCGCGTACACAGGTCCAACGGCGCTGGTACCTCTGCCTTTCGAAACCTTTGATCTTTTCTACATTTCTAAATTCTTCCTCCATGCTTCGCCCTTCGCTTACGATATGGGAACTCTTTCTACATATCGTATATATATATATAGCATTACTTACTTATATTACTAAATTAAGAATATTACTAAATTAATAATATTACTAAATTATTAATATTACCAAATTAATATTATTACTAAATTAATAATATTACTAAACTAATAATATTACTAAATTAATATTATTACTAAATTAATAATATTACTAAATTAATAATATTACTAAATTAATAATATTACTAAATTATTAATATTACTAAATTATTAATATTACTAAATTATTAATATTACTAAATTATTAATATTACTAAATTAATAATACTACTAAATTATTAATATTAATAAATTATTAATATTACTAAATTATTAATATTACTAAATTATTAATATTACTAAATTATTAATATTACTAAATTATTAATATTACTAAATTAATAATATTACTAAATTATTAATATTACTAAATTATTAATATTACTAAATTATTAATATATGACTAATATTACTATAATTAGTATGACTAATATTACTAATATTACTAATATATGACTAATATTACTAATATTACTAATATATGACTAATATTACTATTACTAATATTACTAATATATGAGTAATTTTTTAATTTCTAATGTTACTAATATATGACTAATATTACTAATATTACTAATATATGACTAATATTACTATTACTAATATTACTAATATATGAGTAATATTTTAATTTCTAATGTTACTAATATATGACTAATACTACTAATATTACTAATATATGACTAATATTACTATTACTAATATTACTATTATATGAGTAATATTTTAATTTTTAATGTTACTAATAATTATAAATACTGCTAATGTAATTGAAACATGTAACTTCGCAGGCTTTAATATATTAAGCTTGAAATCATATTAATATTATCAGAATTTTATAACACATCTTAACTGCTAATGTTGTTTGCTTGAAACATGAACCTTCGGAAGTTTCCAATGATTTTTTAAATACGATTTGGAAAACAATAATGGTGCAATAGAAAATGTTCAAACTTTATAATAACTTTAAAATATGATTTTTATATAGTAGAAAATTTTTAAATTTAACATCGGTAGACCTTGGAATATTTAATATAGGAACTTTTCGGTGCATTTGAAGTTCTTTAGCCAGTGCGGAAACCATTCTTCTTATCCCTCTATCGGGAAAAATGGCCGCCACAGCGACTGCGCAAGTGCGAAGGTATCACAATGAGCCTATTGAAACAGTGCCGCATTCTTCATAAGGCTGCCTATGCAGGGCCCAAGCATAACAAGGTGGTGGGAAATGTATAGGGACCCGAAGAAGTTTACGGGCCCGGCCTTTGGCTTGCGGTATATGGTGAGCCCTTTCGCTTCGGAGCAAGAGGAAGCGGGTTCGATCCCAACTTGTGGCACTAGGTGAAAACTGCATTGAGTTTGCAAGGTCTCTCACTGGTTGAAGAGGTTTTCCTCCGATTTTTTCGGTTTCCCCTTCCATATAAATTTGTAGAGGTGAACGGTAATAGTGAAGGCTAGGAGCAACAAACACAGCACCCCACTCAAGGAGAACGCAACCCGTCAAAGGTCGTGCATTTTCTCGCGTACATTTTTCATTGGCTAGACGCTTTAGCGCCTGCTACTGTCCGAAGGGGAAAATTCGTAAATTGTCTTCCCCCCTTTCCGTAAAACGTGCAGCGTAAAGGCTCGTCCAATGAAATTTGAACACAAACACTGCGTTAACATGTTTAAGGCTAACTGCGTTCTCCTTAAGTGGGGTACTTTGTTTGTTACTCCCATGTGTACGGAGCTGTTCGCTCACGTGGCATGAAGGGCTTGTAGCCGCCCTCCTACGTGGTGTAACCCGGCCCCCGGTTCTTAAGGCATTAAAAGTCGCGAGAGGACTTGCGTATTAGCTTAGCTGATTATCATTAATACTATACGTCACTGCATTGAAAAGTACCTATATTGAATTCATACTTACTAGTAAACACATTATAATATTTTGATACTATACAAGCGTACATCTACAATAGTTGATTTTATAAAATAAAAAGTGGCTTGCCCAACGTGTTAAAATGTTGCTCTTACGTCACAAGACACAGCTTTATTAGTATATTCTTCGCACGAGCGATTTGCACGCGCGCTAGAAAAACCAATATTCCGGTAGCGCGCGCTCGTAGATTTGTAAAAGCTAGGAGCAACAAACACAAGGCGATCGCAGCTAGCCTTTAAACACGCTAACGCAGTGTTGTGTACAAATTTCATTGGACGAACCATTACGCTAAACGTTTTACTGGCGGGGAGAAGACAATTTCCGAATTTTCCGGTTCCGACGGCAGCAGGCGCTAAAGCGTCTAACCAATGAAAAATGAACGCGAGAAAATGCACGACATTTGACGGGTTGCGTTCTCCTTGTGTGGGTTGCCGTGTTTGTTGCTCCTAGGTAAAAGTAAGAGACTGTGACGTAAGAGCAACATTTAAACAAGAAGGCCACGTTACTACTAAGAACTATTTGAAACAGAGATGGAAGCATCTACACCCTTTATCCATCACGACAATTCGTTACGTATAAATTAATTTGCGATTTAGTAGAGACGGTAGATGAACCGATCCGCCAGCAGGTATGTCGCTAATCTCAAAGGAGATCCACTCCTCCGGAGTCCGTAGAATACGACATTCTATTAAGTCTTATAATAAGTCATTCTAAAAATATATCCACCACCCTCTGTCGCAAATAAATTAAGGCGCGACTTCCTGCTCTTAAGTTGCGAGTCTTTCCAACCAGCATCATTTATTACATTTTTTGTTGGCCAGGGGGAAAGGTATCCCAACGCGTTACGCGATATTCCAGAAATATAATTAATTTTTGTCAAGAAGTTTCGCCGCTAGGGGCCGCGGTGACGCTGGGGGGCGGAAAAACTCGTGATTAATGAATCAGTCACCTCCCTTTTCGTCGATTGAAGCCCATATCAATCTTTCACGCGACCTGCAGCGGTGGATTTGCTTTTTTTTGTTTATAGAAAATACGTTTACGTAGTCGGTCGTAGCCACCATCCAGTGTGAACCCAGCACGAACTAAGCAGCTGCCACGTCACTCATTCGTGCCTGAAACAAAGAGTTATATACAGACTCGAACGGGCTCTTCACCCCCTCGGCTACCTCCCCTCTTACGCCGCGCTCTGTAAGGTGGATTAATGGGCTTCGTTTGCAGACAAAGGGAACCATTCATTTAGATTTTGAGCCTAGTAAGCTGGAAAAAAAGCTTCGTATAAAACCACGTTGATGATAGGAAATGGCGTATTTTACTCAGTTTAAGCTTTAGTTTTTTGACGGATGATACTATAATTGACCGTACCGATGTCGTTGTTGTAGGTAGTAAAAATGGCGCCAAAACCGACGCTACTATTAAAACCTCATTATTACCACTTGTTACATAGCGGTGGCAACTGAAATTCGTTACGAAGTGAAACGTCGTATTGTCGCAACCCGACGAACTTGTTATTTTTCTCTTATACGAAGTGCGGATGTAGATTTGTCGACACAGCCCTATAGTCAAATATCTAGAGATCATCTTTCAAGTTATTTCTTTTTTATTAAAGCCGAAATGTGAAGAAAGAGTTGCCTCTTGATGCGAGCGTTTCGCGCGGGGAGAATGGGAAAAAAAGGCAAAACTTGTAAAATTTGCTGTCGAGACAACTTCTAATCTATCTTGTTTTCAATTTCCTTGCCGAAGATTCAGCCAAGAACATTTTTATTTCTATTAGGCCGACCTCACTCCGTTTGGGGTGAGACCAATTCAGAGGTGCGGGAAGTCGACATAGACTTCATATTTCCGTGGTGGGGTGTAGGAGTGGTTAGCATTTTCACCTCACAGCGAGAGGAGCCAGATTCCAGCTTGTGGCAGTGGCACTGGGTGAAAACATGGAACAAGAATCTAAGGGGACTCACTGTTGCCAATATTTGGACACACTAGGCGTGGTTTAAATTGGAAGGCTTATTGAGGTACACCAGCCGCTTTGAAGAGCCCCAAGGATTCTGTTCAACTGTCACTACGAGTGGCTGAGTCTGGGCTTATAGCGACAGTACGTGCGATAGAGTTAGGTCAGGTTTAGTTCATAAAACTTTTCAAGTTTAGAAATGGGATTCCAATGAATTTGATAAAAAAAACCTCAGCCATACGCGATTTTCTGGTTATTTTTACTTAACACAATGGTTAATTACCATTACTTAAACTTTTAAAGAACCAATTTCAAAAATAAAATGTCTAAAACTTACTAAGCCTAATCATTTAACTGACAACAACGGCGCCATTTCATCAAAATTGAACGTGAACGCTCTAGCTTCTCTACGAAACTACGCCAGAAATCGTCTTCAGCGACCCCAAGTTTGTCTACATTGAACTAAAATAAACCGTGATTTTCCTATTCCCAGTATTAACTCGTACTTATTAAAACCTGAACAGTGGGTCCCTTTGGATTCTTGGTCCATGGTGAAAGCTCGGAACAACTCCTGCGTTGAGTTTGCAAGTTCTCCCCCATGGTTAAAGGGGTTTTCTGCCGAGTTCTTCGATTTTCCCCTTTCCCTAAAAACTGGTTGTGGTTAACGGTAATAGTGAGTGTAGGAAGCTGTTGGCTCGCGTGCTGGCATAAAGGGCTCAGTATCGTAGGAACGGGGGGGGGTACAGGGGTACAATGTACCCCCCTTAAAATTGGAAAGGGGCGCTAAATTGGTGTGAAAAGGGCGCCAATTTTTTTTAAGAGGGGCCTCAAAAAGCCTGTCGATGAGGGGGGCGCCAAATTTAGCATCACAGCTGTACCCCCCTTAATCTAAAACGTTCATACGCGCCTGGAAGGGCTTGCCACCACTCTCCTACGCATTGTAACCTGGCCACCTGAATTAATGACTTTAAAAGTCGCTTGATGACTTAGGCCTAAGGTAGTGCCAAGGGTTATTTCGAGGGGCAGGTCACTTCCATTTTGGGTGAGTCTTAATCATAGTAAAATGATTAAATCAGGGTAATAAAGATTAGAAAATCTAATCACCATTTGATCAATCTAATCACGATTTAAACGAGATTTTATCATTCTAATCATGATCTAATCTTCTTAATCAGGATTTAATCAGATTTAATTATATTTAATCAATTTAATTAGATTTAATCATTTTAATTGGTCGAATCGAGATTTTATAATTAAAATCAAAACTAAAGTACGATTAATTTTTAATATTGATAGTTCTATCGCAATTGTGTTTGACTGATATGATTGAAAAATTAACTTATCTCATTTTATTTAAAACATCACGAAACATCACAGCTTTGTAACACGAGTTATCACAGATTAGTAATTAAGGTAACATTGTAATGGGAACTACTTTTTTTTTCTATATTAAATTATTCTAATCAGCTCGTTCTAATCACGCACAATTATAATCATTCCAATCACCAATATAATCATTCTGATTCTCGTTCTAATTTCAAATCACGATTTAATCATTTTAATCATATTTAATCATTTAATCATGAATAAATCAGATTTAAACATTCTAATCAGGATTAAACGTGATTTAATCAACAAAATCATGATCAAATTGAATTTTATCAAAATAATCATGATTAAATCGGATTTAATCTTTCGAGGGGTGCGTCGTTAATCAAGGAAGTGACCTGCCCCTCGGGTTATTTAAGTGGATCTTTAAGTTTCAGTTACATTTTTATAGAGTTTGGTACTGAGACTCATTTCTAGAATGAATAAGCATTTTTAGGGGAACTTTAAACTAAGTCATTAGGACTACTGCGTCATCTGTGCCTCGTTGTCATGGTGAGCACGTGCTGGAAATCGACTCAATCGAGGCACTAATCTTTTTGGGTAAGCCTGTCAATTCTACGACATTCCACGCATAGCTCTCAGTAATTATTTCTACTAGCTGGCACACTTATGATATCTAATTATAGACTTATGGTATGAGCTAATTAATGCTCTGCAATGTGACCTGGCCTCCTGAATTAAAAAGGCATTAAAAGTCGTTAGATGACTTGGGCCTAGGGTGGTGCCTTGGATATTAGCCAAGCTGATTATTACAATTATTTTTATATATAAAGGTCCATTTAAAAAATTCTTTTGCACAAGATTCTCCAAATGAAGTTTCGAAATTTTACATTTATGTCATCGGTCTTCACAGTCTAAACTAAAACGGTAAAACGGAAACCCCTATAGCTACGCCACTAAAGCCAGGGTCACCCTTACCTCTAAAATCGCTTCGTTTTAGATAACTAGTTTTCAAAACCCTGCAGCGTTCGGGAAGCAACTCGTCCGAGTCGGTTCGCTTAGAATCGCTTTCAAAACGACAAGACGTGGAAGTCAAATTGCTCGTATTTTCAGAAATAATGGGATTAAAATTTTAAATAATGTCAAATAATATTACTGTATATATAGTAAACATGATTAACTAATTGTTTTGGGATACATTTTAGTACTTTCAAAATTCTGGTCATAATTTGAAATGACGTTAAGCCTTGGCTATAAGCGAACCGGGGTGAAGCGATTTCGCACGTGTGAACCAAGAATTACCGTCGGCGGTCAAACCTGGCGTAAGTGTGACCGTGGCTTTAAGTATAACTGGCGTTAGTTATTTAAAAATAAATAGACGATTTTGGTCGTCATCTTTTTTAAATTTATTTATTAATTCGGTTAATTTACGACTAGGATAAAGTGCACCAATTGGTAACGCAGGACATCAATTTTCTTGTATAGTAATGGCGATCAGTATCACCGTCAAAGGACGTCCCACTCGTTACTACACTGCAGAGACAAAGGGAGCTATTATGGAAATGCCGTGACATTATCACCGTAATTTAAAACACATTCTGGAGATATTTTTCCCTGCCTTTTCCCGCGCTAAAAACAGTTCGTTCTGTTGCAGAGGGGTGTGCCGAGGAGGGAAATATATAATTCATTCCTTGTAGCGAGAATAGTGCCATTTACATACCAAGTGCGGAGTTTGTGGGAAATTTTCTCGTGGCCCCCTCAGCCGAATGCGTGTGTTATATATAACGTATTTCCGTTTTTTAAGTGTGGATAATTAATGGTTTTCGGGAACAAACCAGTTTTCTTTCCTCAAATATTTTCCCTATTACCCGGACTTTCGGTGAATATAAAAATTTCTGCCGGCGTTCGGCGGGAAAGGGGTAGCATGGCCCCTTTTATAGCGGAGTTGCGCTCCAAGAATTCTGGGTCTCCGCGCTGGCTCTGACCATTAAGATTCCTCCGGAGAATGGAAGCGCCTATTTCGGACGCCGTCTTTTCCATTTGTTTCCCCGCGAGTTTCAATTAATTTCCCACCAGGGGGACCGAGAGAGCGCTCTTCAAATCCGACCCCTTCCCCACTTTCACCCCGTTTCTTGGCGCTAATGCTTTTTCCGTCTTTGACAAAAGAGTTTTGCCGCTTTTTTTCTGCCCCCGATGCTTTGCGAATGAAATGTTGCCAAAATAAGACCGTAATAGCCCAATCGGGCGGTTTTTAATTATTACTTTGACTTTCGATGAATTCAGTTAACATTTTAGTTTGTAATGCAATTATATTGGTTCCGTATTGTAGTAAGGTAATGTATTGGCCATCTGTTTTCAATTTCTTCATATTTAAATCTTACAATCACCAAACTTGTCAGTGCCATCCACTACGATATCTTACGGTTTCTACGTTACAAGAAGTTAACTGTTAAGATTGATTTAGATACATTTACTAAAATGTCTTGATCCAATGTCCAAAATATCTATCCAACTGGAATCAGATTTGAATCCAATTCTGTTTGTATCAAATAATTTCGACCGAATCGGAATAAAGTTAAAATTCTAATATTGTAATTGAAAAAATGTAAAGCGATTTTTAACCCAAAATTTCAATCAAAGTCGAATTTGGATCAACCCAATTTTTACATAATTTCGCCATAAAATTCGATCCACAATTTTCGTAAAATTAAGATGTGCGGGTTTTCATCGCGTTTGGGCTATTTTTACGTCAAAGCCGGCTACGTTTCATTACAAACCCGGCAACCATATCTCGTACATTACAGCCTATCTCGTTAATATCCGTTAACTCTTTTTTTTTCTTTCTTCGCGGCGCGGGGCCGGCTCTTTGGGCTATTAATTCGTATTTAAAAATCCACTTGTAGCGTGTAATTTTCTAGAAGCTATTTGAAGCATTTCATCAAAAATCGGAGAATCCAGCATTTCCACGAAGAGGGAAAGACTTAGCATTTTTCTCTCGCTCGTATTTCGTCGCTATTAATCAGTCGCCGGGTTTCATTAATTTCCACTTGTCTCCTCTTTTTAATAAGTGGGCAAACTCCTTTTCGCCGCTATGAAAGGTGCTATGTTTCATCAGTCTCAGTGGAGGGAAGTAAAGGTTTTAATTTAAGGAAGCAGAGATCTCGCTGGCAAGGGAAAAGTTTCGCCCCAGCTCTGGTAGCAACGTTCCATTGGACCGCTATTTTACAAAGTTTATAATTATCATTCTTAAGACTGCAGGCGCTGCGAAGCGCAGGCGAAATACCTTTCGGACTTTTATTTTCCAGTTAATTAAAATCACTGTGCAGTAAATAGGAAAGTTTACGCGGGACCTTATTTACCTAATCTAAATATTTTGCATTCTTAGTTGAATTAAAAGTTTCCCGCGTAATCTCTTTTCCTCCTTGTGAATTTAAATCAACGTGGCTTTTGCTTCGCGGTCTAAGCGAACTGCATTTAAATTCCCACTAGCCTTCTTTAAGTGATAGGAAATTTGATTAAAATATTGTAATTTTTGTGTTAATACCGATTTTATCATTCTTACGCGTTAAACACTTCTACAGGCGCGGGCGAGATTAAACCCTGGAAGCTAGCCTCTCCCTGAACACCAGTGCGTTCCGTAATGAACACTTCTACAGGCGCTAGTAGGTCGAATTTACCTTACTATAGTTATTGTTGTATAGGAAATGTACCTTACAGTAAGTTAGTTAAAAATTTTAAATTGAAAATATATAAAATGCACGTAATTTTCTAGTTCACTGGAAACAATTTCCCCGATTTTATACTTTATCTTTTATGATACTTTTATATCTATCTATCCATTCCATTTACATTCAAAAATTTGTCTACCAACCATTTCATTTGACATATATTTGATCATTCTCTCCCATTCTCTACCATTTCCAAACATTCCCATTCCATTTGACATACATTTTATCATTATCGCCCATTCCCATTCCATTCGACTTACATCATCCCATGTTATCATTATCGCCCATCCCCCAACACTCCCATTCCATTTTACATACCTTTATCATTCCCTACCACTCCCATTCCATTTTACATACCTTTATCATCCCTAACATTCCCATTCCATTTGACAAACATTTTATCATTCCCGACCATTCCCTTTCCATTTGACATACTCGCCCATTCTTCACCATTCTCTATCATTCCCTACCATTACCATTCCATTTGACAAACGTTATATCATTCTTTAAAATTCCCTACCATTACCATTTCATCTGACATACATTTTATCATTATCGCCCATTCCCATTCCATTCGACTTACATCATCCCATGTTATCATTATCGCCCATCCCCCACCACTCCCATTCCATTTTACATACCTTTATCATTCCCTACCACTCCCATTCCATTTTACATACCTTTATCATCCCTAACATTCCCATTCCATTTTACATATATTTTATCATTCCCGCCCATTCTAAGCCATTCGCAACCACTCCCAATTCATTTGACATGCATTTATCATTCACGCACATTCCAAAAGTGAAAGCTAATATAAGGACACAATAGGGAGACCACCCTTAGGCCTACGGGGTCATTTCTTCCCAGTGCCGTATTTCCGCCTAGGCCAACCTAGGCCGTGGCCTAGGGGCCCATCCTTGGAAGGGGCCCTCCAGTGACCGTAATTACTGTATTCGAAGGCATAAATCTATAATATCAATCTTAATTTATATTGGAGAAATTCCTAGGTAGAAGATTTTGTTTTAAAATTACCAATTTTCTGCCTGGCAGTTTACGGACGCAGCCTTAAATCGCAATGTTGCATAATTATCGCATATTTAGCCGACGATTGTTAAGAGCTTTTATTTAGTAATATAACCGTAGAGCTCAGACTTCTAGCCTGAATCAAGGAAATTCAGGCACAGCCTAGTTCCAGGGATACGAATAAATGCAGCGCGTGAAAAGGGGGCCCAGACTCCTTATCTGCCTATGGGCCCAGGATCTCTAAGTCCGGCCCTGTCTCTTCCTAGAAATTACAACGAAATTTTAAAAAAAAACCCCTATTTTTATTACAAAATTATCAATTGTTGTAGTTTTGCTCGAGGGGTAAGAAATTCTCAGATAATCTGTACACCGAGTTTAAGGTACATATTTTCAAGAGTTCGCGAGTTCCATTTAGTACTGTCAAAGGTACGGCAGTGTACACCTAGTTCGCAGTGTCTTACCCCTCGGTCTTGCTTCTTTGTCACGAAGCGTTATAAACCTCAGGGATAATAGTCCTATCTTACGATCCCCTCCGTTGTGCCAAGAGGTCCCATCTTCGGCATTGTAAATAGTTTTTCAAGTTTAAGCATATCTTTCTCTATATCCCAAAATACCTTTGAGTTGTGTTTCGGGGAAAGTGTTTCTTTTTTTTAAGGTCAAATTATTTTTGCTGTCGCGACTTCCCTACCCCAACCCTTCTCATTAGAGGGAGAGGAGAGATGCTGTCTTATAGAAGATGCCGACCATAGGGATCCTACAGGGCCGTGCTTAGGGGGGGGGGGGCGAGCAGGGCGGTCGCCCAGGGCCGCTAAAATTTTACCATAGGGATGTATATGCCGGAGGGCCGCTTCACTCAGTTTCGCCCATGCCGGGGCCGCGAGACCTCTAAGCACGGCCCTGGGATCCTACATTCCATTTATTGTGTGAACTATCTGGGTCACGTAGACCATGGGCCAAATAGTGATTTATCATTATTTGGCCCATGCGTAGACCACTTCGTTTCTCAACTGCCGATAGTAACCTTGAATATTCTTGAAAATTTCCGTTGCTGTAGTATGTGATATTTGATTAGCCCATCCCCATTATAAACAGCCAATACTTTTAAAAAGAGGTAGTGACCAAGATGTTGGGGTCACGTGGTTGTCGTCGCAAAAACCCGATGTCAAGATGGAGGAAGATGAGAGAACGATAAAAGAGCTAAGAATACTCGAGGACGCAAGAACTTAACGGAGAGTTCCTGGCAACTTCTGGATTTGGCGCTGGTTCGGTTTCCGCTGTCGTGTGATACGGAATCTCGTAGTCCGGAGAATTAATAAGAGTTCGTTGTGGTTCTCTTTGTGCGCGCTGAGGACACAATTAACATGGTGGTGTATCAGAAGCGATTGTGCACTTTGTATCTAGTCATGGCGTAGACACTTAATGTGAAAAACCCGAGGGGCAGGTCACTTCCTTGATTAACGACGCACCCCTCAAAAGATTAAATCCGATTTAATCGTGATTATTTTGATCATTTTAATCACGATTAAGTTGATTAAATCACGTTTAATCATGATTAGAATGTTTCAATCTGATTTAATCATGATTAATTGATTAAATCTGATTAAAATGATTAAATCTGTTTAAAAAGATTAAATCCTAATAAAAAAATTATATGGTGATTAGTATGATTAAATCGTACTTTAGTTTTGATTTTAATGATAAATTAAAATGATTAAATCTAATTAAAATGATTAAATCTAATTAAAATGATTAAATCTAATTAAAATGATTAAATCTAATTAAAATGATTAAATCTAATTAAAATGATTAAATCGTGATTAAAATGATTAAATATAATTAAATCTGATTAAATCCTGATTACAATAATTAAATCACGTTTAAATTGTGATTAGATTGATTAAATCGTGATTAGATTTTATAATCTCGATTAAAAAATTTAAATCTTGATAACCCTGGTTTAATCACGATTACCCTGATTTCATAATTTTACTATGATTAAGACGCACCCAAAATGGAAGTGACCTGCCCCTCGGAAAAACCATTTATAGTATAGTTGGCATCTTCTCCCATTTCAAATGTAGGGTTGTAGTGTAATGTAGGGGGGGTGGGGGGGGGGTGATTGTAATTGTAATTGTTATTGTTTTGTTTCTGTTCAGGGTTGATTTTATAATTATTTGTCGGGGTTAATTGATTTGCTTTATAGGGTTGGTACGGTTCGTTGATTATTTGTAGTGTCGGGGATTGTTTAGTATTATTGCTGTTTTTTAATTAACTGCGTAATTGTGATTAGTTATTTAATTTGTTGTTGTTATTTATAGTGTTCGGATATTTTATTGTTGTTTGATTTTGATTGTCATTGATATTAATTTAATAGCCCAATATTAACATTCTAATAAATATGAACTTTGTCATGGTAGCTCCGAGTGTTTATTTCTACACTTTGACCATAATTTAAATAGCAGCGCTAGGCACAGTAAATCCGATATTTTCAACCTATTAATATTAGCTTTAATTCTTCATTAATAGCCTTTCATAACATCTGGTTGTAGTGGTAGAAAAATGTCAACGCCGACTACCTTAGCTCGTACAAAAACCGTTCCAAAAGGTCATTTTTACAACGTCTTGGGGGCGAGGTGACAATACATATGGATCTAATTACTGAACCCAGCCACCAGCGCTAACTTAAAATATGGGCCACACATGTAGAATCACTTTCAAAACTAAAATTAAAATTGATTTTACAAAAAATATGGCATCAAGAGTGACTTAAACGTCGGGAACTAAGCAACTAACGATTTAAAATGAAATAGTCAGAAATTAATAAAATGCCTAAAAACTGGTGTTATAATACATTTTATAATGCCCTAACATTCTCATTCCATTTGACATAAATTGTATCATTCCCTACCATTCCCATTCCAGTTGACATAAATTGTATCATTCCCTAACATGCACATTCCATTTGACATAAATTGTATCATTCCCTAACATGCCCATTCCATTTGACATAAATTGTATCAATCCGTAACATGCCCATTCCATTTGACATAAATTGTATCATTTCCTAACATGCCCATTCCATTTGACATAAATTGTATCATTCCCATTCCATTTGACATAAATTGTATAATTCCCTAACATTCCCATTCCATTTGACATACATTGTATCATTCCCATTCCATTTGACATAAATTGTATCATTCCCTAACATGCCCATTCCATTTGACATAAATTGTATCAATCCGTAACATGCCCATTCCATTTGACATAAATTGTATCATTTCCTAACATGCCCATTCCATTTGATATAAATTGTATAATTCCCTAACATTCCCATTCCATTTGACATACATTGTATCATTCCCATTCCATTTGACATAAATTGTATAATTCCCTAACATTCCCATTCCATTTTACATAAATTGTATCATTCCGTAACATTCTTATTCCATTTGACATAAATTGTATCATTCCCTAACATTCTTATTCCATTTGACATAAATTGTATCATTCCCTAACATTCCCATTCCAGTTGACATAAATTGTATCACTCCCTAACATTTCCATTCCATTTATCATAAATTGTATCATTCCCTAACATTCCCATTCCATTTGACATAAATTGTATCATTCCCTAACATGCCCATTCCATTTTACATAAATTGTATCATTCCGTAACATGCCCATTCCATTTTACATAAATTGTATCATTCCCTAACAAGCCCATTCCATTTTACATAAATTGTATCATTCCCTAACATGCACATTCCATTTGACATAAATTGTATCATTCCCTAACATGCCCATTCCATTTTACATAAATTGTATCATTCCGTAACATGCCCATTCCATAACATGCCCATTCCATTTTACATAAATTGTATCATTCCATAACATGCGCATTCCATTTGACATAAATTGTATCATTTCCTAACATGCCCATTCCATTTGACATAAATTGTATCATTCCGTAACATGCCCATTCCATTTTACATAAATTGTATCATTCCGTAACATTCCCATTCCATTTGACATAAATTGTATCATTTCCTAACATGCCCATTCCATTTGACATAAATTGTATCATTTCCTAACATGCCCATTCCATTTGACATAAATTGTATCATTCCCATTCCATTTGACATAAATTGTATCATTCCGTAACATTCCCATTCCATTTGACATAAATTGTATCACTCCCTAACATTTCCATTCCATTTGACATAAATTGTAGAATTCCCTAACATGCACATTCCATTTGACATAAATTGTATCATTCCGTAACATTCTTATTCCATTTGACATAAATTGTATCATTCCCTAACATTCTTATTCCATTTGACATAAATTGTATCATTCCCTAACATTCCCATTCCAGTTGACATAAATTGTATCACTCCCTAACATTTCCATTCCATTTGACATAAATTGTATCATTTCCTAACATTCCCATTCCATTTTATATAAATTGTATCATTCCTAAACATTCCCATTCCATTTTATATAAATTGTATCATTCCCTAACATTACCATTCCATTTGACATAAATTGTATCATTCCCTAATATTTCCATTCCATTTGACATACATTGTATCATTCCCATTCCATTTGACATAAATTGTATAATTCCCTAACATTCCCATTCCATTTGACATAAATTGTATCATTCCATAACATTCTTATTCCATTTGACATAAATTGTATCATTCCCTAACATTCCCATTCCAGTTGACATAAATTGTATCACTCCCTAACATTTCCATTCCATTTGACATAAATTGTATCATTCCCTAGCATTCCCATTAAATTGTATATAAATTGTATCATTCCCTAACATTCAAATTCCATTTGACATAAATTGTATCATTCCCTAACATGCTCATTCCATTTGACATAAATTGTATCATTCCCTAACATGCCCATTCCATTTGACATAAATTGTATCATTCCCATTCCATTTGACATAAATTGTATCATTCTCTACCATTCCTATTCCATTTGACATAAATTGTATCATTCCCATTCCATTTGACATAAATTGTATCATTCCCATTCCATTTGACATAAATTGTATCATTCTCTACCATTCCTATTCCATTTGACATACATTGTATCATTCCCGCCCATTCACTACCATTCGCATTCCGAATTAAAAATATCGCGACTAAAGAAAAAATCCATTAACGACCGTTCCAAAAAAGGTCCTTTTCCATCCATTCCCTAACAAAAAATTTGATTCCCACGGTTACCGTGGTAAATGATAAATAACCGTTTCCAACGCAACTCTCTAGATCTCTATCGTAAACGCGCACGTAACTACGCAACGAGTTATTAGAAATTCCACCAAACTTAACCTTATTATTCATACGGAATAATTTATCTTAGAAAAATTAAAATTCAGGGATCGCGCGCCATTTGCATTATCTCTCCAAATCGTAATGAGGTTCGCCATTTCCCCTTGACAAAGTCATTATCGCTCGAAAATTATTTTTGGGTTTTTTTCGATTTTTAATAGTCGTCTTCGTTGTCAAACTGTGTTTTTGTCCCATCTTGTATATCATATTTTTATCTACCTGGCTTTAAGCCAACATTAATAAAACATTTCAACGCGATCATTAATCGACTGTAAACCGCGGCATGTCGAACTTTTCTCTATTGGCCTTCCGACTCGCATTTAAATATTTCTAAGCTTAATTGTCCCTTCATGTTAAAGAGAAAAATTGCCGTAACGTTAAATGTCGCGGCTTCGTCTATGCCGCCAGCGATCCTCTAATGATTTTTTAGCGTTTCATAACTCATACTTCATTAAGCGATATCTTTAATGAAAAACTCGAGCCCCCCCTCCCAGTTAATAAGCCCCTATTATGCCGTCGCCTCGGGTCCTATCGTACCTTGCCTTTGTACTAACACCGCTGTTCGGTAATTCGTACAGGCGCTTGATATATTACATCAAGGATATATTCACGTGGTGGAGAATACGTAACCGCAATTATATCCCGTGTTTTCGTGATACAAGAAAAATAGCGCCCGCCTACACGCGGAGAAAGCCCGCGATTGTACCGGAGTGTCTTGCCCCCCTTACTACCAAAAAGGGGGACGTTATTGCGCAATGATAGGGGGAGGGGCGTGGTTTATCGTACGGGAATCACATATTTTTTGTTCAACCGAATCAGTTCTTGTTCAGAGGGGTAACGTCCGTACCGCAAAAGTTATGTGTTATTACATTTAAACTCATTTAACGCGCTGCATTTCAAATGGGTTTTCTTTAATGCTTCTATTTTGTGTTGTTTGGGGGTCTTTCACAAAGTTTAATCAGAAAATGGAATTTCTAAATTAAGATTATGTGTGCCCGAGGGGTAGCCAATTAAGAAATATGGTGTACAAACAGTGATAAATCGAAATAATTATTCGAAATCCACAAGAAATATACGAAATATGGGTAATCCAGGAGGAATATTGAAGATCGAGAGAAATAAACAGATATATTTTCGATATTTCTGGAAATCTATAGAAAAAAGGATAAATATTAGAAATCTAGAGAAATCCAAAGATTTATTTTAAATTTGGAAAAACGAAAGAAATATGATAAATCTAGAGAAATAAACGGAAATATTTTCGATATTTTTGGAAATCAAGAAATCCAAAGAAATATTGGAAATCTAGAGAAATCGAAAAAATATTGGAAATCTAGAGAAATCGAAAGAAATATTAGAAATCTAGAGAAATTCAAATATATATTTTAAATCTGGAGAAATCGAAAGAAATATGATAAATCTAGAGAAATAAACGGAAATATTTCCGATATTTCTGGAAATCTAGATTTTCAAAAGAAATATTGGAAATCTAGAGATATAGAATGAAATATTGAAAATCTAGAGAAATCGAAAAATATATTGGAAATCTAGCTAAATAAACGCAACTATTTTCGATATTTCTGGAAATCCAGAAATCCAAAGAAATATTGTTAATTGGTTTATGATTTAATTTTGGTTTATATAGCCGATAAAATCAACTATAAATTTGATTGTAGCTCGTTAACTGGAACAAGCTATAGAGCGTGCGTCGCGCGCCGTTATTCAATAAAAGCGGGAAAGCTTCTCTAACGTTGTGTGGCGCCATCTTGAGCGTTGTCGGAGTAGAAATCATCGTCATTGAAACATCCCAGATCAGTAATCTAATAAAAACCGTTTTATTTACAATCCACGTCGAACTGAGACGAAATTTACGCGGTATTAATTTTATCCGCCCAAGACTGTCTTTTAAAAGTGCATAATTTATTCGCTTAGTCTTCTTTTCAAGAGAACCGTCCTCGATAAATCTTACAAATTAAAACCTAACGCGGTAGACATAAATTGAAGTAGATTACACCATCCTTCGAGGGAGATACCCTCTATTGGCTTTAAACGCGCGGGAAAAAAGGGGGAGAAAAGTGGTAAGGGGGGATGAAAATAAAAAAGATTAGATAAACCTTTATCCCTTGATTTATACATCCTTTGATCCTAATACCCGAGGCAGTATCCTAGGAATTTTCTATACCAGTATCCCGCGCGAGATTTTTTTATTGCCATCCTGGCCTTTATTGCTAGAAAGCTCTTAAATTCTCGATAATTTGTGGACGTAGTTGGCTTTCGAATGATATCGCGGGTTCCCTCCGCTCGCGTCCCCTTTGTAGTTGTCTTCCCCTCTCGGCAGCTTCTCCGTCTAACGCGCAATTTATCGTCGGTTGATCAACCCGGTTGTTAGGTGGCAGCGACCCTCGATTAATCATCTTTTGACACCAGGGGGACGCTGAGGCGGCGTTGGCCCGCGCTTTGACAAGGCGTCGATGTTCTCATTAAGGCGAGAACGCTGCCGAATAAGCCCAGCTAGGTTTCGGACTTCTCAGCCAACTCCGCACTCGCTGCAGCCGCCTGTGTGTATAAGCGTTAATCTGGCAGAAACCTGGCCAGCAGACCCGTTACTCCCCCTGTTGGCGAGTCCGTTTCCCCCTATTATAAATGGAAATATACGGGTCCTTTTAATACGCCGCTTTATATCCACCAGCGCCACCACGCGGATGTAAATATTACGGTCGGTTTGATAGACGAGACTAGGGATCTATGGCGCTTATAGAGAAGCCAAAAGGACAGAACGGGACGTTTAGCGCGCCCGCTACTTGTCATTAACCGCGTCTGACATTGACTAATTTCACCCCCGCAACCGCCCCTTGTCAAGATCGGGAAAGGCTCTCCGCTAGATGCCGCCTAATACGTAATAATACGCGTGTTCCGTCGGCAGAACGGTCATTCCGCCATCGCGAATTCTATTCTGTAAAATTTCTAACGTCGTTATTCCGTAGTCGTTAAGGGTGAGTACACGGCCGCGTAGGCCTTGGACTATCCGCAACAACGCGTTCACGGAAAATTACCTTACACCTATATATTGAGCGAGCACCCGTCACCCGGTCGCGTTAGCGATACAGGGACAAGGACCGGCCTAATCCCTACAAAGCGGAGTCTGGTAAGGATCGAACACGGTGGGAGCAATCGGTTAGATTAGTATTTAGTTTAAAAGGGTAGTGGGAGTGGTATTTGGTTCGCGAAACCTGGCTCCCCGATATAGATAGCGAGAGTTTATCCTCATTATATTCTATTCAGGGGTAATAAATGACTGGAACACCGTTTCTCTCTCCCACTCCTTGTCAAGGAACTCCGCCGGCTAATTATCGTTAAATGACGAGCGATACCCCTCCGTTCAAGACACGCGGCTGTTGTTTATCCGATCAGGTCGAGGAAATTAGAATAATGTTTAAAAGAGATTCATTCACTTCGATAAATTGAGTGTAAAGACCATAGTGGTGACGACGCCTAATCGCCTGTATAAATGAAAATAGTCCCAGGCTCTGCGCGCCTGATTTATGAAGGACGTAAAATTCGCTTCGATAGATTCCTTTTCTCTGCCTACCGCGGGTGTGTTCGGGAGATAAATTTGGACGAAAGTTGGGAATCTCTGTTAAGACGTCTCGTTCCGCTAATGAAGTTTGAGTTCTCAAAGACGTCTTACCTTAACTCGTGTGTGCAGAGTGTCCGTCTGGTATTTTATACCTTTCCACGATTTTAGTTTAGTTCTAAATGGGAATTGCGTTTGATTTACGACGAGTTATGACGTCAACGCGTGGGTTTATACCCGTCAAAGTTCGAGGGGGGAAATGGGTATACGATTGAAATTACTAACGACGTTGTCGTGTTTTGTCAAAATTAAGGCTCGGACTTTTTATCCCACGCGTGCCTGTCTCTGGAAATTTGCTTCTTATTAATAGGTTTAATAATTGGAAGCTTAACTTTAAAAACAAATCCAGTTTTTCGAGTGATTTTTGAACCAGCTAAGTTCGGTTTGCAAAACATCAAATAATTTAAAAGCATTCGTTTATCTGAAATAGAGAAATTGTTTTTACCATTTGTCGCAGTAACCGCGGTAACGAGTGGGAATCAGATTAATCCTTTATCCTAGGGAATTAATTGAAATGTTGAGTTCGGAAATGGTCGAGAAAAGATTTTTCCTTTGGTCGCGATACTTTGAATCACGAATGAGAATTTCGGGAATGGTACGGGAATGGTAATGGTACTGGAATGGAATGGGAATGGGAATTTCGGGAATGGTACTGGATTGGAATTTAATGGGAATGGGAATTTCGGGAATGGTACTGGATTGGAATGGGAATGGGAATTTCGTGAATGGAATGGAATGGGAATGGGGATTTCGTGAATGGAATGGGAATTTCTGGAATGTTACGGGAATGGTACGGGAATTAGAATTTCGGGAATGGTACGGGAATGGGAATTTTGGGAATGGTACGGGAATGATACGGGAATTGGAATTTTGGGAATGGTACGGGAATGATACGGGAATTGGAATTTTGGGAATGGTACGGGAATGGGTGGGAAAGAGAAAATTTATGTCAAAAGAAATGGAAGGGAGACAAATAATTAACGGGAATGGGAATGGGTAAAGATAATGTTTAAACGGGAATGGGCGGGAATGGAGGCTTAATATTTGAATTGAATTGGATATTGTGTTCAATGGGAATGGGAGTAGAGAAAAAAATTATATCAAATGGAATGAGAATGGATGAGAGACAAGTATTTGAACGGAAATGAGTTGAGAATGTGTATAGTTTCAACGGGAATGGGCGGTAATGGTACCATTTCTGCTCTCAAATTCCCGTAACCCGAAAGTCTGAAAATCTTTCTGATCTCCTTTAATTTGAAAAGAGATTTACGCTCGCGAAGTATCGGCGCCAATTTGGAAGATATCGAAAACTAGTTAGGGAAAATCTTGTCATTAAATAAATTCGATTGGACTTTTTGGTGACATCGTGCTCGGACTGTTGATAAGCGGCCCCCCCCCCCGATTAATGCCTTCCCCCCGTAACAAATGGCCGTCGCTATATTAAGAGGAGCCCTTATTGAATCTTTGTCGCGAAATAATCGTTTGTCATCAAGTAGGGGAGGCATAGAGGCTGAGAAAGTTGTTGGATTACAATGTTAATTAAATGGGAAACGGAGAGTTTCGGGCGGTGGCTGATAAATGGAGATCCTCTGGTCGTGTCGTTGATGGCCTCTCCCCATTATCGGGGCCCGTCGCCGTGTGTCATTCGAATCTGAGTGTTTAATTGTCGTTTTGTCGGCACGAACGGACTCGCTAGAGGTCGCTTTTGTCGCCCGTTCTACTCGAAAAGAAGAAAATTTAGCGGTTAGCGAGAAGCGTCTCTTTAATTGCCCGCTAGATGGCGGGGTGGAGCCTCGCGTCAACGCGACCCGACAAACATTTTTGTTTTCATTTCCTCTCCCTTTTTATGGATAACCTTTTTATACCTCCTTGTAGCTTCGGACGTACGCGTAGCCCTGGACGAATAATTACTGGACTCGAAAACCAAGCAAAATCCCCGGTTCCACACATTGCATCGCCCGTCAGCGCTCCTAACGAGAGAATCGCGAAATATTTCTATCCAAATACAAAACACGTGCGTAAAAATGTCAGATGACATTTTTTGCATTCCGTCGTCTGCTCTGCTGTTTTAAATAGAAGTGAGGTTTTTGTAATTTTAATGGGCTTTAGATTAAATTCAGTAATAATTGTATTGTAATGAAAATGAAAGGGTAATGATTTAATTAATTTAAATAGGAAGTTCGCTTTAATGTTTTTGCATATATAGTTTGTGTGAAAGATTAATTAGATTAGTAATTTAAAAATACCTAGTCAAAATGGAAATAAAGGTGTAAGCTTTGACGTAGTGTTGTAAGTAGGAAAATTTCCCGCTCGGAAAATCTTCCGGAAAATGACCAAGACCTTTTTTCCGGAAACTTTTCCGTATTTTACCGAAAAAAATAAAAAAAGTTTTAATTCCATGATTAGTCTAATATATTGTTTGCAAATTTAAAGCGGCATTTTCGCATAATTATTCCCAACCTGAAAGTAAAACTAAACCTCTAGAGTAGTTTAATCTTATTAACAATGTAACACTATTAACATTTTGTAGTATATTTACTGATATTAGACATTTCATATCGATAAAAATTTTAAAACATTAAAAACCCTCAAAAAATGTTTAAGTTTCAAGTTTTATTTTTCCAATTTGCGGAAAATTTTCTGGAAAATGAACAACGGAACTTTGACGACAACGACGACCTAAACATGCTAGACCTAACATTGTCCGCTAATATTGGGCTCGTTTTTAGTATTTGGATAGAAATATTTCCAATACTTGACACCATGGCGCTACAAGCGGCGCTGCCGTAAAAGCACCAAGCGCGCCATTTGGTTTCAGGTCCAGTCATTATTCGTCCAAGGCGTAGCTAGCCACTTCGACACTCCGCGTGGTTGGCTTCGGATTTCGGAGTTGCTTTAGATTTAATATCTGGTAAGACCGGTTCCGTAGCACGCGAGCTCAACTTCAACCCCCCCCCCCAATTTATCCCCCCCCCCTCCAACTCTTTTATTTTTCATTTTTACTTTTGGCGAATTTTCCTTTCATAGACCCTTGACGAAGAGAAATTGCATTAAGAATTCTGAACGCCGGAGCGATTTTCTTAAGACTAGGCCCGAGAAAGATTTATCGTTCCGTCATTTATCAATCGTGCGCGCGGTTTTCAAGTAAAAAAAATAAAAAATAAAACTATATACATACGCGTAGAGGAGATTGTTTCGCTTTGAAGAAGGAAGTGTAGTCAAGGCTAACTGAAAAAGTTCATTTATTAGGAGTCGGAAAAACGCGTTTTCCAACTTTTGAAAGCTTAATGATAAATTAAAAGGGTTTTTGGCCACGGGGAGGAGCGGCAAACGTAGCGCCATTAATTTCCGAAATCTATCGGCGGATGGCTGGAGAAAAAAATGCCGTTTACTAGCCCTCCCTTTACGTAATGCGTTTTCGTGCCGTAAAGCGGCGCGGTGGTCGCTAAAAGAACAAACGCGGGGGGTCGGAACGCGGGGGAAGACACGGATAAATTCTGCCGACTGCGCCAGTTTCGAGCGGAAAAAGATTAAAAAATGTTTTAGCCGATTTTTAATTAGCGAGAACTGTCCTTAAAATTAAAATGATTTTTCCACAAATCTTAACCTCTGGTTTTTTGAGGATGGCCCCCTCCTGTTACCTACCTTGAAGCCGTTCTTTATTTTATTTAACGCGTGATCGAAGCGATTATTTGGCGAGGGTTGGAAATTTTTTCCTGTAACCCGGGGTGTATCTGGCGATAGCACGATATTACGTCGCCTCCAGGGAGTAATTAAACTCTATAAATCATATCGGGGAAAAATTAATTATAGGGACGCGTAAGTTGACGCCAAAGAGAAGATAGCGAGGAGCGATTTAAATCTGTTCTAAGCCAACGCGTTATTTATCACGCCGAGAACGTCAGATTTCAAACTTTCTGGCGGCATTTGTCGGGATATGATAATAGGCAGGATGTGTTGGTTGGTTCGCTCTGGCTGGAGAGGAGGCCATTCTGTTCACTTGGAAATTAGTGGGTGACTGAAAGAGGCACCGCCGGCCCAAGGATACGATTCACTCTTTCAAGTTGGATGATAAATGGCTTGGAAACTGTCATCTTTTTTAGATACATTTTCCCCGAGTTCCTAACTTCATTTCTGAGACAATGCCATACTTTCGTATTATATCCAGGTTGCCAGGTGAGGTTTTTTACGCTTTTGACGATGAGCAATGGCCGAGAGTGAGCGCTAAATTATACAGTACACGTTGTAAATCAGGTCTTTTATTAATTTGACGACATTTTTTCCCTACTTGTACCACGAGGAACTTTCAACGCGCTATTAAAGTCGGAATTTGGTGGCTTTGTATTTTAATAAACTTACAAAATTTCTCAAAAACGTTTTGTTAATTTACTACAATACAAATTTGTGATATTTGTCCGTATTTTATTTATTGAATATTTTATTCACTTTACAAAATAGTAGGTGGAATTTCTCAAAAACGTTTTGTTAATTTACTACAATACCAGTTTGGGATATTGGTTCTTATTTTATTTATTGAATATTTTATTCACTTTACAAAATAGTAGGTGGAATTTCTCAAAAACGTTTTGTTAATTTACTACAATACCAGTTTGGGATATTGGTCCTTATTTTATTTATTGAATATTTTATTCACTTTACAAAATAGTAGGTGGAATTTCTCAAAAACGTTTTGTTAATTTACTACAATACAAATTTGTGCTATTGGTCCTTATTTTATTTATTGAATATTTTATTCACTTTATAAAATAGTAGGTGGAATTTCTCAAAAACGTTTTGTTAATTTACATCAATACCAGTTTGTGATGATTTGTCGTGATTTCGTTTATTGAATATTTTATTCACTTTATAAAATAGTTGGTGGAATTTCTCAAAAACGTTTTGTTAATTTACTACAATACCAGTTTGTGATATTTGTCCTTATTTTATTTATTGAATATTTTATTCGCTTTACAAAATAGTAGACGGAATTTCTCTAAAACGTTTTGTTAATCTATTACAAACCAATTTTGATTTGTAATGTTGTAAGTAATCTTTAATTATATAATTAGGTTAGTTTTAAGTCAAATTTCTATTTAATTGTATGTATTTCCTTTAATTTTAAATTAGGAAATTTTAACGTGAGATTAAAGTTATGATTCGGTTGAAATTTCTTATTGAATTAACTGTACAAAATTACAAGTTTAATTTACTACGGCCAAAATTTTGATTTGTAATGTTGTCAGTAAACTTGAATTATTTTTTCCGGTTAGTTATAAGTCAAAGGCTTATTTATTCGAATGTACATTTTTTCGTCGATTTTAAATTAAAAACGAAGTGGGAGATGAGAGGATGTTCGTTTCGTCGACGGAGGGGGGGGGGCGTGGATGGTAATAACTTACGCTCTCGAAGCCAGAAGGTCGATTCTATAAACAGGAACCTGGGAATTTTAGTGGCAACGGAAAGAATAATAAATAACTCTTAACGATTCGCTAATTCGCCCCTTTTTCTCATCCGTGGTCGCTGGCGCATCGGGCCTGACGCGGATACAGCGATGGGCAAGCTCCTCTCGTTTTGGGCGGTTTTGACATTTTGAGGGGTAAAATTTATTTTTAAAACAGCGAAAATGATTTCAGTGAAAATGTCGCCACTCAAAGAAGAGCGTAAAGAGATGAGGTAAAAAAGTGATGAGGAAACATTTGTCCTATCATAAAAGAGAGTAAAGATATGAGCAAAATTTCCAGCGTTCGAAAATGAACGTTAAGTTATGAGCACAAATTTGTCTGCTCAAAAAGAGCGTAAAGAGATTAGCACCGATTTGTCTGCTCAAAAAGAGCGTAAAGATATTAGCACCGATTTGTCTGCTCAAAAAGAGCGTAAAGAGATTAGCACAAATTTGTCTGCTCAAAAAGAGCGTAAAGAGATTAGCACCGATTTGTCTGCTCAAAAAGAGCGTAAAGAGATTAGCACAAATTTATCCGCTCAAAAAAAGCGTAAAGAGATTAGCACAAATTTGTCTGCTCAAAAAGAGCGTAAAGAGATGATCAAAAATTTGTCCATCAAAAAAGAACGTAAAGAGATGATAAAACATTTGTCCATCAAAAAAGAACGTAAAGAGATGATCAAAAATTTGTCCATCAAAAAAGAACGTAAAGAGATGAGCTAAAATTTGTCGCATCAAAAAATAACGTCAAGTAATGAGCAAAAATTTGTCCTCTCAAAAAAGAACGTAAAATGATGAGCAAAAATTTTTCCGCTTAAAAAAGAACGTAAAATGATGGTCAGAAACTTGTCCACTCAAAAAAGAGGATAAATAGACGAGCAAAAATTTGTCCACTAAAAAAGAACGTCCAGTAATGAGCAGAAATTTGTCAGATCAAAAAAGAACGCTAAGTACTGAGCAAAAAATGTAACCGCTCAAAAAAAACCTAAAGAGATAATCGAGAATTTCAGCGCTCAAAAAACGTGAGTCCGTGGAACAAAAATGCCCATCAGCACGCTTCTCTCCGTGGCTGGACCTTTTCCAGAAAAAGTAATTACCTCGGCCGCTCCTCGTCGCTAAAAAGGAACAGGCACACAGCGAGATTTATTGACCGGCGGAATAAATATAGCAATAAATATTTTCGCGCTTATGGCGAAGGATTGCCTTTAAACGAAAGAGCGCTTCGCCCAAATTACCGCAACCCGGCTAATTCATCAAGCTACCCTCTCTTCTTATTTCAAACCCACCCCAGCCCCCGCTCGCGCTATAGTCCGAGCCGGGATAGCGACGACAGTTCGCTTCGGCACCAACCTCGGGTGAAGTCTGCTCCGTCCCGAACCCTCGTTTCGAAGTTAGCGATCGCGCCGTTCAACCTTGGCTATAGTAGAAGAAAAATATTTCATTGAGTGACGGAACCCATCCCGGAACCTAATTCCCACTTTTCCAAGAGTCTGTCAACATATCAGTACGTTATGATTTCCTCCGATAGGCGGACGAGACTCCGGCGTGGATGGCCCCGGGCGACTGGCATTGCCAGTTGAGACTGATCCCCGCTATAGACACCCGCCATCCAGAGGGTTGATGGTCTCGATCTCGGTTCTTTCCGGGCCGGGCTGCCTGCCGCCTTGACGAGCGAAAGATGAAGAGGTTCCTCGTGCATTAGTCTCTCATCTCCTCTCTGCTTTCCAGCACGCGGTTCATCTTCCATCATCGTGTCCGCTTCGCTCTCAGCCGCGCCGAGAGAGCAGGGAAGACGAAAACTGTTTGTTTTAAGTAATCCCGTCCGAGATCCATCGCCCGTTGCCACTATTCCCTTTTTTCTCCTCCGTGTCCCGAGTACTACGTCAGGGCCGGACTGTTGAGTGCGCCAAAGAGAGTCCTCTCGTCTCAATCCACGATGGCGGAGGCCCTGGCTCTTTCGAGTTTAGCTACAAGCTACTTCGACTGATAAGTGGTTCGCCGTTGCGAAGAGGGATCAAGACCTGGCCCTCGCCGCTCCGTGTCCTTGTTTGTTTCCACGTCAGATCGCTAACGGAAGTAGAGCCTTACATTTCGCAATTGTTACCAGATATTACTATACGGACGATGACTAATTATTGATACATATATTTTCAAATATTGAGAGCGCGCGTTTATAGCAAAACTTTATTTATTTATAATTAGGGAGAATTACTATGTTGAGACCGCTTTTAGCGTTGGTTAAAATCAACCTCATTCTCTAAAGCCAGGTTCACGCTTATCCCTAAAATCGCTTCGTTTTAGAGAATCTGTTTTCAAAACCAGCGTGAGAAATCGCTTCGTGTTGGTTCGGGAAGCAACTCGTCCAAGTCGGTTCGTTTAGAACAAAGAATATAAAGCCCCAGGAATGGAAGGTGTAGCTCCATCTAGTGCAACTTTTGCACCTCTCGTTTTTAAAGAGAGACCGTGTTGCGTTAACCGTTTCCGGTTACTCTGATTTGCTTTGCCGGAGGTTTCTAGCGCAACCAAAACACGCGGCCAATAATATCAATCCTTCCATTCCTGGGGCTTTATATTCTTTGCTTAGAATCGCTTCAAAACGACCAGGCGAGGAAGTAAAATTGCTCGTATTTTCCAAAATAATGGGAATAAATTATAATTAATGTCAAATAATATTACTGTATGTACATGATTAAATAATTGTTTTGGGATAAATTTTAGTATTTTAAAAATTCGGGTCATAATTTGAAATGACCTTGGCTGTAAGCGAACCGGGGTGAAGCGATTTCGGACGTGTGAAGCGATTTCGGACGTATGAACCGTAACATATTATTAATCCAAGTGTGAACCAAGAATTATCGTCGCCGGCCAAAACTGGCAATCTGGCATTCAAACCGACCGAAACTGGATTTTAAGCTCTAGCGTGGCCGTGGCTTAAAAGTGAGCTCCTTCTCCTAAAAAAATAAAATCAGCTCCATATCTCATTGGTTCCCTAAAACTGACGTCATTTCCTTCCTTACTCTCGTGCCAGAGTAAAATTCGAACACGATTACCACTGATCGTCCCTAAGTAGAAATAAATAAGTTTTTGTTTTAAAGTCATCAGATTAGCTTTCAAAATAAAATTTAGTATCGTTGTTACGCATTTTACAGCGCATCGATTTCTGGAGCTTGATCTCTGTTCCCTTTTAGGCGGCATCGATAAAGTGGAGAGGAAACCGTGCCGTTGAGAGGCATCGGCCGATTTTTGAGAGGTGTACCAGTGTTGTCAGCTCATCATTAGCCATCCAGCCCGCGGCACTCTCGCGAGTTTTCGAGTATTTTCGCGGAAGCAACTCGGACGACCCGCGCCGGACCGTCGCGCGCTGGGAATGCTGGGTAAGCACTAGAGCCAAAGTGTAGGGTAAAATAAAGGCTTCGATCATAGAGGGAGGATTTTTAAAAACCTCGGGGACGTATTGTATCGTCTGTCTAAAAGCCGAGTGTATGGATTCTTCTCGTACGTGGGCGTTTGAAATTTGAAGCTGTCGAAACGTTATATTTGATGTCCGCGGGGCGTCTTTTCTAGGCGCGTCGGAGAACTTGAAAGGCGCTCGACGCCACAGTTGTCATCGACGCGTCAGCCCCGAAGCCAGCACCCCCTTTTTCACCGTAGCGGTAAAGGGTCCGAGGCTGAAGAGAGATTTTTTGACCAAATGACAAATCCTCTTTTATATTCCCGGTAGCGAAATGTTGGTCGCTCCTTTCGGCATAATGGCACGGTGTCTCTTCGATTGGATCGTGGTCTCTCTCTCGTCGACTCAGCGTTTTATTATTGTTGGGGACTTTGGCAGGACGCCTTATTACAATGGGCCGAAAGGTGCCAAAGGGAATCCACCAGAGATCGGAATCTCTTCACTTTCTTGCATTTATTGACGGTGAAACTTATGGGTTCGCTGATGCGTTAACGCGTTTCAAAAGAGAGACGCGATTTTCGACATCAGCAGTAAGCGCCGCGGCGTATACCTGAAAGTATCGCGCTGTTCGGAGGATTTGACACCCAGGAGGCTCTTCGTTTCTGCTTTTACTCTGTAAAAGCGCCACCGACCGGGCTACGTACCGGAGCTACTTCTTTGAATATGTCCATCGTGTACATCTGCCGCTCGAGTGAATATGTGGCTATGAAAGGACCATTGTGTCAATTTGTACTCTCGACCATGTCACTGATATACGTACTCTGTGTAGTCGGAATGTTATAAGAATGTATCAAACATTTTTCATTATCAGCTGGCGGTCCTTTGAAAATCATTACAATGAAAAGATAAATACAGCATTAGATAAATCTATTGGTTTCTGTAATGTTGAATTTCCTCTTCGAATTATTATATTTAACCCAGTGTTGCGTCAATTCCTGCAAAACCTGCAATTTCTGGAAAAGTCAGGGAATTTAAAAATGGGTCTAATAGTCAAGTAAAAGTCGGGGAATTTAAAAATCAGGGAAAAGTCAGTGAATTTAAAAATCAGGAAATTTAAAAGTTAAAGAATTTTAAAATTAAGGAATTTAAAAATTAGGGAATTTAAAAATCAGGGAATTTAAAAATCATGTAAAAGTCAGTGAATTTAAAAATCAGGGAATTTAAAAGTTAAAGAATTTTAAAATTAAGGAATTTAATAATTAGGGAATTTAAAAATCAGGGAATTTAAAAATCATGTAAAAGTCACGGAATTTTAAACATTAATGTGAAAGTCATGGATATGTCAGAGAATTTATTTGGTTACAAAAAGTTTCTAAAATTAGCCACATTTTCTTATTAAGAAAGGCCGGTAAATCAGGTTTAGAATGATTAAATCTGATTTAATCATCTTTAAATGATTAAATCAGATTTAATCAATTAAATCTGATTTAATTGATTAAATCTGATTTAATTGATTAAATCTGATTTAATTGATAAATCTGATTTAATTGATTAAATCTGATTTAATTGATTAAATCTGATTTATCAATTAAATCTGATTTAATTGATTAAATCTGATTAAAATGATTAAATCCCGATTAAAAATTACATCGTGATTAGTATGATTAAATCGTTCTTTAGTTTTAATTTTAATGTTAAATTATCGATTCGACCGATTATATTGATTAAATCGTGATTAAAATGATTAAATCGTGATTAAAATGATTAAATCGTGATTAAAATGATTAAATCGTGATTAAAATGATTAAATCGTGATTAAAATGATTAAATCGTGATTAAAATGATTAAATCGTGATTAAAGTGATTAAATCGTGATTAAAATGATTAAATCGTGATTAAAATGATTAAATCGTGATTAAAATGATTAAATCGTGATTAAAATGATTAAATCGTGATTAAAATGATTAAATCGTGATTAAAATGATTAAATCTAATTAAAATGATTAAATATAATTAAATCTGATTAAATCCTGATTAAGAAGATTAGATCATGATTACAATAATTAAATCACGTTTAAATTGTGATTAGATTGATTAAATCGTGATTAGATTTTATAATCTCGATTAAAAAATTTTAATCTTGATCACCCTGTTTTAATCACGATTATCCTGATTAGATCATTTTACTATGATTAAGACGCACCCAAATTGGAAGTGACCTGCCCCTCGGTAAATTGAGAGACAATTTTTATCTGAGGTTGCTCTTATTTGAAAATTGTGCCTTTAAAAACGGAAAAATACTAGTGCCATCTATTGGTCGGTAATTAAGTTACACGGATATTTATTAATGTTATCTCGGGTAACATTGATTTCGAGTGTAGAATATTAATCTCTTAATATATACTTGATTTAGAAGGCAACATTTAATTACAATCCTAAAGTATTTTTGTTAGATTTCGTCGGCAAAATGTCATTTAGCTGTTATGGAACTTGCCGTAGTTCGACGATATCTCTTTATCAGTATTTGGCTTCCCCAAATTCGCAACTCCGTAACGTCCATCATTCGACTAAAGCCAGGTTCACACTTACACCTAAAATCGATTCGTTTTAGAGAACTAGTTTTCAAAACCAGCGTGAGAAATCACTTCGTGTTGGTTCGGGAAGCCACTCGTCCAAGTCGGTTCGCTTAGAATCGCTATCAAAACGACAAGGTGGGGAAGTATATAAAACATTGCTAGTAATTTTCCAAAATAATGTGAATAAAATTCTAAATAATGTGAATAAAATTCTAAATAATGTGAATAAAATTCTAAATAATGTGAATAAAATTATAAATAATGTGAATAAAATTATAAATAATGTGAATAAAATTCTAAATAATGTGAATAAAATTCTAAATAATGTGAATAAAATTATAAATAATGTTAATAAAATTCTAAATAATGTGAATAAAATTCTAAATAATGTGAATAAAATTCTAAATAATGTGAATAAAATTCTAAATAATGTGAATAAAATTATAAATAATGTGAATAAAATTATAAATAATGTGAATAAAATTATAAATAATGGGAATAAATTCTAAATAATATGAATAAAATTAGAAATTATGTGAATAAAATTCTAAATAATTTTAATAACATTCTAAATAATATGAATAAAATTATAAATTATGTGAATAAAATTATAAATAATTTGAATAAAATTATAAATAATGTGAATAAATTTCTAAATAATGTCAAAGAATCTTACTGTGTGTATAGTGAACATGATAAATACATGGGATAAATTTAAGTATTTTCAAAATTCTGGTCATAATTTGAAATAACTTTAAGCCTTGGCTATAAGCGAACCGGGGTGAAGCGATTTCGCACGTGTGAACCAAGAATTCTCGTCGGCGGCCAAAACTGGCATTCAAACCGACCTAAACTGAGTTTTAAGATCTATTGCAGCGGTTCCCATTTGTTTTTGCTATGGAACTCTAAATTATCCATCTAACTCTGGCGGACCCCCAAATAATTTTTTTTTACTTATCTTAAAAGACTTTGGACACAAACAAAGATGGTCGCTCTGTGAATTCTCGGAACCCCTGAGACCCTTACACGGAACCTTGATCTAGTGTGACCGTGGCTTAAATGTAAAACCGATACGAGAAGTTGCCAGACACGGGTACTCAGTTTGGTTTTCTACATAAAGATGGACGACCCTTGACGGCTCTTCATCGTTAGCCCGAGGCCCTAGGACCGTCGTCATCTATAACTCGGTAATGATTCTCCTATAACACATCAGTAGATAGAGAGTAAGAAGAGGTGATAGGGACGTCTCACCTCTCATTAACGGGAGGGAGGAGGCGGGCTGAAGAGCGCCTCCTAATTACAGGTGGTGTCATTTAGATTTTCTCGCTTACAACGGACAAGCGACGCGTTAATCATTAAAGATTTTCAATCCATTAATTATACTTTAAAATCCCCATCGACGCCGCCGACGACGGAGAACTATTATTAAGATTTTTCCATTCTGTATAGGGCTCGTTCTAAACCCGGTTTCTCCCCCACCCTTTTCCTCCCCACGCCGTATAATGACAAGCTATGGCCGGGTAGACTTCGACATCCTATTCGAATTAAACGAGAAATAATTTCTTTCTCGACCTTGTCAGGGCCCGTTGCTGGCGAATTTCTAGTGAAGTCTTAAATGGAGTGTAAAGTCAATTGCCCAATGAGTTCTTTTAAAGAAAATCGACAGGAAATGAAGGTAGATGGCGCTAACGCGTTGATGATTTCCCCGAGAAACGTGTTAAAAGCGCGCTTCTTTACACACAGGGTTCGAATCTTTAGGACGACGACGAAAACCTGTTCTTTGCGTGAATTCGCATAGACGTAATGGACGTCACTTACAAACTATCCCTCGAAGAACTAAACGTAGACGTTACCATCACCCTACCTCGTTTACGCGATGTATGGTAAGTGGGTCGCGTTGAAAGTCTTCATCATCGCTTTGATCTTTGAAGTTTTCCCCGCGCCAAACTCATTTTAAACATTAGCACCGACCGGATGCCCATTTTCGATTTGTAAAAGTCTTCCAGGTGTTGAAAATGAGTTGCCAAAAAAAAACCGGCTGATGTTTTTCTTTGTTTGTGTCAATCCTGCCTGAGCGTTTTGTTTCTGTTTCCTGGTGGCCATGAGGCGCTAATGTCCGTCATTAGTGACCAGGAGGGCTGGAGGGATTGATGACAATTTGGGTGGTCTCACACTGATCGCTTTTCAGTAAGTCGCGATGGCCTATTTGAAATTATTTCGAAGTTAATGCGTCTATTTGCAAATCAATCTTGCGAAATTTTGGTGAATTTTTCATGGCCTCGAATCAATATTGGGACAAGCACGCGAGCTTGTCGGTTTTTCTGTGTCCACCCACAGTTCTGCTTCAGACGTTTCGATAATTATTTATTCGTGTTCACGAAAGAGGCGTTTTTTGTGGCTTTTAAACGCGAAAGGTACACAAACCACATCCGTTTTTGTTTGCATAATGTTTGACAGCGGAGGGAGGTCTACTGGACAGTTGATTGTGGAAGTACACTCAATTTGCATAAACATCTTTCATTTATTTAATTTTATTCCTTTATAATTTATTATTGTAAATCTATGCTTGATTTATTTAATGTCAAAGTAATTTCAATGTTGTTTTGTTTATCAAAACCGAAAGATCGGACATTTGTTAAATTTGTATACCGTATTTTGATTCCAAAAATGATTTAGAGATTTTAAAGAATGATTTTCGTGTTGAATTCTTTGTTTAATAATTGATTTAGAGATTTTAGATATTTATTTTTTCTTGGTTTAAAAGAGATTTTAAGATTTCAAAATTTATTTTCCTGTAGTGTACCAGATTGTTAAACATTTTCTACCCAATTATTAAAAACATTTTGTCCATTTGTGTTTAAACTTTAAGGTTTGAAAGACGACCTTTACATTTGTTTCATTTCAGGTTATATATGCTTTAATTACTAGTGGTATTGAGTATATTAAGATAAGATTTTATAGTTTTTAAATTGTGTGACTAAAACAATAACCGAAGTGTCGGACATTCACAAAAATATGTACGGGATTTCGGGATTTATCGTCGGATTTCGGGATTTATCGTTGAAATTTGGGATTTCTTGTTGGATTTTGGTATTTCTCGATGGATTTCGGGATTTCTCGTCGGATTTCGGTATTTCTCGTTGGATTTCAGGATTTCGGGATTTATCGTCGGATTTCGAGATTTCTCGTTGGATATTGGGATTACTCGTTGAAATTTGGGATTTCTCGTTGGATTTTGGGATTACTCATTGAAATTTTGGATTTCTCGTTGGATTTCGGGATTAATCGTTGGATTTCGGCATTTCTCGTGGGAATTTGGGATTTCTCGTTGGATTTCGGGATTTCTCGTCGGATTTTCAGATTTCTCGTTGGATTTCGGGATTAATCATTGGATTTCGACATTTCTCGTGGGAATTTGGGATTTCTCGTTGGATTTCGGGATTTCTCGTCGGATTTCGGCATTTCTCGTCGGATTTTCAGATTTCTCGTTGGATTTCAGGATTAATCATTGGATTTCGACATTTCTCGTGGGAATTTGGGATTTCTCGTTGGATTTCGGGATTTCTCGTCGGATTTTCAGATTTCTCGTTGGATTTCGGGATTAATCATTGGATTTCGACATTTCTCGTGGGAATTTGGGATTTATCGTTGGATTTCGGGATTTCTCGTCGGATTTCGGCATTTCTCGTCGGATTTTCAGATTTCTCGTTGGATTTCGGGATTAATCATTGGATTTCGACATTTCTCGTGGGAATTTGGGATTTCTCGTTGGATTTCGGGATTTCTCGTCGGATTTCGGCATTTCTCGTCGGATTTTCAGATTTCTCGTTGGATTTCGGGATTAATCATTGGATTTCGACATTTCTCGTGGGAATTTGGGATTTCTCGTTGGATTTCGGGATTTCTCGTCGGATTTCGGCATTTCTCGTCGGATTTTCAGATTTCTCGTTGGATTTCGGGATTAATCATTGGATTTCGACATTTCTCGTGGGAATTTGGGATTTCTCGTTGGATTTCGGGATTTCTCGTCGGATTTCGGCATTTCTCGTCGGATTTTCAGATTTCTCGTTGGATTTCGGGATTAATCATTGGATTTCGACATTTCTCGTGGGAATTTGGGATTTCTCGTTGGATTTCGGGATTTCTCTCGGATTTCGGCATTTCTCGTCGGATTTTCAGATTTCTCGTTGGATTTCGGGATTAATCATTGGATTTCGACATTTCTCGTGGGAATTTGGGATTTCTCGTTGGATTTCGGGATTTCTCGTCGGATTTCGGCATTTCTCGTCGGATTTTCAGATTTCTCGTTGGATTTCGGGATTAATCATTGGATTTCGACATTTCTCGTGGGAATTTGGGATTTCTCGTTGGATTTCGGGATTTCTCGTCGGATTTCGGCATTTCTCGTCGGATTTTCAGATTTCTCGTTGGATTTCGGGATTAATCATTGGATTTCGACATTTCTCGTGGGAATTTGGGATTTCTCGTTGGATTTCGGGATTTCTCGTCGGATTTCGGCATTTCTCGTCGGATTTTCAGATTTCTCGTTGGATTTCGGGATTAATCATTGGATTTCGACATTTCTCGTGGGAATTTGGGATTTCTCGTTGGATTTCGGGATTTCTCGTCGGATTTCGGCATTTCTCGTCGGATTTTCAGATTTCTCGTTGGATTTCAGGATTAATCATTGGATTTCGACATTTCTCGTGGGAATTTGGGATTTCTCGTTGGATTTCGGCATTTCTCGTCGGATTTTCAGATTTCTCGTTGGATTTCGGGATTAATCATTGGATTTCGACATTTCTCGTGGGAATTTGGGATTTCTCGTTGGATTTCGGGATTTCTCGTCGGATTTCGGCATTTCTCGTCGGATTTTCAGATTTCTCGTTGGATTTCGGGATTAATCATTGGATTTCGACATTTCTCGTGGGAATTTGGGATTTCTCGTTGGATTTCGGGATTTCTCGTCGGATTTCGGCATTTCTCGTCGGATTTTCAGATTTCTCGTTGGATTTCGGGATTAATCATTGGATTTCGACATTTCTCGTGGGAATTTGGGATTTCTCGTTGGATTTCGGGATTTCTCGTCGGATTTCGGCATTTCTCGTCGGATTTTCAGATTTCTCGTTGGATTTCGGGATTAATCATTGGATTTCGACATTTCTCGTGGGAATTTGGGATTACTCGTTGGATTTCGGGATTTCTCGTCGGATTTCGGCATTTCTCGTCGGATTTTCAGATTTCTCGTTGGATTTCGGGATTAATCATTGGATTTCGACATTTCTCGTGGGAATTTGGGATTTCTCGTTGGATTTCGGGATTTCTCGTCGGATTTCGGCATTTCTCGTCGGATTTTCAGATTTCTCGTTGGATTTCGGGATTAATCATTGGATTTCGACATTTCTCGTGGGAATTTGGGATTACTCGTTGGATTTCGGGATTTCTCGTCGGATTTCGGCATTTCTCGTCGGATTTTCAGATTTCTCGTTGGATTTCGGGATTAATCATTGGATTTCGACATTTCTCGTGGGAATTTGGGATTACTCGTTGGATTTCGGGATTTCTCGTCGGATTTCGGCATTTCTCGTCGGATTTTCAGATTTCTCGTTGGATTTCGGGATTAATCATTGGATTTCGACATTTCTCGTGGGAATTTGGGATTTCTCGTTGGATTTCGGGATTTCTCGTCGGATTTCGGCATTTCTCGTCGGATTTTCAGATTTCTCGTTGGATTTCGGGATTAATCATTGGATTTCGACATTTCTCGTGGGAATTTGGGATTTCTCGTTGGATTTCGGGATTTCTCGTCGGAGTTCGGCATTTCTCGTCGGATTTTCAGATTTCTCGTTGGATTTCGGGATTAATCATTGGATTTCGACATTTCTCGTGGGAATTTGGGATTACTCGTTGGATTTCGGTATTTCTCGTCGGATTTCGGCATTTCTCGTCGGATTTTCAGATTTCTCGTTGGATTTCGGGATTAATCATTGGATTTCGACATTTCTCGTGGGAATTTGGGATTTCTCGTTGGATTTCGGGATTTCTCGTTGGATTTCGGGATTTCTCGTCGGATTTCGGCATTTCTCGTCGGATTTTCAGATTTCTCGTTGGATTTCGGGATTAATCATTGGATTTCGACATTTCTCGTGGGAATTTGGGATTTCTCGTTGGATTTCGGGATTTCTCGTCGGATTTCGGCATTTCTCGTCGGATTTTCAGATTTCTCGTTGGATTTCGGGATTAATCATTGGATTTCGACATTTCTCGTGGGAATTTGGGATTTCTCGTTGGATTTCGGGATTTCTCGTCGGATTTCGGCATTTCTCGTCGGATTTTCAGATTTCTCGTTGGATTTCGGGATTAATCATTGGATTTCGACATTTCTCGTGGGAATTTGGGATTTCTCGTTGGATTTCGGGATTTCTCGTCGGATTTTCAGATTTCTCGTTGGATTTCGGGATTAATCATTGGATTTCGACATTTCTCGTGGGAATTTGGGATTTCTCGTTGGATTTCGTTATTTCTCGTCGGATTTCGGCATTTCTCGTCGGATTTTCAGATTTCTCGTTGGATTTCGGGATTAATCATTGGATTTCGACATTTCTCGTGGGAATTTGGGATTTCTCGTTGGATTTCGGGATTTCTCGTCGGATTTTCAGATTTCTCGTTGGATTTCGGGATTAATCATTGGATTTCGACATTTCTCGTGGGAATTTGGGATTTCTCGTTGGATTTCGGGATTTCTCGTCGGATTTCGGCATTTCTCGTCGGATTTTCAGATTTCTCGTTGGATTTCGGGATTAATCATTGGATTTCGACATTTCTCGTGGGAATTTGGGATTTCTCGTTGGATTTCGGGATTTCTCGTCGGATTTTCAGATTTCTCGTTGGATTTCGGGATTAATCATTGGATTTCGACATTTCTCGTGGTAATTTGGGATTTCTCGTTGGATTTCGGGATTTCTCGTTGGATTTCGGGATTTCTCGTCGGATTTCGGCATTTCTCGTCGGATTTTCAGATTTCTCGTTGGATTTCGGGATTAATCATTGGATTTCGACATTTCTCGTGGTAATTTGGGATTTCTCGTTGGATTTCGGGATTTCTCGTTGGATTTCGGGATTTCTCGTCGGATTTCGGCATTTCTCGTCGGATTTTCAGATTTCTCGTTGGATTTCGGGATTAATCATTGGATTTCGACATTTCTCGTGGGAATTTGGGATTACTCGTTGGATTTCGGGATTTCTCGTCGGATTTCGGCATTTCTCGTCGGATTTTCAGATTTCTCGTTGGATTTCGGGATTAATCATTGGATTTCGACATTTCTCGTGGGAATTTGGGATTTCTCGTTGGATTTCGGGATTTCTCGTCGGATTTCGGCATTTCTCGTCGGATTTTCAGATTTCTCGTTGGATTTCGGGATTAATCATTGGATTTCGACATTTCTCGTGGGAATTTGGGATTTCTCGTTGGATTTCGGGATTTCTCGTCGGATTTCGGCATTTCTCGTCGGATTTTCAGATTTCTCGTTGGATTTCGGGATTAATCATTGGATTTCGACATTTCTCGTGGTAATTTGGGATTTCTCGTTGGATTTCGGGATTTCTCGTTGGATTTCGGGATTTCTCGTCGGATTTCGGCATTTCTCGTCGGATTTTCAGATTTCTCGTTGGATTTCGGGATTAATCATTGGATTTCGACATTTCTCGTGGGAATTTGGGATTACTCGTTGGATTTCGGGATTTCTCGTCGGATTTCGGCATTTCTCGTCGGATTTTCAGATTTCTCGTTGGATTTCGGGATTAATCATTGGATTTCGACATTTCTCGTGGTAATTTGGGATTTCTCGTTGGATTTCGGGATTTCTCGTTGGATTTCGGGATTTCTCGTCGGATTTCGGCATTTCTCGTCGGATTTTCAGATTTCTCGTTGGATTTCGGGATTAATCATTGGATTTCGACATTTCTCGTGGGAATTTGGGATTACTCGTTGGATTTCGGGATTTCTCGTCGGATTTCGGCATTTCTCGTCGGATTTTCAGATTTCTCGTTGGATTTCGGGATTAATCATTGGATTTCGACATTTCTCGTGGGAATTTGGGATTTCTCGTTGGATTTCGGGATTTCTCGTCGGATTTCGGCATTTCTCGTCGGATTTTCAGATTTCTCGTTGGATTTCGGGATTAATCATTGGATTTCGACATTTCTCGTGGGAATTTGGGATTTCTCGTTGGATTTCGGGATTTCTCGTCGGATTTCGGCATTTCTCGTCGGATTTTCAGATTTCTCGTTGGATTTCGGGATTAATCATTGGATTTCGACATTTCTCGTGGGAATTTGGGATTTCTCGTTGGATTTCGGGATTTCTCGTCGGATTTCGGCATTTCTCTTCGGATTTTCAGATTTCTCGTTGGATTTCGGGATTAATCATTGGATTTCGACATTTCTCGTGGGAATTTGGGATTTCTCGTTGGATTTCGGGATTTCTCGTCGGATTTCGGCATTTCTCGTCGGATTTTCAGATTTCTCGTTGGATTTCGGGATTAATCATTGGATTTCGACATTTCTCGTGGGAATTTGGGATTTCTCGTTGGATTTCGGGATTTCTCGTCGGATTTCGGCATTTCTCTTCGGATTTTCAGATTTCTCGTTGGATTTCGGGATTAATCATTGGATTTCGACATTTCTCGTGGGAATTTGGGATTTCTCGTTGGATTTCGGGATTTCTCGTCGGATTTCGGCATTTCTCGTCGGATTTTCAGATTTCTCGTTGGATTTCGGGATTAATCATTGGATTTCGACATTTCTCGTGGGAATTTGGGATTTCTCGTTGGATTTCGGGATTTCTCGTCGGATTTCGGCATTTCTCTTCGGATTTTCAGATTTCTCGTTGGATTTCGGGATTAATCATTGGATTTCGACATTTCTCGTGGGAATTTGGGATTTCTCGTTGGATTTCGGGATTTCTCGTCGGATTTCGGCATTTCTCGTCGGATTTTCAGATTTCTCGTTGGATTTCGGGATTAATCATTGGATTTCGACATTTCTCGTGGGAATTTGGGATTTCTCGTTGGATTTCGGGATTTCTCGTCGGATTTCGGCATTTCTCGTCGGATTTTCAGATTTCTCGTTGGATTTCGGGATTAATCATTGGATTTCGACATTTCTCGTGGGAATTTGGGATTTCTCGTTGGATTTCGGGATTTCTCGTCGGATTTCGGCATTTCTCGTCGGATTTTCAGATTTCTCGTTGGATTTCAGGATTTTGGGATTTCTTGTTGGATTTCAGGATTTCTCGTTGGATTTTGGGATTTCTTGTTGGATTTCGCGATTTATCGATGGATTTCGCGAATTATCGTTGGATTTTGGGATTTCTCATCGACTTTCGAGATTTCTCGCTGGATCTAAAGATTTCACGGTGTATTTCTAGATTTCTTGCCGAATTTCAAGATTTTGAAAAAATCTCCCGATTATGAAGAAAATCAGGCTGGATTTCGGATTTCTTGGAAAGTGTGCGGGATTTCTTTGAATGTCCAACCCCTCGACGATAACCGCATAATCCTGAATATATTCTTGCTAAAACGTGATAAAAAATAATTTAAAAACAAGTTAACTTTTATTTTCACATAGGTTCATATTCCGATGATATTTTCTGGAAACTTGGGTCTGACCTTGACTCTTCTAATAAAATCCTTTCTCAGAACTGTTTTCATTATTATCTGGGCAGGATGGATGGTTGTCCGGTTTCTGCCTTCGGTATGGTGACTTTGAGTACATGAGTGTTTCCTTATTCAAAGACAAAGTATTGTAAGAAAAGTATTACAGTAATGACTATATTGAGACTCGAAGAGTCAGCTCCTCCCCCCTTAATGTCAATCAAATGGACCCGGAATCTCATTGGTTCCCTAAATCTGACGTCTACCTATACGATTCAAACAAATGCACGTGACATTGCTTGTACAAATTATACAATTGTTATTAACGCCAGTTTAAAAATGAACTTTTTTTATGCTAAACCCGATTTAACCCAAATATCTGTAGATTGTAAGTATATATTTATTCTTTCATGGCTTGAAATAAATAAATATATGAAGCTTTTTCGTAAACGAATTAGGTACATACTTTAAAAACATTTTATAATTAATATAAACCGCATTAATTTTACCAATTTAATTTTTATTACTTTTATTATAAATCCCAATAATTTTAACCAAATTAAATTTGTATTAATTTTAATATAAATCCCATTAATTAAATTTGTATTCATTTTAGTACCAACAACATGAATTTTAACCAATTTAAATTTTTATTGATTTTTTACCAATCTCATTAATTTTACCTAATTTAAATTTTTATTAATTGAAATACAAATGAATTTTAACCAATTTAAATTTTTATTGATTTTTTACCAATCTCATTAATTTTACCTAATTTAAATTTTTATTAATTGAAATACAAATCCCAAGAATTTTATCCAATTTAAATATTTATTGAATTTAATACAAATCCCATTAATTTTACCCAATTTAAATTTTGTATTATTTTAATATAAATCCCATTAATTTTATTCAATTTAAATTTTAATTACTTTTAATATAAACCTCATAAAAATTTGTAATACTTTATCCAATTAATTTTATTCAATTTAATTTTTAATTACAAGTTTTGTATATAAACATCATAAAAAATTTTAATAAATTATCCCATTAATTTTATTCAATTTAATTTTTAATTACAAGTTTTTATATAAACCTCATTAAAAATTAGTAATACTTGTAATAAAAATACCATAAATGTTATCCAATTTAAATTTGTATTACTTTTAAATCTCATTTTCCTCATGATTATTTAACATTTAGGTAGCGGCCATCTTACTTTTCACTCAAGAACGATGACGTCATTCTTATTTCCGGTTTAAAAAGCTTCAAGATCGTCAGATTGCAAAAACAATTTGTTTTATCTGAAGTTGGCGAAATATGGTAAAATTCTGTAGTAAAGAGCTAGATGGCGCTTTACGATGTCTTTTAACATTGCAATGACGTCATAAGCGGAGCGCAATTTTAGGTTTAAATCGTGCGAAAACGATCGTTATTTTTATCGTATTCACATAGCAGAACTTTAAGCGTAGCTTATCGAGAGGGGGAAATCTTCGGTGGGTGAGATATGACGAATGGATCCTTACCATTTTGAATTTAACGGTCACACCCCCTTGCCCCCCCCCCCCTCTCTTCGCTTTAGTTTCGTATCAGACATTTTCGACTCACCTTACATTATAAACTTAAAATTCAACTGTATAGAAAGGGGCGTATCAACCTTACGCGTAATATAATTTAAATCGGCGCCAAATTTATCCCCAAATTGAGACGCTCGAGAGCGGCAGTAGAGACAATCCAAATTACTCTTTAGCCCAATATAATAATAATAATAATATAAAATGGAGCCGTAGCCAGGGGGGGGGGCGCTTATTGCCAAATCTGTTAATAGCGGAGCAAAGCGCGTTTTGAAAGATCAAAATCGGGGAGTGGCAAGGCCCAGGGCTGCGTTGTTGGAATGGCCCCGATGTTATTACCGAACGAGGATGGGGGTAGAACATTAACGCCCTGCCAAATTGCGGAAAGATTGTGTCTGTATACCTGAGCACGCTTTACGTAAAACCAAACGTGTATACGGGTTAACTGAGAATACGTAGCTTCAACCATAGCCTCGATTTTCATGATGTCCCGTATATATCATCCGCCTACACGGAGAGAAAGCCCGCGATTGTACCGGAGTTACTTCCCCCCTTACCGGCAGAAAGGGGGGAAATATTTCGGGAGGGAAGGTGGAGGGGCGTAGTTATTATCTCGGGAATCATCAGATGAACACGGTTAACGTTAATACATTCTTGGCTATGTACTTTCCACGCCAAAGGAGTTAATATGGACGTGGTAATTATATCGTTAATAGCAGTCTGGTCCTTTGGATTTCGAACGATGTTGGATCTTTCTGGCTATAATAGAGGTCCAACACGAGTAAAGGGGTTCAAATTGTTTGTGTTGCGGTTAAATTGGGCACCTTATACTGATCTTCGTGGAATTTCTCATCTATATTTTGACCTTGCTGAGGTTATATAATGTAGTCCATGTCGATGGAAAGATGTTTACCGACCTTGGCAATCTCGAACGTTACCCTAAAAAGTTAATATATTAAATCAAATATTTTTCTTCGTATATAATAGGTAGAATGTGTCTACTAAACGATTCTAATTTTATTAGCTTCCTTTACATCATTATTTCCGTCTGCAAAGTAGTCTGTAAGCAGACATCGAGATAAACCGAACAGGACATACTTCAATCTAAACAATTTATCCAAGTTATTTTCGGAAAATTAGCTTACTATTGTGTCTCATAAGATCATGTCGAGTGTTAAACGATTACAACATGATATATTTTCTAGTGTATTTAGGTTGTCCGTATAGAGTCTTTCTGTAGTCCACATTTCCGACTGCTTTTGTGTAATCAACATTTTCTACTGTTTTTATGTAGTCCACATTTCTTAGTGTATTCATGTAGTTCTCAATTTCTAGTGCTTTATTTAGTCCTCATTTCCTAGTGTTTTAATGTACTTCCTAAGGTTTTAATGTACTTCCTAATGTTTTTATGTACTTCCTAATGTTTTTATGTACTTCCTAATGTTTTTATGTACTTCCACATTTCCTAGTATCTTTCTGTAATCCACATTTCCTATGTTTTAGTCCACATTTCCTAGTATCTTTCTGTAGTCCACATTTCCTAGTACCTTTCTATAATCCAAATTTCCTAGTATATTTTTTAATCCTCATTTCCTAGTATATTTTTTAATCCTCATTTCCTAGTATCTTTCTGTAGCCTACATTTCCTAGTATCTTTCTGTAGTCTACATTTCCTAGTATCTTTTTTAATCTTCATTTCCTAGTATCTTTTTTAATCTTCATTTGCTAGTATCTTTCTGTGGTCCACATTTCCTAGTATCTTTTTGTTTGTCCACATTTACTAGAATACTAGTGTTATTAGGCAGTCCAGATTTTCTAGTGGTTTTACGTCGACCAGATTTTCTTCTGTTTATATAGTTTTTCCCTACACTTCGTTTTTATTAAATATTCCATTTAAAATATCGGAGGATTTTGGAGTATTCTTCCCTCATGAAAGTTACCTTAGATATTTACTAGAAATCAACCTAATCGCTCAACAACTGGTAAGTACCAAACGAATGTAGGATCACTGGATCACGATAGGATTATGTAGGTTTGCTGCAGAATGTTTAAAAAATCATAACTACAATCATCTACTACTTTGGAAACCGTGAGCACGACTAAAATAGTGAAGAGCTTCAATAGTGAGCAGCTACCATAGTGAGCAATTACAATAGCGAGCAACAACGATGGTAATCAACTACAATAGCAAGCAACTAGGATAGTGAGCCAATTCAATAGTGATCAACTACAACAGTGAGCAACTACAATAGCAAACAATTTCGGTAGCGAGCAACTACAATAGCGAGTAACCACGATAGTGAGCAACTACGATATTGAGCAGCTACTATAGTGAGGAACTACAATAGTGATAAACTACAATAGCGCAAACAACTACGACAGCAAGCAACTACAATAGCAAGCAAGTACAATAGCAAGCAAGTACAATAGCAAGCAACTACAATATAGTGAGCAACTACAATATAGTGAGCAACTACAATAGTAAGCAACTACAATAGCAAGCAACTACAATAGCAAGCAACTAAGATAGTGAGCAGCTTCAATAGAAAGCAACTATACAATAGTGAAGAGTAATGGCTGCGATGTCAGCGTTCACGTTTTAGCGCGAAATAAAGTCTATTGTTTAAGTTTCCCTGGACCACGCGTATATCTCGAACGGGCAGATATAACTAGATATTCCTCCCAAAAATGTGTAAATCGTGGTAAACTTCGGCACCCTGTAGGTCTAACCCCTTCTCTTTGTGAGGAATGGCGCTTGGTTATCGAGCGATGAAAAATGGATTTTCGTCGGAGGCCCATTATCATTTTTAATCATCACGAGTTTCCAATTGACGTCATGCCGCCTGCTTAGTTGAGCGTGAGCTTCAACAAAAAGAAAAGGCTCGCTTTGATAAGAGCGCCACCAACCATTGATAATGTTCATTTTGCACCCCCCCCCCCCTGCACTACGCCCTTTACATAACGTATTAGCGATAAATTAGGTTTCTTTCCAAGAAGATATTTTCCGTATTTTTTATTACTTTTGCACCTACCTTTCACAATTTTTTTAAACTATGGTAAATATTATTACGAACAAATTATTTATTTGTTCCCCTCACCACGAAACGGGGTAAGATAAAAGTATCTACTGTGCGCTTTGGTTTTAGCTAACCATGGACAGTATATTAAGAGGACAGGTTTTCGATAGCCTTCCACAGTGCATTTTATTTCTCCCCGCGTATCAATCAGCTCGAGAGACTCCGAGGGAGTCTTGCAAGGTCGTTTGTACCACGTGATCTTAAAATTTCCAAATGGCAATCTAACGCGGTTGATATTGTTACGTAATTTTATGCGTTTTATATTTTAGTAATTTTTAATTTTGGTTTTTTAATTCAATAAAAACTATCAACTAATATTTAGTATATCATATTTAATCTATAAAAACGTGAAAAAATCTCTTCGGCGTAAAAATGTACTTCGTGTTTATCTTTTTTCTTTTTTCGAACAGTATTTTTCAAATAACCTTGGACGACTCCCTTAGTGTGATTGGTTTACGGGGGCTAAAAACTAGACTTTTTACCGATCCTCTAAAATCTACTATCCATGAGCTAACCAATAAGATACCCGTATGATTTGATTGACCTGCAGATAGGGCTGTGTGAGTACTCGAACATCATCGATTGCTCGGCATTTTTTAGGTCGATTATCGTGTACCAAAAAATCGCCTAGTCCGGAACTCGATTACTCGAATAAGCTGCTCTAAGTTTAAAGAGGGTTTTTTGCAACTTTTAGGGTGGCAATAATTAACGGTACTTACAAGACATAAAAAACAAATGTTTTGAATAACCTTGAGGATGGATCACCATTTTAATACGTAGTGCGCCTGCGCGGTTTTTCTCCAAACAATATTATTAAGTTTTGGTTTTGGTTTGAAGTGTCACTTTGATGTCTCTTCACGAGTTCGGATGTCGGCCGGCGATAGGACCCAGGAGTCTGAACTACTTAAGCAATATACTGACAGACGGTACATTAATAATTTAAAAAAAATTTATATTGCATTGTTATTTTACTATTCGCCCTAAATGGGTTAGAGTGTGCAATAACTGGTGGCTTTACCGGGGAGTCGGGGTCCGGCTCTTGTAACCCATAAGGGCGGTGGCGCACTGGGAGATGTTAGCTCTGATCAAATGGTCCTATCTCCACCTCCGACTTCGGTCAGGTTTGGGCTGGATACTGAACTTCGGTTCAGGATAACGGAGAGGGTCCAGGCAAACTGGCCGCCTCGGCGGATTGGGTAGCCTGCTGTGGGGCGGCGGGCCTCCATATGCGGGCACGGCGGACCCATCTCCCAGCCTTTTGGACTCCCACCGGGATCTCCGGTGCCAGCTGTGCCGGGTTACTTGGACTGCTGTGTGCTCGTCGTTCCCCTTTAGGAGCTCTCTCCAAAGGGTTTGGCTCCTTACCTACGTAGGTAGAGTGTCGGCTGGAGTTGCTATAGCATCCATTCTAAATCCCACTGCTGTGTGCGAAGTGGGGATTGGTCCACCCATTGCTGCACCTTCTGCTGGGTTGAGTGGCTTGCGTCAAAGGTGTGACCATCAGTAGTAGGGTTCTGCTACCCATGCTGGATTTGTCACCTGTCCGGGCTTGGGGACGCTGGCGTAGGGCACTATGATGATAGGCCTCCGGTGGTATGGTCTTTGTTACTAGGTACACCGGGCTATAAATTCTGACCCACTGTTATTTTACTATTAATTAATTAATATAATTAGCAAGTAGCCTAGTCTTTTATATCCCACTAGTCATTATAAGGTTACTAAAGTTGTGGAAACTGTGGTTCATTTAAATTAATGGAATATTTTTAAGAATTGAAAGTTAGTTTATACACATTTTAAATTTAATTTCCTAAATTTAACCAGCTCCTAATCACTATACTAACACGCTTCGTTAAAAATATTTCTCGAGGTTTTATTCGGAATTACTTGACTCGAATAAGAGGAAAATTCCTAATCACTATACTTGATAACACGACTCTGAATTACTTGACTAGAATAACATAAAATTTCCCTTTAATCAATTACCTGATTACTCGACTCGACTACAATATTACTCGACTAGAATACTCGATTAAAAAAAATTCGTACTCGATAACCGACTCGACTGCCTAAGACTACTACTCTCACCGTTAAAAATCATCTCAAAATAGTCAACTAAATACGTTTTTGGTAATAGTAATATTTTAATGGTTTTCACCTACAAGTTACACGTTTTCGAGGGATGGTTTAACTCGTCTAATAGAACCATAGAAATGCTATTGATGACCCTGCGCCATCTGTTGACCCGGCGAGATGCTATGACGTTACAAGTTTTTGACGTCGTTTCCAAATTCCAATCAAAAGCTTGAAAATTAGTTTTTCCGTGTTTGAGCTCAATTAGCGTCCGAAACCACAAAATTCGAGTCCGTTGGCAATAATTGCGTCAAACCAGACTGTAACTGACAGAATCGCATTAAAAGTCGTCCACCAATGTCATGACGTAAAGCGGGAATCCATACCTCTACTTGGAATGCGTATCGCGTATGGTAACAACACTCTGACGGCTTTGGCCCCGCCTACGAGAGAGAAAAATCCCTCTGCGCGCGCTCCCCTCTCACGTTGTTGTTTGTAAAGTTGCATAGTGACGTCAAAAAACCGTCAGCCACATCGAGACGAAAATCTGCCGCGATAACCATTCCAAGTAGACACTATGGATTCCTTCCTAAATTTTTGGAGTCGTGTTGAAAGAAATTTTATAAGGCTTCACTGTTATTCCAGCAGGAGAATGGGGGTTAATAGCGGCGTCATAACATCCAAGCCTCAGATTCTACCGTTAACGCTCTCTTTATGACGTCATCACGCTGCTTCATTGGACGAATACAAAATGGTGTCGACCTGACCTCCTTTTTGTCAGCCCCCCCCCCCTTTTTCTCCGGCAATCATAGTGAAGCATTACAGTTTTCTTACAGTTGGTGTCTAAGGACTTTGGCCTACACCATAATTTTGCTCCAAAAAAAGGTTGTCTTACAATAAGACTCCTTACATTTCCTCCATGGCAATGTAATAATTTTAAAGATTAAACCTAAAATTAAAAATATACTGAATTTAAATTTCCATAATTCCGTAACATAGAAACGCGTAACTTGAAAAGGTCAATAATAAAAAAGGACCAAAAAAAGATAAACCCTGACAAATTACAAGTAATGATAAAACTTACGAAATTCTCGGACCAATAGGTCTTAGGGAATAAATTTAAAATGCGAAACTCGGACCAAATATATCTTCGAGTCAAAAACAAATTAAATTTAATTAAAATAGCTAGAATTTCCAGCGGTATACGGTTTTCGCCCTATCAATACCGCGCAGGGAATCTAACTTGCGACTAACTTCGAAAAGTGAAGCTAAGCCTAAACATTAAAAATATCAGAATGCGTTGCGTAGCAACGGAAACCCAAATATTGGTGGAGAATGAAATGTACGATAAGTTAAAGCATAAGTAAATAACATTCTTTCATAAGTGTGGCACTTCCTACTCTTCACAATGAAAAGATTAAACTAAGAGCTATTCACAAGACTGACTGCATAACGGGCTTCGTCGCCGTTTTGCGTCCGCTTGCTAACGCGTCACACGTAGCCTTTGACAGCGCCTCGCTAGAGGGAGATTTTCTTGTTGTGATGACGTCACTCCGTTACTAGCTCTCAGTAAAATATTCCCGAAAAAGGGACAATCTTATAGAACAATAATACAGACTTAAATTACGCGAAAAGGTAGAAAAGTCGGCAAAAAGTCCATAGGTGCAGGCCCGGCGTTACGCTGTGCGCGGCCCTAGGCAGCAAGATATGAAATAGGGGCCCAAAAATAATTTAACATTGAAAGCGGGGCTCCCGGAAATCATATACGTATCGAAATTTTATTGAACGTCGAGCAATTAGCCAGACGTTTGTGAATCGCAAATTCTCCTCGAACTATAATAACCTTATCGAAGGGGGTGACGCATCGGATCGGAGTTTCGGTGCACGGCGAACTTCGTCGATGTAGGTATATTACAGATTGTAATCAAAATTGTAGTCAGCCGTGCTTCTTGCTGGGAGGGCAATTGTCTTTTTTTAATATACATATAAATGCCCAAAATAATTGGCTGTTTGAAATAATGAAGTATTAGCCGATTTAAAAATGATTAATCGTTGTTATTGTTGGGATAATTTTCACCAATTAACGAGAGGCGGGTTTTTTTACGTTTTTTTGGTTTCCCGATTGTAATTTGTATTTTAGACAACGCTTGTACGTGATTCTTTTAACAAATACAAGTTTTTTTAGGATACTATTTCGTGCATTTATTTTTTTATACGCGTGTTTTATTGAAATAATGTTGGTTCCCAACGTTATAATAATGACGTAATTAATAGTACGTTCATGTTTTAAATCTGATTTACGACTCGTAATAAGGAATGCAATTTAAAAGTTGAAATACGCTGTGTTATTATTTTTACTATTATTCATGCTTGAATGAATGACTCTTTCATTATTCAAGACTTAGTTTAAATTTTTACGATGCGATAAGGTAATACACTTTGATCTTAGCCAAATGAAGAAGAAGATTATTATTTAATTTCAAAAACATTATTTTTACGAATTCATCAGTTTTGTTCATACCGTCGTTTGAAAAAATTCGACCCGGATTTACCTCGTGGTAGCAGATACGACCAATCCTATTCTGAAAATAATCGCGTGAAACTGTTTAAATTCAAATGCCGGTGAGTCCCTTTAATTTATAAGTTTTTTTTACGCGTAAAGGTACTACACTTTGATCTTAGCCAGCGAAATATACTACACATTGATCTTATTATTAAGTCACTTATTGAGGACAAAATAAAATATTTGAGTTAGGGTTTTATTTAAGTTTTTTGAAAGACTTTAGCGGTACGTAAATGCTTTATTCGCGTTTTTCAAAACTTTTTGAAAAATTATTTCAAATCTCCGTGCTCGCTTCGTTCGACCAATAATGAACAATTAAACATATTTACAATTTATAACAGTTACATATTTTGCAATATCTAGAAATTTTAACCGTTAGTAGAAATACGTTAGCTTATTTTTAAGTTTTTTTTTAACAATATTCGTAAACAATAGCAAAAAATGCCTAACATTGGTTCAACAATTTATAAAAATATACGGGTACGATTTAAAATAAACAAACTAGGCCTAAGTAATTTGTTTTCCATTTGGTACCACCTACCAAGGTCGAAAGACGATTGTTTAAAAAGACCGTTTGTTTCTCACACCTTTAAAAGCAATTTTATTGTCTCAGGTAATTACGCTATTCAATCTCCGCACCAAGCACTGAGATATGTGACTTTTATATATAAAATTATATTCTTTATCACCGCCAAATCTATTTTTCCGTCGAATTCAGAGCTATTAATCACAACAAAACACTTCAATGGGCCCCCCTTCTAATAAATCTTTAAAGAAAAAAGTGTAATTTCGAATTCGAAAAACGTAGGAACGTCAGAAAAAATGGGAGAGAATTTTTAGGGTCAAATGAAAAATTGGGTACCAAACAGTAGAAATTGTTTCCGAAAGTTAAGGGATGCTATTATGTCATTGTTGAAAATGAATTTTCCCGTTCGAGGGGCAGATATTAGAAGAAAAAAATTCTGCCGACGCTTCGGTCCAACAATAATAGAGGGCGCTTTAAAGCGAAGAGAGGAGGGATGCGGGGAAGGCTTTTCACGCCATCTAGAAAAAGGAGGACGCCAGTCCCAAAAAACCATTTTTCTTATCATGGCTATATACAATTATTCTTAATCATCGTGTTTACGTAGAGTTCGGGACTATTCGATTGTTATTATTTTAACTGGGAGTCGTTAACTGATCTCCGTGACGATTCAACTGGCATTACGGACTCCCTTCTGCCGGCCTTCCCGCACGAATGCCAACTAACCTTGCCCCAAATTTGCCCACTGTCAGGTTGGAATTTTCAAAAATAGTGTTTTATTACAAAGGCCTAAAATTTTGGTCCATTTTCTTTTGAATGGCCGGTTTGACGGGTACCACCATATATTTAATGATATTTCGCGAATCTAATCTTTACATCGCCATATTTATCTCTGTATTAAGAATGGATTTATTTATATTTAAGGAGGATAACTATGTTAAGAAGATTTTTACAGTCGCTTTCAATACACCTCACGCTCAACGTGTAGTCATTCTATCTAAGTGGAAATAAATTCTTGTCTGTATATTTTGAATTATGAATCGCGGATGACTATTGTGTCTGGGGGAAATATAGTTTGGCAGTTACTGCTGTACTTTCCGTTTCAGGGGTGTAGATATATATATATTCTCAGCGGGTATTATTACCTGGGATAATGTACTTTTATAGAAGTTGCCGTCTTTCTTCGCCGACGTCTCTCAGAGACAAGCATCTCTGGCCATCATTAATAACATCCACCCAAGTAGAAATGGCGTAAAAGCTTTTTCGTCCGCGGCAATCTCCCATTGTATTCCCCCGGAACGTGATAGTCATTTCGAATACGTAAAGTCCAATTAAAATTATATCTTTTTTGACCACAATCGCGGCTATTTCGCATTATTTTGATTTTACAAGATTTTTTATCTGTCGACTTATTTTATTTTTTTATTTTTTGATCCGTCTTCTGAAGAATGTATTTATGGGGATAAGATATTCGAATCTTACGAATTCTCGAATACCGCGAATCTGAAAAATATCAAGATTTGATAACTAGAATATTCGACTTTTTTGTCATTCGAATATTTCGAATTCTCGAATATCGATAATTTAAAAAAATTCGAGATTCGATAACAAGAATTGTCGGATTTTTTCGTTATTCGTATAAATCAAATTCTCGAATATCGATAACAAGAATAGTCGGATTTTTTTCGTTATTCGTATAAATCAAATTCTCGAATATCGATAACAAGAATAGTCGGATTTTTTTCGTTATTCGTATAAATCAAATTCTCGAATATCGATAACAAGAATAGTCGGATTTTTTTCGTTATTCGTATAAATCAAATTCTCGAATATCGATAACAAGAATAGTCGGATTTTTTTCGTTATTCGTATAAATCAAATTCTCGAATATCGATAACAAGAATAGTTGGATTTTTTTCGTTATTCGTACAAATCAAATTCTCGAATATCGATAACAAGAATAGTCGGATTTTTTTCGTTATTCGTACAAATCAAATTCTCGAATATCGATAATTTTTCAAAAATCGAGATTTCATAACTAGAATATTCGGCTTTTTTCTTCATTCGAATCTTTCGAATTCTCGAATATCGATAATTTATAAAAATTCGAGATTCGATAACAAGAATAGTCGGATTTTTTTCGTTATTCGTATAAATCAAATTCTCGAATATCGATAATTTATAAAAATTCGAGATTCGATAACAAGAATAGTCGGATTTTTTTCGTTATTCGTATAAATCAAATTCTCGAATATCGATAATTTTAAAAAAATCGAGATTTGATAACTAGAATAATCGGATTTTTTTGTCATTCGAATATTTCAAATTCTCAAATATCGATAATTTTTACAAAAAAAATCGAGATTTGATAACTAGAATAGTCGGGTTTTTTTCGTTATTCGTATAAATCAAATTCTCGAATATCGATAATTTTTAAAAAATCGAGATTTGATAACTAGAATAATCGGATTTTTTTGTCATTCGAATATTTCGAACTCTCGAATATCGATAATTTTTAAAAAATCGAGATTTGATAACTAAAATAATCGGCTTTTTTTGTCATTCGAATATTTAGAATTATCGAATATCGATAATTTTTTAAAAAAATCAAGATTTGATAACTAGAATAGACGGATTTTTTTCGTTATTCGTATAAATCAAATTCACGAATATCGATAATTTTTAAAAAAATCGAGATTTGATAACTAGAATAATCGGCTTTTTTGTCATTCGAATATTTCGAATTCTCGAATATCGATAATTTTTAAAAAATCGAGAATTGATAACTAGAATAGTCGGATTTTTTTCGTTATTCGTATAAATCAAATTCTCAAATATCGATAATTTTTAAAAAATCAAGATTTGATAACTAGAATAATCGGATTTTTGTCATTCGAATATTTCGAATTCTCGAATATCGAAAATTTAAAAAAAATCGAGATTCGATAACAAGAATAGTCGGATTTTTTTCGTCATTAGAATCTTTCGATTTCTCGAATATCGATAATTTTTAAAAAATCGAGATTTGTTAACAAGAATATTCGGCTTTTTTCTTCATTCGAATAATTCAAATTCTCGAACATCGATAATTTTAAACAAATTGAGATTCGATTACTATAGAATAGTCGACCTTTTTTTCGTCATTCGAATCTTTCCAATTCTCAAATATAGTGAATCTTTAAAAATAACGTGATTCGGCTTTTTTTTTCATTCGAATTTTAAGCTAAAAAACTACTTTTTTTGTATAAACTATTTTTGGAAATTGAATCTTTAAATTTGTTTGTTCTTTAAATTTGTTTGTTCTTTAAATTTGTTTGTTCGTTAAACAGATTTAAGATTTGGCTGCAATTTAAAACATTTAATTTTAAATAGAAGTATTTTCAAAATTGTCGGCAGGGAAACATATATTTAGAGGGAAGCCATTAGATGTTCGATTTTTATGTTTTTATTTATACTAGATGGCGGTAATTAAAACATTTTGACAGGAAGGGAAAATACTGATTAATTTAAAAAAAGACACTTTTTTAATTTGTTTTATGTAAAAAGTAATAAATTATAGTTCAGCTTTGGATAAAATATAATTCGATTTAAAAAGAATTACGAAAATATTCATAGTTTAGACAATTTAAAATTTCTACGTTTTAGACTGTTAGCGACATCTGTTAAGGGCGGTTAAGGTGGAAGACTACAGTGGCTATTGTCTACTTTTGCGCTATTTCAAGCTGAACTCTTTGAATTTTGTATGTAAGTTTATAAAACTAATATTTAAGTGTAGAACAGCCTCTTGTTTAGTGCTTAAAATAATTTTGACAATTTAAAATTTAAAAGTAATTAAGTTATAACCTATTAATTAGGACCCCCGCAGCTAAACAAGTTGGGCAAGTGCCCAAACTACCCTTTAGTTAGGACCTTATATCTCGTTAACTATTAATATTAGAATTATCAAAATGATTTTAAGCACTAGAGGAAGGTTCAGCCTAATAAGAAAAATATAATTAAATTATGTAATTGTTAAAACAAAAACGTTCAGCTTGAACGAAAAAGAGGCTTTTACTGTATTCTTCCCCCTTAAGAGTTATATAAATCAACATATAATGGTGTTACAACCGTGAAAGAACTGCTCTCCCTTTGCCAAATGCGTGCGGGTACACGGTTGTTTTCCCTATGTATCCGCAGTTTCTCAGAAACATATAAAAGCTTACACTCTCGTAGCTTTGACGCCGGGGTGCACTTTTGACACGGCGCAGGGAGTTGGGTATAGTATTTAAAAGAGGTTTTTAACGCTTTGTAGGTGCCGTTGCCCGACACCTTTTCCCAGTGGGCCGCTTTCCGGCTCCCTGTGGTCATCCCCTTAGCACCGACGGATTCCCGCGCCGAGGCCCATAAATTTATCCCGCAAAAAGTGTCTTTTCTTCCCTCGTAAAAGTTAGGCAATTCTCTTAGTTTTATCTCGTGATTACAACCGGTACGAACCCCGCTGGCGACGTTATACCGTTAAACTTATCTTTGGTTTCAATTCCGTAACGTATATATTTTCGCGTCCTTCGGCTAAGCCTTTGCCAGACTCGGCGTGAACGCGGTCGGGAATCGTATATACTAAGTACGCGAAAGTATATTATACTTTCGCGTCCTTCGGCTAAGCCTTTGCCAGACTCGGCGCGAACGCGATCGGGAGTCGCCGAATCCGTCTGTCAGTCTCGTCGGCGCTCGATATCAAGGATATTCAAATGCGAGATTGGCAACCCATCGCTACCGGATAATTAGATTTTGCATTTGTGGCGAATTCGGGACAGAAATCGGTGGGAATTCTCGCGCCTCAGGAGCCCGTCTGCTTATTATGCCGGCCCAGCTATAACGTTTGAGTGGCTGCCGCGCCGACAAAAGCCGCTACGTGCGCCGTTGATTATTCATGAATTTCTCCAGCGAGCTTTCCATTGAGTTGAGAACGGAATTAAAATTATCGGAACTGCTTCGCCGCCGCTGCCGACAAAATACTGATGATACGCGGGTCTCTTTTTCTGGCGGAATTGCCAAATATTTGCCTCTTCCTCTCCCTCACTCCCTCTCTCATTTGTATTCTCGTATATTTTATCGTAATTATTGGAAAAAATATTTTTTTTTTATCTTCGCACTCTTTCAATGAAGTTGGTCTCGTAATGTTTTATTCGACTGAAATCTACGAAATTGTCGCCTTTTTAAAAACAAACGAACTAGGCTTTTTTTTTTGAGATACACAAACATCGGTGTCGACCCGAGGCCTTAGACACCAGAACACACACAATAACTGATTAATCAGGGTGAGATATGTGTAACGGCCACGCCAACGGGGGGATACGTGGGGACAGGGGTGGGAACACCCGTGGCGGAAGTATCCCGACCACCCGTTGGGGGATTGGTAGTCGTCCTCACACGGCCTTCCACAAACGAACTAGGCTAAAAAAGCCGCAACGTGGACCGTCGACGCAAAAATCTGCGCTAGGCCTAAGGGCTGTTTGTCACTAGAGCAAAACACGGCCAGTTTTCGTATAAGGCTGGTTGTAAATAAAGCAAAAATTAAGCTTGGTTTTCACTCATTCCTCAACTTTGGCACTTACAAAGATTTTTACGTCCAAAAAGAAAAGTATATTATTATGCGCGCCTGTAAAAACTAAGCTTAAAGGCTAGTTTTCATTAGGGCAAAAACGCCCCGACGGTGAACGTCGACACGAAAAATTCCCGTTAGGCCTAATGGAATATTTTTGCGTCAACTCTCACCGTTGTGGCGTTTTTGTCCTAGTGAAAACCAGGCTTTAAGCTTATAGAGCTTAGATTTTTGCGTTAATGCTCGCCTAGTGAAAAACGGCATTAATACTCCGATATTTAGCAACTTATTTGTTTGTAAAAGTGGTAACTTCACCAGCATGAAAATACGGGATGGAAAAACGTCACAGGCATGCACTTCAATCGCGACCTAAGACCATTGAGATATCGAACTGATTTGATTTATTTTAGGTATACTTTCTTGGTATTATTAAATGAAAATAAAACTCAACATTTATAAAATCTGTTGGCAAGCGCATCTAAGATGAGAACGTTTCTCCAAAGACATGTCACGTATTTTATAATTGAAAAATTAAGGTTTTCTAATAGACCGTAGAATTTTATTTTTAGTAATTTCGGTCTTATTCGCGATTTCAAATTCCAGTTGAGATTATGAAAGTTTCGTGCACCAGCGGATAAACAAAGGTCCGTCTTAGAAACACAAACAAAAATTGTCATTCGGTGCTCGGGGGACTCACTGGACGGGTGGTGGTTTGGGGGGGTCTTTGAGGACTTCGCTTTTAAAATTTTGCAAAAGTGGTCAATATTGGACGCGACCATTTTCCCCTTAAACAAACACGTGAAGAGATCTCTCAATCTCTCGCAGCAACGCGGATGGTGTCGCGGATAACGCGCATAGAAGGCTGGTTGCTAAAAGGGGGCGTCGCTACTTGTCGTCCCGAATAACTGGCACCCAGCGAACGACACTTGTTTTGTCGACGTTTCAGAAATTATTCTCTCGCGCGTCGAGGCACCACCGTGAGTCTCCCTAATCAAGGCCTGTTTGCTTTTCGCGTCCCAACCATCAGCCCGGCTAGCTGCCAGGCCCGGGGGCTATTACAATAGGGGCCAGCCAGCGAGAGAAGAGTACCCGCCCGTGTGTGTGTGTGTAGAGGAAAGCTTTGTCGGCTCTTTAACGAAACCATTTTTCACAGCGCGCTCCTTTTCAATCCGCCATGGACCACGTGCTTCAATCGTATCTCGAGACGAGGTTCCTCTCGAGGCGAGCCGGCAAAGAGATAAAACACGTCCTGGATCAGGAAGGATCTTTCCCCGTTCGCCACCTCACCCGATATCCCGACCCTATTTTCTACCCAGCGACTGTACCTTCTTTGACTCTAAGGACGCGGCTTCCGGGTGAAGTGTCCTGGTCAGAGTGTAGCCTCCTTGTGTAAATCTCTCCACTTTGCCGGAGAATATTGAGATGGAGCCGCCGCTGTGGGGTTGGTCTTTTTGTTTAGTTTGCCGCCTCGTCACTTTTATCTATTGTTGACCAGATGTCAGTCCGATCATCATGTCAAGAAAAGTCCTCCTATCTTACCATCTTTCTTCTCTCGGGCTTCGAGCGTGTCCGAGACGCGAGAAGATGGTCTTTTCCCAAGGACCCATTCAAGCCTTTATCAACCTTTACTCCGTAATATTCACCTAGTGTTTTGGAAAATCTTCGGGAACACCTTTACGTCCGTACGCGTTTTTAGTTCGGACAAGATAACTCCTTTCTGTCGTCTTTAAAGATAAAAGAAACGTCTTTAGTTTGATCAAGAATGTATTTATTTATGACTATGTTGAGAAGGACGTTAGCGTGGCTCGCAGTCCACTTCACGGACTAACGGTGAGCGCCCACGAATCGTCTCAACCAGGGTTGGACATAAGGCACTATTTAGTCACGGCATTTGACTACTAAAATAAATGCTCTGACTACTGAAATTAATCGAAATCTGGGGGCTCACTAGTCAAATTGACTAGTGAAAAATTTACATAAATATTCATTAATAATGGCGATTATGGTGTATCATAAATTCATCATTCATCAATGCCATTTTGTTTAAAAAAATCACATCATGTAAATCAAGGGATTATAAACTCGTAATTTAAATCTTACGAGTAAAGCCAAATGTTGGCTGTCCTTCTTGTTTTTATACCCCCAATTTTACCCCCACTAGTCTAAAATAAATTAAGATAAGAAACTTACGAGTTAGGCTGACTACTAAAAAAATTATCCTTATGACCAAACCCTTTTCTCAATATAGTTATTATCCCTAAGTCAGCGGCTAAAATAAAGATTTTTAGGACTGTCCAACTACAAACTGAACCCCCAAAACCTAATTTCAATGAGCTTTAAAAGCGCCGAATTCAGAATTTGTAGCAGATAAATATTTAAACAAAATTATGTGATAAAAAATAGCTGTAAATAAGTAACTTAGTTCAGCAAAATTGGCTGCGTTTGTACCGGAAAGACCCGCCCCATGAAGTAATCAGCTATTTTAAATGTTTCATAATTTTAGCCAGAAGTGCTCACTATTTGAGGCCCTGCCCTAAGTATAAACATAAGTGTATAATATTGTTACATAAGTGTAACACTTCTTTTTCTTCACATGCAAAAGTTTTACTGAGAGCTATTCACAAGACAGACTTCATTACGAGCTTCGTCACGGTTTTGCGTCTGCTTGCTAACGCGTCACGCTAGGGGGAGATTTTCTTCATATGATGACGTTACTCCGATACTAGCTCTCATTAAAATATTCCCCAAAGTGACAAACTTGTAGAATAATATTATACACTCTTATTTTCGAGAGCTACCATTTTATTACAGGTTTGATTTCAAATAATGTATGCAAGGCCGCTTTACGCGGTCAAGTACACGCGACGTCTCGAGCTGATGAGCACGTGCAGGTGCCCTTGCCTGTACTATTTTAAATTAGGCCTGTAATGAAATGGCCGACTTCGTAAAAGAGTGTATAGACTTATGGTATAAATAAACAGATTTTTTTTAGATCTTAACTCAGATTAGGTGTGTAGTTTCTTAATATTTCATCAAATAATCTAAAACGCGTCTCCAGTCATGTTTTCCATCATGCCCTTGACTGATTATTTTATTTACTGATTTAGGTTATGATTTGACTTGATCGTAACCTTTTAAAGGTTTCCGGACAGCTTGAGTTACTCTTTGAATGACGGAGTACATCTTGTCGATCGACGTTAAAACACCGAGCTTCTTTTTTGTCGATCTCATCCGTGGAGAATCTCCAGCAGTCACTCAGTCAAGGATGCTTCTTCTTATAGATATACGAAGAGAGAGGCGTCATCGGGAGAAGGGTGCACCCTGGTACACCGCGCTCTGGTGGTGGAGTACGAGGTAGAGAAGGCTTGTCGCGTGACAGGCCATACCGCCCATCCGCTCTTCGGAAGATGCCGTAATCAGGATGTTCAACCTTCGAGAGCTTGTTTCGCTGGCTCGCGTGTATTAGCGACTGTCAACTAGTTTGTCACTGTCTCGATGGGCGAAAGAGCCCTGGCGAAGATAGGACGCATTCTCAACGCTTAACAGCCTGAGCCCAACGAAGTACGCTGCCAGATGGAAGGTTTAAGTTGCCAGAGGATCCGTACAAAATATACACTCTCGGCTTTTTCATTGCTTAATTTTTTTGCTTTGCCGCGGTTGTCGAATGTCGATCTTCCCGTCTCTGACATTTTAAATCTGCCATACTGCTAGGGATTCGCTATCATAGGCTTAACGTATTTGGTAGCCGCTTGAATTCGATCACGGGTCCGCGTCGGATCGGAATCAAAGAGGGAACGTTTTTTCCAATCCCCCGCGTCGTGCCACGTACGTTTCTCGATTTTCTAGGCCTACCGTTAAGTCTATAGCCTATTTCTAGAATCTTGGAAAAAAATGTCCCCTCGAGAAGAAAGTGAAAGCAGGCCCGACGTTTTAACACGCGAAACGTCGCTCTGTTTCGCTGACGGAGCTATAAGTTTCGCGGCCTCTTCGGCGTTGGCCACGTTCTACAAGGAGTAATGGGGACGAGCAGGCACGCCACATTTGCTTCCTTTCCATTAAGACGACTTCTGTCGAGGGCTTTTCAAAGATTGCGAAAGAGAGCAGGATCACTATAATGTCTTTAAAAAAAACTCTAACTTCTGTTCTACGCCGGATTAGAGTTTTAAAATTTATTTCAGTGTTTCCATAGATATATGAAATAGATCCACAATTCTACGTCTGATACGGAATTGGCAGCTAGCAGACAACTTGTTTTTTCCACCAAAAGCCAAATAATTACGCGTGACTTCAACTCTACGTTACTACAGGGCTATTAACATTATTATGCTTAATCCACCGCGTTCTTAATTTTTTCCAAATACTAATTTTGAACACCCATAAATGGCACTATTGCGTAGCGCATCCAGAAAAATTTTCCAAATACTAATTTTGAACACCGATAGATGGCACTGTTACGTAGCGCATCCAGAAAATATTTTCCAAATACTAATTTTGAACACCGATAGATGGCACTGTTACGTAGCGCATCCAGAAAATATTTTCCAAATACTAATTTTGAACACCGATAGATGGCACTGTTCCGTAGCGCATCCAGAAAATATTTTCCAAATACTAATTTTGAACACCCATAGATGGCACTATTGCGTAGCGCATCCAGAAAATATTTTCCAAATACTAATTTTGAACACCGATAAATGGCCATATTACGTAGCGCATCCAGAAAATATGGTTCTTCTGCTAATTGCCTCCTCCGTGTTCTTCCCACGGGCAGGGGCTAAAATAACTTAGAACTGCTATAAAAGCAGACGAATATTTTAACAAAATTATGAGATAAAAAAGGGCTGTAAATAAGTAATTTAGTTCCGAAAAATTTGGTTGCGTTTGTCGAGATGTACCGGAAAGACCCACCGACCGCGACATCTCCCACGAGGTAATCACCTATTTTAAATTTTTCATACTTGTTTGCGATAAATTCACGATAAATAGCACTGCCCAAATCCAATTTTAGAACTGCAGATCCAAGTTTTAGAACTGCCCAAAACTGCTAGATCTTCCCACTGGCCTGTATGCAGCGTAAGGTATCTATGCTATTTCATATATCTATGTTAATTTAAAAGGAACCACGGCTACGGACTGCATTGCAAAGGATGATAAAATCCGCAAATAAGTAGATTAGTCCATTATGAAAAGGGATAAAAAAGCTAAACCCTCAACAAATTTGAAGAAATTTAAAAACTTACAAATAGGTCTTCCAAATACGACGAAACCGTTCTACCGTTGGAATTTCTGACTACTTTATTTAACTTTATTTAGTTTTTCACTCGAAGATCTATTTGGTCCGAGTTTCGCGTCTTTATGTTTGCTCGAAGACCTATCCGTACGAGCTATTTGTAAGTTTTTAAATTTCTTCAAATTTGTTTAGGGTTTAGCTTTATTATCGCTTTTCGAACTAATCTACTTATTCGCTAATTATATAATCCTTTACAAGGCAGTCCATAGGTGGTTCCTTTTAACTTAACATTGCGTATATACTAATCTCCACCACTCTCCCCCTATTCGGCTTTCCGTTGCTATGCAACTCGTTTTGAAATTTTTAATATTTACTATTTAGTCTTAGCTTCTCTAATCGGTATTATAGTCGCGAGCCAGATTTCCCGCACGGTACTGACGAGTCCCAAATAGGACGAAACCGGTCTACCGTTGGAATTTCTGGCTATTTAATTTAAATTTAATCTAGTTTTTCACTCGAAGATCTATTTGGTCCGAGTTTCGCGTCTTTATGTTTTGAAGACCTATTGATACGAGTTATTTTTAAGTTTTTAAATTTCTTTAAATTTGTTTAGGGTTGAACTTTTCTATCCCTTTTCATTATGGACTAATCTATACTTATTCATATATCTATGGTTGTTTATGGGTATGAATCAATTCTATGGTAAAGTCGAAAGTGACCCTGTACTTGATTCTGAGAATGGACCTCTTTGTGCCAGAAGTCGTAGGGAAAATTAAGCGTCTTCACGGTCCGGGTGCTCGACGACTGTCAGGTGAGTGGTGACGACGTCAAATTTTGTCGGAATCAGCTTCTGGCGTTACGCTATACGTATATGGCAGAAGCTCTCATCTTGTCACACGCGATGTCTATCTCCCCGCGCGTCTCTTCCGATGATTTTCGACACGATGACATTCGCCTCTGCTCCGTCGAAGACAAGATCTCTCCGCTTGGAATTCCGGCGTGTTCTTTATTCCTCGACGTGTGTGTGTGTGCGTGTGTGTGTGCGTGTGTGTGTCGCTCGTCTCTTAAGAATCCCAGAATAGAATTGACAGTCGCGCTAATTCTTCAAAATGTTAGATACGCGTGCCTTTTCTTTAGTCAAGGTTCGTCGTACATCCTCACCATTCCTCCGTACTAGCTGAAGACGCGGAAATAAACTACAGTTAAACCCCGAGCCTTTCCAACGCGCGGACTTAACTCGGTCGCCACTTTAACTCGTACTATCGACGATACCATCCGAAGTCTTAATTCTCGGCGAGCTAAATAATTGGTAACCGCTACTCCTTTGAGTCCTTTTGTTCCGACTGGGGTCTGAAGAACGACCCCAAACGTCCCGCTGTTTGACTAATGGTCGTTTCTTTTTAAACATACGTGAAATAATGGTCTAATTTAGCTCCAGCTTCTCTGGTGTGTATGCTTTTTAGAGGGTATACGCGCGTTAAAGACCAACCCAAATACTTGAACGGCTCGATTCGGATTAGCCTTAATCGTGATTAACGGCTTAACCAGTCCTTCTAAGAGAATGAAACGGGACTGTCTGAAGATTAAGAGTAGGCGTGACTACAAATCGACCTTTCTTTTCCACGCTGTCAATTTGAGACGCGGCTTATAAATAGCTTATCAGGACTGACACAGACTGTAAACAAAATTGCAGCTTTCCAAGGCTTCATCTCGGCTGATTTACCGGCGACGCGTGACTTAAAGAAAACAGGTGTGAAAGCCAATACTTTTCTTCCTCGTAGAAACTCGACTTTAAAAATAGCCCGGCACTTTTTCGCGTCAAAAAACTTCGTCGAGTCGCGTGGAAACTGAAAAACTGAAAAAGACCGCTTATAGTGAAAGACACCTTTCTCCTATCTGACTGATACGCTTACCTACAATCACCCGCTAATGTCCTTTACCCTACGACAACGTAGACTCGACCCCACCCTACGCGACTAACGAACTTATCAGGTTATACTTGACGTTATGAACTCTGAGGACTCTGAAGATGTCAGTCCGCGTCTTGTCGAGTAACCTTATCTCCGTGACTCAGTGAATTTAAGAAGGTTGTCCTCAATTAGCTTTTAGCCGCGTTTTCCGCCGCTATATATTTTTACTTCCCTTCAGTTTTTCACGCTTCTGAAAAAAGCTATCCGAAAATAAGTAACACTTAATTTTAGCGTCGAGTGTTCGCGCTGGGCCCCGACGAATTTAACCGTCTTTCAACTGGAAACTATATCGCTTTTAGACGCTCTCAGCCACACATCTCGGCGCTTTTAAAACAGAAATGAGAAAAGCGAAGCGGTAAATTTTACGCGGAATTTATCACTCTAGAAAAAGTATTTTATTACGGCAGCGCTTTTTTTTTAGCGCTCGGCGATTTATAGCGGCTTTTTAAAACGTGTTTGTATTCGCTGCCTCCTCCATACATATCCCTGCCCACTTTTAAAAGCCCTTCCTTATATTGTATAAACAACGTTATAAAATAAGGGCCGCTCCGTCTGATATCCGGTATCTAGGGGAGGCACCCCAATTTCGCACCCCTTCCCGGGCCAAGTTAAATTACCCGAACCATTAAACCCTATAGTAATTACCTCTTTAAATAATTAATCGTTTTTATTTTTATTATTTGTAATTACGGCGCTTAATTGTCGCTGCCATATAGAATTTATAGCGCACTTTCTCATTGATATATCAACTGATTCGGAGTTTTAAAATGCTTTAATCGCGTATTTGGTTCGTTGCCTGGAGGGTATCGAGAAACGGGGTCCAGGCTGGAGAATGCGTTGGAATTCCCCGTTCGTTTTTTTCACCTATAGTCCTTGGACGTGTCCACACGCAAACGCCCGCTCATGTTTTATATCCAGAGTTGTTTATTAAAGGGAAAGTCTCGACGTACGTATCGTCTTTGGAAACGGGTACGCGTAGCCCCAATCGAAAGGTTCCTCGGAGTCGCGGCGAGCGTGTGAGGGTGAAGTAGGTGCCCCTCGCCATACCACCCATGTCTAATTTTGTCCAAGATTTATGATGGCGTCAACGGAACGCGCGTCGGTTTCCTTTTTTCCTCGAGAGAGGGCGCTCCGTAAGAATTAACGGCCATTATACCCCATTAAATGTCAGTTCCCGTAGCACGACCGACGAGGCTATCACCCTAAAGCCAGGGCTGTAGATTCCGAAAGACTGACGTTACTTTTTGAAACTGAACAGGGGGACCGTATATAGTGGCCATTCGTCAGCCGTTCGTTAGTTACGCCTGTACCATCCGTATCGTGGCGCTATAAAGGTGGATGGCCGTTACCCACCTCCTTTAATCGCGCTCCGACTTGACGCCTATCGGTACGTAAACTTCACCCGGCCCGCCCGCTTTGATTGAAGGTCTTCGGTCGGGTCCTCGCTTATGTCATAGACTCGAACGCCACACTCGACTTTTATGGGATGTTTTAGTGCCTATTCGGCCAAAACAACAGTTCGCCTTTTCTCTGCCAACTATAAAAAGGACGAAATTTATTCTCCACCCGCGTCCACCGACTCTCGGTGCTCTTATAGACCACCACCGTCCAAAACGTTCGTCCCCTCCGATATCCGCCAGCGCAATGTGGTCGTATATCGATATCCCGGGCCCCAACAGCGACGTGACATTCCTAACCGGGTCCCCCGTAATTAGTTCGACCCTCGGTATATAATTACAATTCTTCTGGAAGCCCTAAAACATTTTACAACTCTGCCTTTTATGATCCATTCGCGAAGTAATTAAATTCTTTATAGTTTTACGTTATAATTTTTATATCCCTGGAAACCCCGCGAAAGCTATAATTAGAATATTGATCCTGGTATACGCGATTCCTACCTTCGCTGGCGTCATCGTGATGCGGATAAACTCGAAACGTCAACAATACTAACGACGCTGGTGCTTGATTCTTATAGACTATAGCTAGCTCAACTTTATAACGAACCTTTCGATTTGATTCTCGCAGTCTTGACCCCGGGCTCTATTGAGAAGAACATTTTATTAAATTCGGGAGGGGATACAGTAGGGCCTCGTGTTTGCCGTGGAGCTGACTTAAGAAAGTTTTTCTTTGTTTGGGATCTCATTCGGATCTTATAACAGCGTCAATCTTTGACCATCGCGAAGGACTGCAGCCTCTCGACCATGTTGACAGTCTGCGCTTGGCTTCGATGCGCGGGAGTTTCATCCGCTGGGTCTCCTTGGTTTGAAATTAACCCTGGTCGTATTTGCTTTGCCTTCGATCGTGGATGGAATAGGCTAGGAGAGGTAACAAATGAAAAGTATTCGGTTGAGCGTGAATCTGATTGGTGGAACTGGTGACCCGGAATATAGACCTCTCTCCATCGTATTAGCTGACAGCGTGTTGGAAACTAGGGTTTGGGTGAAGTCCTAAACCTTTATTCGTCTCGTAGATTCGGTTGGGTTTGTATACTGGCCAGAAAAGTCTTTTATTGGGACTTAATATTGACCTTTCGCGTTAGCCGCACTCCGGGAGCTTGGGTTTTCACTGAACGGAAGTCCTCGTCAGACACATCCTCCAGTGGCGTCAAGGCGCGCTCAGGGACCAGGAAGGGAGGACTCGACGATGACGCGATCAACGGAATATACCCCGCCCATATTTCCCCCACCATGCCAACCCCTAATTCGAGTAACCTTTGACCTCCCGATTCATTTTCTCGCCTACCGTATCGCCGAATAAGTTTCCCACCCCTCAAATACAAATACCACCGTCTTAGCGGCGTGACTCAGCGTTGGATACACTTGGACGCGTTAAATATTCAATTGTATCTTTGAACGAGGCTGATCTAATTGTTGGAACTCCCGAAAGGAATATAATACGCTCTATTTCAATCCAAGCTAATCAGAATTCAGTATCGGATGGCGGCTGTTCGTACTATTTGCTTCTCGCTGTGAGCCCGCCGGGTTGGGTTCTAAGCCGGCCAGAGAGACTGTTTGGCCTGCCTCGCCAGGAATGGAATTAGAGTCCCGGGCCCTTTTTTGCAATAGGATTAATTCTCTGACGACAAAAAGATGTAGCGGAGGTTTCTAACCAATCAGAAGTCCCGAATGAAGAATGACGAATAATTCAAAAGAGGAATGCTCGGGTTGTATTGGATGTTATTCGGAAACTCGCGACCCACCCGCTCGTTCTTCTAATATGCAGTATTCAACATCGATTGCGAAGCTGCGAAAATCCGCAGTCCCCCGGGATGCTATCTGGGCCCGTTCTCAGCGTTTACCAAAAATCGTCACTATACTAGATTCGCGCAAAAATAATATTTTCCGGATTTGTCAACTGCTATCACCATAGTGATATGTCTTATCCATATCGTGGTTCTTTCGTTCTCTACAAGAAATAATTTTATTATTTATAACCAGAAGTTAATAATATATCTCTTAAGATATAAGTATCTATCTAGATAATAAAAATGAAACATGTATTTTCGCCGGCCTGATGCATATTCCATTGGGCGAGAATTTCCCGAAGTTACTAGTAATTCCTAAATATATTAAGTGTGTAAAAATTAGTGTTCGTACTGGGTCAAAATTAATTCGTGGTCGGGGTAAAATGTCAGGGGTTTTCGGGGTTGGAGTCGGGGTTTGAATCAGGTAAGGCGACCGCCGAAACAAATAATACTGAGGTATTTATAACTAAAAGAACCCAAAAATTTCGTGGAAGAAGGTTTATAGTAAAAAAGAAATGACAAAAAATTATATAGTATTTATATACTTTTATAATAAGCTCCTTTCCAGTTCCAAAGGTCAAACTTCAAACCTACATTCCCGAAAAATAACCCCAAAACATAACACCCCCGACTTTATTTTTTATCTTCGGTACCGGGTCGGGGTCGGGGAAAATGTTGGGGTTTTTCGGGGTCGGATATTAGTAAAAATACACTGCATAGGAATATGTACTAATCAATTAATTAATAAATAATTTTCTCGATGTAATAGTTTTAGAAACTCACTCACTATGATGAATTTCGCCTCGCACTATTTTTTCCTCCAAAAATCCTATTTAGTCGGTCATGATTGCTGGTATAATTTAACCCTATAAACATTTCTACACCTTTAGGGCCTCAATAAAATTAGTGTTTAAATTTTCTACCATCAATTCCATTTGAGGTAAAAATCAAATCAAAACGCCCCTGGGACGAATACTAATCGTGTAAATTATTGATATTGTAAACCATTACACTTAAGACATAAAATACCATTATCACCGTAAATCAAACGCACGTTCAGAAGGAGAAAATTGTGACCTCGTAGTTAATATCTGTTCATTTTAGCTTTTGGGAAAATTCGATTATTACCTGTATTACATTTTTGGCGGAAAAATGTGATAATTATTACCCCTTTTTTCTTGGCAATTTTCCTTCGCGCCAAAAAGAGTATTTTACATTTTAATTATATTGTAAATTTTTCAGGCTTTTCAAACTGGCCTTTCATTTCAGTATTTTTATTTTCTATGTAGGCTGTAAATAGGTTTTCTATACCTCAATCACGAGAATTTTTATGGTTGAAGCATGATTTTTGGCTGATGAAGAGGCGGCTTATGCCTCTGATACAGAGAGAGCGGTAATTTAAAAACTTGTTAAATAGTTAGAAATCCCTGTAATGAGCGGCTACGCTTACACCAACCAAGAATTAATTCAGACCAACAGAGAATACGTAGCTGCAACTGTATCCTTTGGTTTCATGATACCCGGAAGATAGTCTCCGCCTACACGGAGAAAAAGCCCGCGATTGTACCGGAGTGTCTTCCCCCCTTACCGGCCAAAAGGGGGGCAAGATTACGCTAAAATAGGCGGAGGGGCGTGGTTTTCTTTCCTGGGTATCACGAGCCATCTTACGCTTTGTTAACCTTAATTCATCCTTATACCAACTTGTTGGCTTTATTTTTATGGCGTTTTTCTCGTGGCTTGGACCGACAATATTTTACGTACGTTATAATAGTCCAAAAATTAGGATTCGACGATAAGTGATCTAGCCGTTTCGTTGTCGAAGTTCGGGCGTAGAATGTACCCTCACGTCCGGCGTGAATAACGATGTTTGCTTGAGAGTGTCGTTAGTGGTGATGTAGCGAATGGGCGCTTCGAATGTATTCATTCCACGAATAAATAGTTTGAAACCACTTATTTCGTCCCATTAAAATTGAACGCTTCACCTTTCCCTATTAAACGTGCGATGAATTCCAATTCGCAAAAACACCGAAACTTACTCCCCCTCCCCTTCTTAATTCTAACTCCCTAAAAAGGAAAGAAAACGAGATGTCGCGTTACACTTGCTGCATTCAACAAAATTGGAATATTCACCTGTTTCAATTTCAACTTTAATTTGCTTGTGTTGTGGTGAAAAATATTAATATTTAGGTTGAAAGGAATGGTTATTTTATTTAATTGTATTTTAATTATTAAATAATCTAATTTTATTCCTAATTAAATAATGTATTAACTTGTTTCAATCAAATATTAATTGGCACTTTAATTTGTTTGTGATTGTGGTAAAATAGATGCATATGGATGTGGATAAGAAATGTTTAATTGTATTTTAATTATTAAATAAAATATTAACTTGTTTCAATCAAATGTTAATTGGCACTTTAATTTGTTTGTGTTTGTGGTAAAATAGAGAAATATGGATGTGGATAAGGAATGGTAATTTAATTTAATTGCGTTTTTAATTGTTAAATAAAATATTAAATTGTTTCAAACAAATGGTAACTGTCACTTGAATTTCTTTGGGTGTGCCGTAAAATAGATAAATATGGATTTTGATAGGGTTTGGTAATTTTAATTTATTGTATTTTTAAATATTAAATAAAATACAATTTACAAAAATGTTTCTTTATTATCTACATAAGCTAAAAATATGTATTTAAATAAATGTAATTTGAAAATTACAGTTATTAGAGGACTAGGATTTATGATTTAAAAATTAAATTAAATTATACATAAATTGAAAGTTCTTAAATATACCTTGGTTTGCTGTATAGTTTTGGTGTAAATCTGTAACATAGGCTTCTTCGTCGTTTAGCTAAGATCAAAGTGTAGTATAATTCGTCTTTTAAAATCGACCAATAAAATTGGATCGATCTTGAACGATACATTATCGCATTGGCCCAATAATTGTATCGTAGATTTCAACAAAATCTTCGTGTGTAAATTACCTTTGTTTGGTAGCTAAAACCTAAAATAGCATAAATTATGCATCTATAATTATACATTTTAATAAATATTATTACGTAAACTGACAGATGCAGAATAGTTCAACAAAATCCTAGTGCATAAATTACTTTGTAGTTTATATCTAAGAAACTACAAATTATTAATCTATTATTGAAAAAATATATTAATCTATTATTTAAAAAATATATTAATCTATTATTTAAAAATATATTAATATATTATTTAAAAAATATATTAATATATTATTTAAAAAATATATCAATCTATTATTTAAAAAAATATATTAATCTAATATTTGACAAAAATATTAATCTATTACTTAAAAATAGATTAATCTATTATTTAAAAAATATATTAATATATTATTTAAAAAAATATATTAATATATTATTTAAAAAATATATTAATATATTATTTTTAAAAATATATTAATATATTATTTTTTTAAATATATTAATATATTATTTTTAAAAATGCATCTATTATTTAAAAACATTTGATATTCGTATATTGTTTTTAAATATTTAATATTCATCTATTATTTAAAAATATATAAATATATTATTTAAAAATATGTAAATATATTATTTAAAAAATACTAATATAAATCTATTATTTAAAAAATACTAATATAAATCTATTATTTAAAAAATACTAATATAAATCTATTATTTAAAAATATGTAAATATATTATTTAAAAAATACTAATATAAATCTATTATTTAAAAAATATTAATATAAATCTATTATTTAAAAAATATTAATATAAATCTATTATTTAAAAAATATTAATATAAATCTATTATTTAAAAAATATTAATATAAATCTATTATTTAAAAAATATTAATATAAATCTATTATTTAAAAAATATTAATATAAATGTATTATTTAAAAAATAATGTTAACCTATTATTTAAAAATAATGTTAATCTGTTATTTTAAAAATTCATTAATCTATTATTTTAAAAATTCATTAATCTATTATTTTAGAAGTTATTAATATTTGATTTTAAAAATTCATTAAATCTATTATTTTAGAAGTTATTAATCTTTTATTTTAAAAATTCATTAATCTATTATTTAAAAATTCATTAATCTATTATATAAAAATTCATTAATCTATTATTTAAAAATTCATTAATCTATTATATCAAAATTCATTAATCTAATATTCCAAAATTCATTAATCTATTATTTAAAAATTCATTAATCTATTATTTAAAAATTCATTAATATATTATATAAAAATTCATTAATCTATTATTTCAAAATTCATTAATCTATTATATCAAAATTCATTAATCTAATATTCCAAAATTCATTAATCTATTATTTCAAAATTAATTAATCTATTATTTCAAAATTCATTAATCTATTATTTCAAAATTCATTAATCTATTATTTCAAAATTCATTAATCTATTATATCAAAATTCATTAATCTAATATTCCAAAATTCATTAATCTATTATTTCAAAATTCATTAATCTATTATTTCAAAATTCATTAATCTATTATTTTCAAAAATATGGATCATTTAAAAAAATCTATTATTAAAAACAAAATATATTATATAAGAAAAATATCATTTAAAAAGAAATCAATTATTTAAAAATTATTAATAAATTATTTCAAACTTGGAATTAAAATAACAAACTGACAGACACGAAAGAGTAACACGTAAGCCTCCGATCCATCCGGTCGTGGTGGGGGGGGGCGAAGTGAGTCTTTTGGAGAAATAGAGACGCAACGAGGTGGCTGGGTGAAGTGGCGGGACCCTCTTGCCGAGAGTAATTCCTCCGGTGTCAAAAGCCAAGGAAGAAATTCTCCCTCACTTAAAAACACTCACGGTTTATCTCGAAAATTACGTGTAAATAAATGTTCCGTTGAGCTATAGCGGTAATTATCGAATAAGAAAGAAAAAGGACTCGTTCGAACACGAAATTTCAAGTTTCAATTTCTCCACGTAGCATGCCATCACCGCCCTTCGCAAACCTCGCTTGGGACAAATCGTCCGTGGCCTGAAATCGGTACAATCAATATCAAAAGCGGGATATAGAATCGTTTGATTTAGTCCCATTTCACCCAAAATCATTTCTCCCAAACTACTTTTCACCCAATCCCATTTAACCCAAACCCATTTCACCCAAATCTATTTTTATTTTTTATTTATTTATTAATTGTTTATTGCGCTTGAAATTTTTTTTTTTGGAAATAAAGTAGTACATAAAATAGTGCACAACAGAACCCCCCCTACCTAAGCAGTGCTTGTACTTAGGGGGGTGTTTTTAAATTCTTTAGTCAATTGCGGGTTAAATTATAGATTCAATTAGGTATTACAAAAAAAGAGAAATCAAGAGAATCCCAAAAAGATATAAAAATGACATCAAACGATTCTTCGAACTTCTAACCCATTTCATGTTAACCAAAACACCAACTGCGATAAACCTACTACTTTAACAGCTTAATATATGCTACTTAAAAAAAACTTGTTTTTTTTTAAAAAGTTTAAACATGCAATACAAATGAATTCAAATTTAATTTAATTTAATTTTTAATCTATTTTAACTTGTTTTTTAAAGATTAAACACACAATACAAATGAATTCAAATTTAATTTAATTTTTATCTCTTTTTTGGCTTGTTTTTTTAAAGATTAAACATACAATAGAAATTTATTCAAATTTAATTTAATTTTTATCTCTTTTTTGGCTTGTTTTTTTAAGATTAAACATACAATACAAATTAATGTATTCAAATTTAATGTAATGCCATAAATAAATAACTTTATGAATTTTGGATGAAGTGGGAATTGGGAGAAATGGATTTGGGTCAAATGGGAACATACCAATCGTTTGAGGCACCCAATCTATAACGGATTTTCCTTGGGTGTTCCGTGGATATTTTAATATCAAACGATCCTCCAATTTCTGTTCAAAGTCGCGTTGAGAAATGATCTTTTGGAACGCCAACATTATACCCAATTAATCACAATTGGTTATACGTAGTAGTAGTAGTTGTACGGGGTATATTACCTCTGATTATTAACTAATACATCGTGCCAAGATGGGTTGAAATGAGGAGGTCGATTTGATGCATCACGGTGTCGTGTACGGATGGAATAATTCCTTTTCTGGGGGGTTCGCCGCTAGATTGATGGTCCAAACCTGTTCCGTCTAACAACGCGTAATTTCCTCTTCTTTATGGAACGTCAGACGAGCGTTCATTTCACAGCTGTCTTCCCACTTTTTTCAGTTTCTGAGAAGGGCGGTTAAACACACAACGTGGTCACTTTTGGGTTTGCGTGATCGTCTCCATTTTCAGCTGTTTCCGTGAAACATGCATTTCCCACCAAAACAAAATTGTTTCTATCTTTAAGGAAATCTTCGAACAATTGTTACGAATTTCGTGGTTTGATTAATTTTAATTTTTTTATACTAAATTATTTTTAAATTGATATTATTTATCGGTATTTCCCGTCACGAATTAGTTAAAGGCCGACTACATAAATCTTCGGTTTACTCTGTCTTTCGCTGGAAGTAGGCTGACTGCATGGCACACGTGTATTGCAGTAAGCCTACTTCCAGTGAAAGACAGAGTAAACCGAAGATTTATGTAGTCGGCCTTTAAAGTCCTAGGTTTTCTTCTGAATGTCACCCTTTAAATTTACTTTCCTTCCAAACAAATACCCTGGTGGTAGGCCAAAGTGTTCCGTTGTTGGCCTACCACCAGGGTATTTGTTTGGAAGGAAAGTAAATTTTAAGGGTGACAGGCCGAAGAAAACCTATGCCTTTAAAGGAACATAACGTCGTTTGAATTTTATTAGATTCCAGTGAGAGCTCCGGAAATAAAACTAGACCAATGCCAGAATATGATTGGTCAGATCTGCTATGACGAACTACGGAAAGGGAGGAACTTTTGGACGTATAGTCATTTAAATAAATTATCAGTTAATAATTATTTTTCATCAAATAAAAATATTTTGGATGTATCGTGTATAACAGACATACCCCTGATAGTATACTTTCCCATATACACCGCTGCGCTGTTGTTCGAACACATTTACAGGCGATTTAGCTTTTCAAAAAGCCGGCTTGCTCATTTAAATAAATATTCAAATTATGAAACATACAATGCTCTAGTATTTTGGGTGTATAACACTTCTACCAGATACCCCTGATAGCACTCTTCTCCCTGTACACCGGTGCGCTGACGTTGAAACACGTTTACGGGCGATTTAGCTTTTCAGAAGCCGGCTTGATCATTTAAATAAATTTTCAGATAATAAAGCATACAATGCTCTAGTATTTTAGGTGTACAAACCTTCGACCAGAGATACGCCTGATAGAAGTAGTCTCCCTGTACACCATTGTGCTGCTGTGGAACTATGCTTTTCGTCGGATAGAAGTGTTGTTTTTGTTGTCCCCATTTGCAACACCTTCCATATCTTTTTAATGGAGTGACATAACCGCGACGTTTTCACCAGGAATAATGAATAGGTTTTTCACTATCTGCACAACTAAGTTCCGCGGGTGAAAAGTAGTTAGCGGCGATTTGTCAGCCTCTTTCATCTAACCCCCCCCCCCCCTTATAAACGTTTAAAAAATACGCACTCAAAATCTTGGATCCGTTTGACTTTTAAATTTCGATTCTTTTTTAATCTTTATTATTGATATACCTCTACATTGTGTGAAATTTTCAGCTCTGTCAGATAAAAAGGGGGCGCAACATCCCCCTTTTTCCGATTACGGGCGTTGATTTACGCACTCTAATTATTCCTCAACTGAGTGACTTAAAAATTTAATTTATTTTTAAAATACGTATTTACGTTATCTCTAATAACGTGCTAGATTTCGGTGCCCTAGAAAAATTAGGGGCCCTTGGGCGCCGCATAAGCCACATTACCGATGACGTTGGTTTTTGCCTTACGCAGAGTACGAAGAATGGGTTATTTATAGATTAGTTTCTATTGGATTTGAGGTATGGGACCCAAACTTAGAATACAGATAAAGAAGATACGGTTTAACGCTATGCTTAACCCTTTTAACACGCGCAGGGGCTTATTCAGCGTACGCGAATTTTCTTCGTAGTTCCTATTGGATTTAGGTCAATTCAAATTTATTAACTTCTGATAAAAGTAAAACATAAAATAAAAAATGTTATCTGAAAAAGTCAAGAAAAATCTCTTAAAGGCCTAGGATTTCTTCTGCCAGTTTTCCTTAAAGTTTTCTTCCCGCCGCGCCAATATCCTGGTGGTAGGCCAACCGCGGAACACGTTGGCCTACCACCAGAGAATTTGGATCTGAAAATAATTTTTATCAAAATATAATGGATTAATTTCCATCCAATCGATCGTTCTTTTAGGCAAATAGGTTATTTTTATTTGTGAGTGGATGAAAACAAGACTCGTGGGTTTAGATAGAATGGGTGTCAGCTCTCTGATAGACCCGTCTATCTTAGTCTAAAGAGTGGACATATATGGAAACCCTTTTTGACATTACTGGGGTTTCCTTGATCGAATTTATGACATGCCAGAAACCTCACAGTGCCCAGGCCACAACGAAACCAGCGTGCCAAGCGAGAGTGAAGTCGGCGTTACCATATCAGCAGCGCCTGGCCTTTCAACATCCAGGCGTCACAGTATACGTATAGTTTAGTCCGGCACTCGTTTAATTTAACGCTTTTGATAACCATAATGGAGTGTGGAGGCGCGTACTTTCTCTTTTATAGGGAATCCGTGTTATTTCAGATTGCACTTTGTCTGGTGTCGCCGAGCCGGTGATGGGCACCGCTCCTCTCATTGCGAGCGCTTTTGTTATTATGAGCGAAATTGAGCGGCAAAATGTTTTTTTAAAGAGCGCGAAACGAAAATGAGAGGAGTGCCAATTTCAGCGCTCAAAAAGAGCGGAAAGAGAGGAGCGCTTATTTTACCGCTCATAAAAGAGCGGAAAGAGAGGAGCGCTTATTTTACCGTTCACAAAAGAGCGGAAAGAGAGGAGTGCTTATTTACCGCTTACAAAAGAGGTGAAAGAGAGCAGCGCTTATTTACCGCTTACAAAAGAGGTGAAAGAGAGGAGTGCTTATTTACCGCTTACAAAAGAGCGGAAAGAGAGGAGCGCTTATTTACCGCTTACAAAAGAGCGGAAAGATAGGAGCGCTTATTTTACCGTTCACAAAAGAGCGGAAAGAGATGAGCGCTTATTTACCGCTTACAAAAGAGCGGAAAGAGAGGAGCGCTTATTTACCGCTTACAAAAGGGGTGAAAGAGAGGAGCGCTTATTTACCGCTTACAAAAGAGCGGAAAGAGAGGAGCGCTTATTTACCGCTTACAAAAGAGGTGAAAGAGAGGAGCGCTTATTTACCGCTTACAAAAGAGCGGAAAGAGAGGAGCGCTTATTTTACCGTTCACAAAAGAGCGGAAAGAGAGGAGCGCTTATTTACCGCTCAAAAAATAGCGGAAAGAGAGAAGCGCTTATTTTACCACCCACAAAAGAGCGTAAAGAGAGGAGCGCTCATTTTACCGCTCAAAAATGGGTGAGCGTGAGCGGATATTATGCTAGCGAGTGCGAGCGGTGAGTGGGCTGAGCGGCTCTTTGACGAAAATGCCCAACACCGCGCCGAGCTCGCATCCCGCTTTTATAGCCCCGCCAGCAGCGGTACAGCTTCCCCGCAAAGCGTCGCCTGTTCCTCCCACTTTTGGGACTTCCGAAACGGCCATACTTTTCTGGCCTCGCTTCGTCGACCCCGAAAACCTAAAGCCTTACAATTTTATAATCTGGATTTTATTTTGATTTCTCCTTTCGTTCGGCGCGTGACTTTGAGACGTCCACGGTTTGCCTGAACTCGCGAAATTAAAGAGGGAATACTGTCAAGTTTTAGTTTAGTCGCAGTTGCCATAAGAGAATCGATTTAAATGGACACACCGTTGTTTTAAAAATATGTGTTAAAATATAATAGCTCCGTATCTCGCGATAGCATATTCGCGTAAGGTACATAATAAATAAATTGCTGAGGTTAACGGTAATAGTTACTAAGTGTAGTGAGCTGTTGGCTCGCGTGATATGAAGGGCTGGCCTAGTGCTCGAAATCATCGCGTGGTATGAAGGGCTGGCCTAGTGCTCGGATTTCGATTAATTTTTATCCATGAATAAAATAAGCTCGGCTATATTTAAATAATATTTATTTAAATAACCAATAGTTGAATAAAAATTGTAAAATGTTTAAATAATCGAAAGTGAATTAGCCTAGTATTTAAATAAAACAAACAATTATTTAAATAAATGCCACTTTTATTCAAATAAATGCTGGCTTGCGTAAAAAACATAATTAAATAAGTTAAAATTATATTCTTTTTACCAACGTTTTTTAAATAAATCGGAAAATTTGTGGATAATGAATAAACAATTCCGAGCACTAGGCTGGCCACCACCCTCCTACGCGTTGTAACCGGCCACCTGAATTAAAGGCATTACAATTTGCTCTTTGACTTGGACTAGGGTGGTTCTGCGCGTATTAACTGATTGATTATTAAATAATAAATATTGTTTTAATGCTAATTTCGTGACCGAACCTTTTTTCGAAGCCGAAATGATCGTATATTTCGCCTTAGGCAAATTTAGACACTAAAGTGCTCTGTTCTGAGAACTAAAACTAGATTATACGATAGTTCTGATATCGGTTACTCGGTAAATCATATTCCCAGGTTTTTTAAATAAAAATTTAGATACCAGTTTGTTTATAACATTTTTTGTAGTTTTCGTCTGTGTGTGTAGTATAAACATGAATCATGTAAATTAAAATATCGTTTGATTTTTAAAAATTTCCAGTGCTAATCCATATAATTTGATTGCTCGTATCTGCTATCAAGGGAAGGGCTATGTTAAATTAGGATACAAATTTTTCAAATGCCTATGTGTCCCTTTATAAGATAGAATATTCTGATACCTCATTCAAACTTGACTTATAAATCCTTATAAAACAAAGTTGAATAAATCAAGATTAACGTTTACCTGTATTAATTCTTGGCTTAAATTAAATTGGATTCAGATTATCTTATGATCGTCTGAAATATTTACTAACGTAAGTGAAACTTCATGCTCCTTTTAGCGAAGATAAAACAAAGTTGAATAAATCAAGATTAACGTTTACCTGTATTAATTGTATTAATTCTTAATTTAAATAAAATTGGATTCAGATTATTTTACCATCGTCTGAGATATTTAGTAACTTCACTCTCCCTTTAACGAATTTAACTGCGGTTAAAGAATGGCACTCAACAAACAGCGTAAAAATCAACAAATATTTGTCAACTTTTACGAGCGTCGCGTTGCTAAAAACGTATTCATTTTGAAAGGCGAATTCGTATAACCTCAAAAACAGTCAGCCGCGGATGGAGAAAGTTGCACCTCTTAACATCCCAGTCGTATATTACGAAGTGGGGAGTAAAAACATTGTAAATTCAAAAGCGCTTACGTTTTATAGATTTCGCCAGAGCCTACAAAAAGGGCCAACTTTTAAAACGTTTGCTTTTACAACTCCCCGACACCAGAAGAGAGAGCGGTGTTTGACGCGAGTTATATCATCGCTGTTATATTTTTACAACCTTCCCCAACGCCATATATAGAGTGGCGGGATAGTTGTGTCTGTTCAATTCGCCGACGTTAAGCTTTTATACGACCCAAAGGCGAGTTGGAACCTCGGTAAATCAGACTAACTTTGTCCCGAACATTACACGGCCAGTTTGGTCGAGATAATTGCATTTATAAATTTTCCAGGCGGCTACAGTGGTCACGCCGAAAAATAACGGCATCCAAGGTCGTTTCTTTTCCGCAGCCCGCCCTGTACCCCCGATATCGCCCGGGTTTTCGACCGTCGACCGGGGGTAAGATCCCCGCTCTTCTACGCCTCCGTATCAGGGATGGGCACCGCTCCTCTCATTGTCAGCGCTTTTGGTATTTTGAGCGAAATTGAGCGGAAAAATGGTTTTTTAAAAGAGTGCGAAACAAAAATGAGAGGATTGCCAATTTCAACGCCCAAAAAAGAGCGAAAAGAGTGCTTATTTTACCGCTCTAATAATAGCGAAAAGAGAAGAGCGCTTATTTTACCGCTCACAAAAGAGCGATAAAAATAGCAAAAAGAGAGAAGAGCGCTTATTTTGCCGTTCTAAAAAAAGCGAAAAGAGAAGAGCGCTTATTTTACCGCTCAAAAAAGAGTGAAAAGAGAAGAGCACTTATTTTACCGCTCACAAAAGAGCGATAAAAATAGCAAAAAGAGAGAAGAGCGCTTATTTTGCCGTTCTAAAAAAAGCGAAAAGAGAAGAGCGCTTATTTTACCGCTCACAAAAGAGCGATAAAAATAGCAAAAAGAGAGAAGAGCGCTTATTTTGCCGTTCTAAAAAAAGCGAAAAGAGAAGAGCGCTTATTTTACCGCTCACAAAAGAGCGATAAAAATAGCAAAAAGAGAGAAGAGCGCTTATTTTGCCGTTCTAAAAAAAGCGAAAAGAGAAGAGCGCTTATTTTACCGCTCAAAAAAGAGTGAAAAGAGAAGAGCACTTATTTTACCGCTCACAAAAGAGCGATAAAAATAGCAAAAAGAGAGAAGAGCGCTTATTTTGCCGTTCTAAAAAAAGCGAAAAGAGAAGAGCGCTTATTTTACCGCTCACAAAAGAGCGATAAAAATAGCAAAAAGAGAGAAGAGCGCTTATTTTGCCGTTCTAAAAAAAGCGAAAAGAGAAGAGCGCTTATTTTACCGCTCACAAAAGAGCGATAAAAATAGCAAAAAGAGAGAAGAGCGCTTATTTTGCCGTTCTAAAAAAAGCGAAAAGAGAAGAGCGCTTATTTTACCGCTCACAAAAGAGCGATAAAAATAGCAAAAAGAGAGAAGAGCGCTTATTTTGCCGTTCTAAAAAAAGCGAAAAGAGAAGAGCGCTTATTTTACCGCTCAAAAAAGAGTGAAAAGAGAAGAGCACTTATTTTACCGCTCACAAAAGAGCGATAAAAATAGCAAAAAGAGAGAAGAGCGCTTATTTTGCCGTTCTAAAAAAAGCGAAAAGAGAAGAGCGCTTATTTTACCGCTCAAAAAAGAGCGATAAAAATAGCAAAAAGAGAGAAGAGCGCTTATTTTGCCGTTCTAAAAAAAGCGAAAAGAGAAGAGCGCTTATTTTACCGCTCAAAAAAGAGTGAAAAGAGAAGAGCACTTATTTTACCGCTCACAAAAGAGCGATAAAAATAGCAAAAAGAGAGAAGAGCGCTTATTTTGCCGTTCTAAAAAAAGCGAAAAGAGAAGAGCGCTTATTTTACCGCTCACAAAAGAGCGATAAAAATAGCAAAAAGAGAGAAGAGCGCTTATTTTGCCGTTCTAAAAAAAGCGAAAAGGGAAGAGCGCTTATTTTACCGCTCACAAAAGAGCGATAAAAATAGCAAAAAGAGAGAAGAGCGCTTATTTTGCCGTTCTAAAAAAAGCGAAAAGAGAAGAGCGCTTATTTTACCGCTCACAAAAGAGCGATAAAAATAGCAAAAAGAGAGAAGAGCGCTTATTTTGCCGTTCTAAAAAAAGCGAAAAGAGAAGAGCGCTTATTTTACCGCTCACAAAAGAGCGATAAAAATAGCAAAAAGAGAGAAGAGCGCTTATTTTGCCGTTCTAAAAAAAGCGAAAAGAGAAGAGCGCTTATTTTACCGCTCAAAAAAGAGCGATAAAAATAGCAAAAAGAGAGAAGAGCGCTTATTTTGCCGTTCTAAAAAAAGCGAAAAGAGAAGAGCGCTTATTTTACCGCTCAAAAAAGAGTGAAAAGAGAAGAGCACTTATTTTACCGCTCACAAAAGAGCGATAAAAATAGCAAAAAGAGAGAAGAGCGCTTATTTTGCCGTTCTAAAAAAAGCGAAAAGAGAAGAGCGCTTATTTTACCGCTCACAAAAGAGCGATAAAAATAGCAAAAAGAGAGAAGAGCGCTTATTTTGCCGTTCTAAAAAAAGCGAAAAGAGAAGAGCGCTTATTTTACCGCTCACAAAAGAGCGATAAAAATAGCAAAAAGAGAGAAGAGCGCTTATTTTGCCGTTCTAAAAAAAGCGAAAAGAGAAGAGCGCTTATTTTACCGCTCACAAAAGAGCGATAAAAATAGCAAAAAGAGAGAAGAGCGCTTATTTTGCCGTTCTAAAAAAAGCGAAAAGAGAAGAGCGCTTATTTTACCGCTCAAAAAAGAGTGAAAAGAGAAGAGCACTTATTTTACCGCTCACAAAAGAGCGATAAAAATAGCAAAAAGAGAGAAGAGCGCTTATTTTGCCGTTCTAAAAAAAGCGAAAAGAGAAGAGCGCTTATTTTACCGCTCAAAAAAGAGCGATAAAAATAGCAAAAAGAGAGAAGAGCGCTTATTTTGCCGTTCTAAAAAAAGCGAAAAGAGAAGAGCGCTTATTTTACCGCTCAAAAAAGAGTGAAAAGAGAAGAGCACTTATTTTACCGCTCACAAAAGAGCGATAAAAATAGCAAAAAGAGAGAAGAGCGCTTATTTTGCCGTTCTAAAAAAAGCGAAAAGAGAAGAGCGCTTATTTTACCGCTCAAAAAAGAGTGAAAAGAGAAGAGCACTTATTTTACCGCTCACAAAAGAGCGATAAAAATAGCAAAAAGAGAGAAGAGCGCTTATTTTGCCGTTCTAAAAAAAGCGAAAAGAGAAGAGCGCTTATTTTACCGCTCACAAAAGAGCGATAAAAATAGCAAAAAGAGAGAAGAGCGCTTATTTTGCCGTTCTAAAAAAAGCGAAAAGAGAAGAGCGCTTATTTTACCGCTCACAAAAGAGCGATAAAAATAGCAAAAAGAGAGAAGAGCGCTTATTTTGCCGTTCTAAAAAAGCGAAAAGAGAAGAGCGCTTATTTTACCGCTCAAAAAAGAGTGAAAAGAGAAGAGCACTTATTTTACCGCTCACAAAAGAGCGATAAAAATAGCAAAAAGAGAGAAGAGCGCTTATTTTGCCGTTCTAAAAAAAGCGAAAAGAGAAGAGCGCTTATTTTACCGCTCACAAAAGAGCGATAAAAATAGCAAAAAGAGAGAAGAGCGCTTATTTTGCCGTTCTAAAAAAAGCGAAAAGAGAAGAGCGCTTATTTTACCGCTCAAAAAAGAGTGAAAAGAGAAGAGCACTTATTTTACCGCTCACAAAAGAGCGATAAAAATAGCAAAAAGAGAGAAGAGCGCTTATTTTGCCGTTCTAAAAAAGCGAAAAGAGAAGAGCGCTTATTTTACCGCTCACAAAAGAGCGATAAAAATAGCAAAAAGAGAGAAGAGCGCTTATTTTGCCGTTCTAAAAAAAGCGAAAAGAGAAGAGCGCTTATTTTACCGCTCAAAAAAGAGTGAAAAGAGAAGAGCACTTATTTTACCGCTCACAAAAGAGCGATAAAAATAGCAAAAAGAGAGAAGAGCGCTTATTTTGCCGTTCTAAAAAAAGCGAAAAGAGAAGAGCGCTTATTTTACCGCTCAAAAAAGAGCGATAAAAATAGCAAAAAGAGAGAAGAGCGCTTATTTTGCCGTTCTAAAAAAAGCGAAAAGAGAAGAGCGCTTATTTTACCGCTCAAAAAAGAGTGAAAAGAGAAGAGCGCTTATTTTACCGCTCACAAAAGAGCGATAAAAATAGCAAAAAGAGAGAAGAGCGCTTATTTTGCCGTTCTAAAAAAAGCGAAAAGAGAAGAGCGCTTATTTTACCGCTCAAAAAAGAGTGAAAAGAGAAGAGCACTTATTTTACCAATCAAAAAAAGAGTGAAAAGAGAAGAGCACTTATTTTACCGCTCACAAAAGAGCGATAAAAATAGCAAAAAGAGAGAAGAGCGCTTATTTTGCCGTTCTAAAAAAAGCGAAAAGAGAAGAGCGCTTATTTTACCGCTCACAAAAGAGCGATAAAAATAGCAAAAAGAGAGAAGAGCGCTTATTTTGCCGTTCTAAAAAAAGCGAAAAGAGAAGAGCGCTTATTTTACCGCTCAAAAAAGAGCGATAAAAATAGCAAAAAGAGAGAAGAGCGCTTATTTTGCCGTTCTAAAAAAAGCGAAAAGAGAAGAGCGCTTATTTTACCGCTCAAAAAAGAGTGAAAAGAGAAGAGCGCTTATTTTACCGCTCACAAAAGAGCGATAAAAATAGCAAAAAGAGAGAAGAGCGCTTATTTTGCCGTTCTAAAAAAAGCGAAAAGAGAAGAGCGCTTATTTTACCGCTCAAAAAAGAGTGAAAAGAGAAGAGCACTTATTTTACCAATCAAAAAAAGAGTGAAAAGAGAAGAGCGCTTATTTTACCGCTCAAAAGGAGCGAAAAGAGAAGAGCGCTTATTTTAACACTCAAAAAAGGAGCGAAAAGAGAAGAGAGCTTATTTTACCGCTCTAAAAATAGCGAAAAGAGAAGAGCGCTAATTTGACCGCTCAAAAAAAAGCGAAAAGAGAAGAGCGCTTATTTTACCGCTCTAAAAATAGCGAAAAGAGAAGAGCGCTAATTTGACCGCTCAAAAAAAAGCGAAAAGAGAAGAGCGCTTATTTTACCGCTCAAAAAATAACGAAAAGAGAAGAGCACTTATTTTACCACTCAAAAGGAGCGAAAAGAGAAGAGCGCTTATTTTAACACTCAAAAAAGCAGCGAAAAGAGAAGAGAGCTTATTTTACCGCTCAAAAGGAGCGAAAAGAGAAGAGCGCTTATTGTACCACTCAAAAATAGCAAAAAGAGAGGAGCGCTAATTTGACCGCTCAAAAAAAAGCGAAAAGAGAAGAGCGCTAATTTGACCGCTCAAAAAAAAGCGAAAAGAGAAGAGCGCTTATTTTACCGCTCAAAAAATAACGAAAAGAGAAGAGCACTTATTTTACCACTCAAAAAAGGAGCGAAAAGAGAAGAGAGCTTATTTTACCGCTCAAAAGGAGCGAAAAGAGAAGAGCGCTTATTTTAACACTCAAAAAAGATTGAAAAGAGAAGAGCGCTTTTTTTACCGCTCTAAAAATAGCGAAAAGAGAAGAGCGCTAATTTGACCGCTCAAAAAAAAGCGAAAAGAGAAGAGCGCTTATTTTACCGCTCAAAAAATAACGAAAAGAGAAGAGCACTTATTTTACCACTCAAAAAAGGAGCGAAAAGAGAAGAGAGCTTATTTTACCGCTCAAAAGGAGCGAAAAGAGAAGAGCGCTTATTTTAACACTCAAAAAAGATTGAAAAGAGAAGAGCGCTTTTTTTAACGCTCTAAAAATAGCGAAAAGAGAAGAGCGCTAATTTGACCGCTCAAAAAAAAGCGAAAAGAGAAGAGCGCTTATTTTACCGCTCTAAAAATAGCGAAAAGAGAAGAGCGCTAATTTGACCGCTCAAAAAATAACGAAAAGAGAAGAGCACTTATTTTACCACTCAAAAAAGGAGCGAAAAGAGAAGAGAGCTTATTTTACCGCTCAAAAGGAGCGAAAAGAGAAGAGCGCTTATTTTAACACTCAAAAAAGATTGAAAAGAGAAGAGCGCTTTTTTTACCGCTCTAAAAATAGCGAAAAGAGAAGAGCGCTAATTTGACCGCTCAAAAAAAAAGCGAAAAGAGAAGAGCGCTTATTTTACCGCTCTAAAAATAACGAAAAGAGAAGAGCACTTATTTTACCACTCAAAAAAGGAGCGAAAAGAGAAGAGAGCTTATTTTACCGCTCAAAAGGAGCGAAAAGAGAAGAGCGCTTATTTTAACACTCAAAAAAGATTGAAAAGAGAAGAGCGCTTTTTTTACCGCTCTAAAAATAGCGAAAAGAGAAGAGCGCTAATTTGACCGCTCAAAAAAAAGCGAAAAGAGAAGAGCGCTTATTTTACCGCTCAAAAAATAACGAAAAGAGAAGAGCACTTATTTTACCACTCAAAAGGAGCGAAAAGAGAAGAGCGCTTATTTTAACACTCAAAAAAGGAGCGAAAAGAGAAGAGAGCTTATTTTACCGCTCAAAAGGAGCGAAAAGAGAAGAGCGCTTATTGTACCACTCAAAAATAGCGAAAAGAGAAGAGCGCTAATTTGACCGCTCAAAAAAAAGCGAAAAGAGAAGAGCGCTTATTTTACCGCTCAAAAAATAACGAAAAGAGAAGAGCACTTATTTTACCACTCAAAAAAGTAGCGAAAAGAGAAGAGAGCTTATTTTACCGCTCAAAAGGAGCGAAAAGAGAAGAGCGCTTATTTTAACACTCAAAAAAGATTGAAAAGAGAAGAGCGCTTTTTTTACCGCTCTAAAAATAGCGAAAAGAGAAGAGCGCTAATTTGACCGCTCAAAAAAAAGCGAAAAGAGAAGAGCGCTTATTTTACCGCTCTAAAAATAGCGAAAAGAGAAGAGCGCTAATTTGACCGCTCAAAAAATAACGAAAAGAGAAGAGCACTTATTTTACCACTCAAAAAAGGAGCGAAAAGAGAAGAGAGCTTATTTTACCGCTCAAAAGGAGCGAAAAGAGAAGAGCGCTTATTTTAACACTCAAAAAAGATTGAAAAGAGAAGAGCGCTTTTTTTACCGCTCTAAAAATAGCGAAAAGAGAAGAGCGCTAATTTGACCGCTCAAAAAAAAGCGAAAAGAGAAGAGCGCTAATTTGACCGCTCAAAAAATAACGAAAAGAGAAGAGCACTTATTTTACCACTCAAAAAAGGAGCGAAAAGAGAAGAGAGCTTATTTTACCGCTCAAAAGGAGCGAAAAGAGAAGAGCGCTTATTTTAACACTCAAAAAAGATTGAAAAGAGAAGAGCGCTTTTTTTACCGCTCTAAAAATAGCGAAAAGAGAAGAGCGCTAATTTGACCGCTCAAAAAAAAGCGAAAAGAGAAGAGCGCTTATTTTACCGCTCTAAAAATAACGAAAAGAGAAGAGCACTTATTTTACCACTCAAAAAAGGAGCGAAAAGAGAAGAGAGCTTATTTTACCGCTCAAAAGGAGCGAAAAGAGAAGAGCGCTTATTTTAACACTCAAAAAAGATTGAAAAGAGAAGAGCGCTTTTTTTACCGCTCTAAAAATAGCGAAAAGAGAAGAGCGCTAATTTGACCGCTCAAAAAAAAGCGAAAAGAGAAGAGCGCTTATTTTACCGCTCTAAAAATAGCGAAAAGAGAAGAGCGCTAATTTGACCGCTAAAAAAATAACGAAAAGAGAAGAGCACTTATTTTACCACTCAAAAAAGGAGCGAAAAGAGAAGAGAGCTTATTTTACCGCTCAAAAGGAGCGAAAAGAGAAGAGCGCTTATTTTAACACTCAAAAAAGATTGAAAAGAGAAGAGCGCTTTTTTTACCGCTCTAAAAATAGCGAAAAGAGAAGAGCGCTAATTTGACCGCTCAAAAAAAAGCGAAAAGAGAAGAGCGCTAATTTGACCGCTCAAAAAAAAAGCGAAAAGAGAAGAGCGCTTATTTTACCGCTCAAAAAATAACGAAAAGAGAAGAGCACTTATTTTACCACTCAAAAAATAACGAAAAGAGAAGAGCACTTATTTTACCACTCAAAAGGAGCGAAAAGAGAAGAGCGCTTATTTTAACACTCAAAAAAGGAGCGAAAAGAGAAGAGAGCTTATTTTACCGCTCAAAAGGAGCGAAAAGAGAAGAGCGCTTATTGTACCACTCAAAAATAGCGAAAAGAGAAGAGCGCTAATTTGACCGCTCAAAAAAAAAGCGAAAAGAGAAGAGCGCTTATTTTACCGCTCAAAAAATAACGAAAAGAGAAGAGCACTTATTTTACCACTCAAAAGGAGCGAAAAGAGAAGAGCGCTTATTTTAACACTCAAAAAAGGAGCGAAAAGAGAAGAGAGCTTATTTTACCGCTCAAAAGGAGCGAAAAGAGAAGAGCGCTTATTGTACCACTCAAAAATAGCGAAAAGAGAAGAGCGCTAATTTGACCGCTCAAAAAAAAGCGAAAAGAGAAGAGCGCTTATTTTACCGCTCAAAAAATAACGAAAAGAGAAGAGCACTTATTTTACCACTCAAAAAAGGAGCGAAAAGAGAAGAGAGCTTATTTTACCGCTCAAAAGGAGCGAAAAGAGAAGAGCGCTTATTTTAACACTCAAAAAAGATTGAAAAGAGAAGAGCGCTTTTTTTACCGCTCTAAAAATAGCGAAAAGAGAAGAGCGCTAATTTGACCGCTCAAAAAAAGCGAAAAGAGAAGAGCGCTAATTTGACCGCTCAAAAAAAAGCGAAAAGAGAAGAGCGCTTATTTTACCGCTCAAAAAATAACGAAAAGAGAAGAGCACTTATTTTACCGCTCAAAAAATAACGAAAAGAGAAGAGCACTTATTTTACCACTCAAAAAAGGAGCGAAAAGAGAAGAGAGCTTATTTTACCGCTCAAAAGGAGCGAAAAGAGAAGAGCGCTTATTTTAACACTCAAAAAAGATTGAAAAGAGAAGAGCGCTTTTTTTACCGCTCTAAAAATAGCGAAAAGAGAAGAGCGCTAATTTGACCGCTCTAAAAATAGCGAAAAGAGAAGAGCGCTAATTTGACCGCTCAAAAAAAAGCGAAAAGAGAAGAGCGCTAATTTGACCGCTCAAAAAAAAGCGAAAAGAGAAGAGCGCTTATTTTACCGCTCAAAAAATAACGAAAAGAGAAGAGCACTTATTTTACCACTCAAAAGGAGCGAAAAGAGAAGAGCGCTTATTTTAACACTCAAAAAAGGAGCGAAAAGAGAAGAGAGCTTATTTTACCGCTCAAAAGGAGCGAAAAGAGAAGAGCGCTTATTGTACCACTCAAAAATAGCGAAAAGAGAAGAGCGCTAATTTGACCGCTCAAAAAAAAGCGAAAAGAGAAGAGCGCTTATTTTACCGCTCAAAAAATAACGAAAAGAGAAGAGCACTTATTTTACCACTCTAAAACGAGCGAAAAGGGAAGAGCGCTTATTTTACCACTCAAAAACGAGCGAAAAGAGAAGAGCGCTGATTTTACTGCTCCAAAATACATGAGCGTGAGCGGATATTTGGCTAGCGAGCATGAGCTGTGAGTGAGCTGAGCGGCTCTTTGACGAAAATGCCCAGAACTGCTCCGTATAAAAATTTGGGGGATGGGGCAGAGGCCTAGGACGGAGATGGCTGAGGTATAACAGCGGCGAACCGTGAAACGACGACCGTAAAGGAAGGACCCCCACCCGTTTATTTCCTTGACCATCCTCGCCACGATATAAAAGGGACATCCCGACGTACCTTACACGGTCGGCCGTTTACGCCAGCGCCGACCCCAACGGAGCGAAATTTATAAGAGACGAGCTTGGAGCGTATACGAGCCGGAATTTATAACTTTCCACTTATTTTTGCGCCTCGTACCGTTTATAAAAGCGTGGCTGGCGTTGAAGTTTAAAACCGCTTTGGAGTGTCGAGCCAACGCGTCGAATAAGCGCGGGGAAGGGGTACGGTTTGTTTATCCGGAAATGGTCGGGATTAAACGAACTTCGAACGCGTTCCGCTTCGTCGTGTAGTGGAGGACATTTTATATTTATTCGCCGCGGTGGTTTCGCCCGTTCGTCGCTTGGGAATATTGACTGTAAAACGCTGATAAGGGGCAGAAAGGCCCCTTTTTTTGGTAGGTGCGCGGTTACGGTGACGGAGATAGCCCGCTTCTGGGACTTCTCGTCGGCTCTCCGTCTAAAATATGCTCTCGTAAAATGTCGTCGACGAACTTGTAAGCCAAATGAATTTCGTGATATAATGCACCCTTACTTTTTTTATCTTTCTCACAGGCAGCAATGTCCGAAAAGACTCCGAATGACAAGGCTTGTCCTCGTTAAATTCCAATGGTCATAACTTTCATAATGTTGTCCAGGCCAACTATGAATGAGACCCGCAGGACCGTAGCCAGCGAGGGGGACTGACTGGACCGGGCCCCCTAAAAATAATCTGTACCCCCTCAAAAAATCTGAGAGTGCCCCATCATGCCCTCATAAAAAGTATCTTTGCCACCTTAAAAATATCATTGTGTCACCTTAAAAATATCATTGTGCCACCTTAAAAATATCATTGTGCCACCTTAAAAATCTCATTGTGTCACCTTAAAAATATCATTGTGCCACCTTAAAAATCTCATTGTGCCACCTTAAAAATGTCATTGTACCACTTTAAAAATGTCATTGTGCCACCTTAAAAAGTTAGTAAATAAATATATTAAAAATATCCTATTCAAATATTATATTTTGTTAAATCCAACTGTCCAAACTTTATATTATTTACTTTCGTGTACCTTGCTTTACTATATTATTTACTTTCGTGTACCTCGCTTAGTCGCTCTACTATATTATTTACTTTCGTGTACCTTGCTTTACTATATTATTTACTTTCGTGTACCTCGCTTTACTATATTATTTACTTTCGTGTACCTCGCTTTACTGTATTATTTACTTTCGTGTACCTTGCTTTACTATATTATTTACTTTCGGGTACCTTGCTTTACTATATTAGTATCACTTCCACCATTGGAAGTTGAAAGTTTTTGCTGTAGCAGAAACAACATGGCACGTAATCAAGTAGAAATATTGATTGGACTATACTAACAATTGTAAGTAAGGTTAATTTCCCGTAGTACTGTAGTCTATATGCTATTGTACGGTGTGGTCGTTTATTCAGCTTTCCCCAAGTATACTAACTGCAGTGCTGCTTATTTCACTCTATTCCCTCTCAATTTGTTCTCACTTTACACCATTTTGACCAGAAAACCGACGCAATAGTCCTTTAAATTAAAGATCATTCATAGCCGATTATATAGTTTGTGTTGCTGCGACTGGACATATAACCGGTTTGTCTATGGTTAATCTTCATACTTCCAAAGCTGAGAATTTTTTAAGTACAGATCTGGCAGCATTTTTCAACAGGGGGGCAAGATAGTCAAAGAGGGGTTTATTTAAAGGCCTCGGTTTTCTTCTGCCAGTCACCCTTTAAATTTACTTTCCTTCCAAACAAATACCCTGGTGGTAGGCCAACGTGTTCTGCTGTTGGCCTACCACCAGGGTAGTTGTTTGGAAGGAAAGCAAATTTAAAGGGTGACTGGCAGAAGAAAACCTAGGCCTTTAAGCGCCTATTGAGCCCCATTAGAATTATATTTTATCACCCCCTCTCAAGACGGGCCAAAACTAGACCATAATGTCCGTAGATCGTTAGCCATTATCCATAAGCATAAATTGATATACTCTTCTATCGTAACAGATATATTATAAACTTATAAATGTTTTGAATCCATCCTTACACGGTTTTGCAATGCTTAAACTCTTTTTTCTCCAGAGCAGACAATTATCTGACACGCATGACTAAATCCCCATCACACATCAAGAATACTATACCAAACGTATCAATCACATTTGAGGGCTGCAATTCTCTCGCTTTATTTTTATATACTAGAATATTCGAAATAGACAGCTTCATACCTAGGACTGTCAATAGTGTATTTTCAGACGTCCTGACGGTTGGTTCGGCCCCTATTTCCACCCATTGACATTTTAATGGATATATTTATATACAACGATCAGTTTTTATTTTTCTGGAAATTCAAAGCAATATTGTTCCTAGTTGAAGGTCCCTCGTACCTCGCCTGCAGCGGATAATTTTGAAATTTTTGCAGTAGCCCAATATAGTTACTTATCTTTTGAAATTGTCGAATTCGCGTGTGCAATCAGCCGCGAACAATCCAGAAATAGCCCTATACTAATAATTTGAGTCGTTGTTGAGTTAGGTATATGTTTATGGAGCAAATAGCCTTGAAGTCCAAATATGGCCTTTTTCTAGTTTGCTGTAAAAGAAACTATTGTGATAGCGTTTGCGAGAAGAGCCCTGGGGCTACGGGTTTTTTAGTGCGCCCTTTCATCTTTCTAGCCGATTTTCCGACAAACGTATCAGGACGACACTAGCTATATTTAGACCATAGACCAGGCTCGTGTGTAGTTCGTGGGTAGGGCTGTGGAACGCAATTAACGTTGCGAAATATATTTAAAGTGTATCGTAAATCAAAGGGCTCTTCTGAACGCTTCGAAAAAGGTTAAACGTTGCACTTTTCTAAGTACGCCATTTCAGTATATATCGTGGCGCCATCTACGGCAATTTATCATGACTGTAGCTTATAGCTTCCGTGATATGCCGACGTCCCGCCCTATCTCATGGTCCATCTTGATCTTAGGTGGAAAGCGCCCTCTCATGAACGGATCACGAAACATTTTTCATTAGTATTATTATTTTAATTATTGCAATTATATTATTTTTATAAATACGTTATTGTAACCCGGCCACCCGAATTAATGGCTTTAAACGTCGCTTGATGACTTAGGCCTAAGGTGGTGCCTTGGGTATTAGCCTAGCTGATTCTTCTTTTTATTATTTCCATATCTTGGGTTAATTTTAATTTCTAATTAAATATATAATTTGTATCTTTATGAATTATAATATTATAATATGATAAAAAGAACTCAGTTTATAAAAAATATCGTTACCAGCATTTTCCAAAAGTATATTCAGAAGTATCTATAAAATTTTTAAATTTTGTATTTGTGAAAGTGGCCATTATTATTACTTTCCATTCCACTCACTAGATGACACCATCTGACTCTTGCAAAAATAAAAATAAAAACATTTTAGAACTACATGAAAATGTAAACTGTGCCTGTTCCAAGTTCTTCCTTGCGTAAATTGGTTCTTAATAATACCATAAGCAACACGGTAAATATAAGTATGACACTGAATAATTTCGCGGAGTGATTGCGTAATGGAAAGTTTCGGAATCGGAAACTCGTCACATTTTAGATTATTATTAATAGTCAATTTACATTCGGAGATTAGTGTCATACTTATATTATCATGTTACTTATGGTAATACTGTCGTTAAGAATTATAAGATTATTGGCGTAACAGATTATCATTAAAAGAAATTAACATTGGGAGAATAGGAAGTGTTATACTTATATATTCCAATTTAAAATTCCCAAACTAAATAAGACTAAAAGTCAAGAGCATGCCATGTATTATGGTCCGCTAATATTTAACCAACTTAATCCAAACTTAAAAAATGAAGTACATCTTAAAATATTTAAAAGAGAAGTTAAAAAATGGGTGGCTGAAAAATATGATATGATAAATAACATGTTCTAGGCCTAGAAGAAATGTTGTATGATATTTTTGATTTTGTAAATTGTGCGGTGCTCTAAAAAATAACTAAAAATAACTAATTGTGCCCTCTACGTACAAGCTTTGCTTTAGTAGAAGGGCATGTGTACTAAAAACAAAATGGAATTGTATATAAAAAAATAATTGTAAATACAAGTACACAATTAAATAAATAAATAATAATAAATATATATATTTTTAAATACCAAAGGCACCACCTTAGGCCCAAGTCATCGAGCGACTTTTCATGCTATTATCTCATGTGATCGGGTTACAATGCGTAGGAAGGTGGTGGCAAGCCCTTCGTGCCACGCGAGCCAACAGCTCCCAACACTTACTATTACCGTTATTATTATATTACTTATGGTAATACTGTCGTAATGATTTATACGATTATCAGCGTGACATACTTAGATTATTATGTTACTTATGGTAATACTGTCGTAATTATTTGTACGATGATCAGCGTGACATACTTACATTATTATGTTACTTATGGTAATACTGTCGTAATTATTTGTACGATGATCAGCGTGACATACTTACATTATTATGTTACTTAAGGTAATACTGTCGTAATGATTTGTACGATTATCAGCGTAACAGACTATCATTAAAAAATATCATTCGGAGAATAGTAAGTGTCATACTTATATTATTATGTTACTTACGGTAATACTGTCATCGCTAAAAACTAAATGTCGAATATGTCAGGTACTAAAATCTAAGCAAAACGAAGACATTCAGTTTGAAATATTCTGAAAAATATCCTTCAATGTCGGGAAAAGGTGCAGATTTTAACTGGCAATGAAGTCTACTTCCCGGGGCTATAACTCGCAGCTCCTGTAAAAATACATAAAGAGACTTCTTACCCCTACTCCCCATAACCCATTCTCCACCCCTGCAGAGTGGGCTGAGATAACCCAGATAGTTTAGGTTCCTGGGCTTCCTTACGATAGAACTCCCATCCATCACTGGATGTAAAACAGAATTACAAGAGAAATTTTTCATAGCCCAAAGAGCCAAAAAAGAAATAGTAAAATAATCGGGAAGCAAGAACTGGTCGAGACGCCAATACCGCCGTCAGAAATCTCTTTCCCTCAACTGCAAGTTGTTCGAGAATAATTTCTCTCGCAATGCGCTTTCTTAGAATAGAAACGAACGAACAGAATGGAAAAAAAATATGATTTCTAATTTTTTTATTTTTTGTACGTAGAATGAAGGGGGTTTGAAAGGGGCAGGCAAATAGATGGTCCATTAGTTATCCTGTCATAGAAAGAGGTGACGTTTTCTTCCAATATTGGGAGGGAAAAGATGAAAGATGAAAAATGCATTTGGTGAAATGCTTGTCCATTTGATGGATCTAGATAAGCCTATGCTTAATTTTTTTATCTCCAACGATTGACGTATACGGTTTAAGGGAAATTATACTTTATACAAAGCGCGGTTCTTGACCCAAATTGGTTAATATTTTTTAAATACGTTATTAATTATTTAAAGAAATGTGATTAAATATTTTAAATACCAACAAAATAAATTTTATTTTTAATTCGATTAATTAGTATTTATTGAAATAGTAACTAACAAATAATACAAATGTAAAATCTTAATTTGATTAATTTAATAATAATAATAATAATAAACTATTACCATTAACCTCGACAAGTGTTTATGTATTTGTTGAAATAGTAGTCGTTAAGTTATTTTAAGGGGTAGTTAAGAAATAATACAAATGTAAAATCTGAATTTGATTAATTTGTATTTGTTGAAATAGTAACTTTAATTTCAAATTAAAGTGTCGTTAATTTAATTGAAGGGTAGTTAAGAAATAAGACAAATGTAAAATCTGAATTTTATTAATTTGTATTTGTTGAAATAGTAACTTTAATTTCAAATTAAAGTGTCGTTAAGTTAATTGAAGGGTAGTTAAGAAATAAGACAAATGTAAAATCTGAGTTTGATTAGTTTGTATTTGTTGAAATAGTAACTTTAATTTCAAATTAAAGTGTCGTTAAGTTAATTGAAGGGGTAGTTAAGAAATAATACAAATGTAAAATCTGAATTTGATATATTGTATTTAAAAATTAGATGTTTTTAAATATATTTAATTTTCGGAGTGACTTATAAGGAGGTAATATTTTATTGTATTAGTTTTTTCGCAATACAAATTCGTCAACATTTTTAATGACCTTTTTACACGGAGTTTGGGATAATCTTTATAAATAAGTTTGTTTGTATTTTGGAATAAATGTTTGATTTTTCGATTCCGTTTAAAAAGACATTAAATATACATTTGCTTTTAGTTGGTTTTCCAGAAGAACTACATTTTAATTCTAGTGGTACAGAACATCCATCAAACGGCGTATACGCCTAGATAATTCTCTCGCCTGGAAACTGCGAACTCTACAGCCAAGTGTACATGCACGTAACGGTAAAGGTCGACCGCCTGCTTTTTACGCTTTTCGCCATTTTAAGTCATATATTGCGTAGGAATTATAGTCTGATTCTGATAAAGGGATAGATTTTATGAATTTCGTTTTGATTGACACCAATACCCAAAAGATAGAACGGCACTTGGATAGCCTCAAACTGTATCCCAAGTTATAGAGTATATCGATGGATTTTCGCTCCGTCGCTGTCTGTTCTAGGAATATGGATCTCTCTAACTAGTGTGGTTGGAGGTTAAACTTAAAAGTGTGATAAAAATTAATGTAATATTAAATTCAAATTTAGAATGAAAATAATATTAAAATAAAATTAAGAATGAAAGTAATATTATATTCAACTTATGAATTAAAATAATACTAAATTAGAATTAAGAAATTAAAATAATACTAAATTACAATTAAGAAATTAAAATAATATTAAGTACAAATTAAGAATTAAAGTAATATTAAATTAAAATTGAAATTATGAATTAAAGTAATATTAAATTAAAATTGAAATTAGGAATTAAAGTTATATTAAATTAAAATTGAAATTAGGTATTAAATTAATATTAAATTAAAAATCAGAAATTTATAATATTAAATACAAATTAGGAATTAAATTTATATGAAATTCAAATTAATGATTAAATTAATAATATATTCAAATTAATGATTAAATTAATAATATATTCAAATTAATGATTAAATTAATAATATATTCAAATTAATGATTAAATTAATAATATATTCAAATTAATGATTAAATTAATAATATATTCAAATTAATGATTAAATTAATAATATATTCAAATTAATGATTAAATTAATAATATATTCAAATTAATGATTAAATTAATAATATATTCAAATTAATGATTAAATTAATAATATATTCAAATTAATGATTAAATTAATAATATATTCAAATTAATGATTAAATTAATAATATATTCAAATTAATGATTAAATTAATAATATATTCAAATTAATGATTAAATTAATAATATATTCAAATTAATGATTAAATTAATAATATATTCAAATTAATGATTAAATTAATAATATATTCAAATTAATGATTAAATTAATAATATATTCAAATTAATGATTAAATTAATAATATATTCAAATTAATGATTAAATTAATAATATATTCAAATTAATGATTAAATTAATAATATATTCAAATTAATGATTAAATTAATAATATATTCAAATTAATGATTAAATTAATAATATATTCAAATTAATGATTAAATTAATAATATATTCAAATTAATGATTAAATTAATAATATATTCAAATTAATGATTAAATTAATAATATATTCAAATTAATGATTAAATTAATAATATATTCAAATTAATGATTAAATTAATAATATATTCAAATTAATGATTAAATTAATAATATATTCAAATTAATGATTAAATTAATAATATATTCAAATTAATGATTAAATTAATAATATATTCAAATTAATGATTAAATTAATAATATATTCAAATTAATGATTAAATTAATAATATATTCAAATTAATGATTAAATTAATAATATATTCAAATTAATGATTAAATTAATAATATATTCAAATTAATGATTAAATTAATAATATATTCAAATTACAAATTAAAACTAATAATTAAAATTATATTAAATTATAATTAAGAAATAAAATAATTTTAAATACAAATTGAGAAATGAAATAATTTTAAGTACCAATTAAGAATTAAAATAATATTAAATTAAATGAACGATAAATATAAATAGTTGAAATTTAAAAAAATATCAGAAATACTCATATAGGATTACATTTCAATTCTAAATCTTCAAGTAAATAATTATCAGAAATATTCAGTTCTAACTAAATATAATTAACTGTGTTTTTCTCAATGATGTTAATTTCAGGAATATAGATGTCGACTTAAACGCCGGACTATATTTTACCTTTGTCAACTTGTTCCCAAAGTCCGTATATAAAAAAATCCTTTTCTTGACAGGTCAAATTAAACAATCATTTACCCTGGCTTGTTGGGAAGGGAGTGGTGGCATATCAAACCATCACAGCGTAAAAACTTGTGTCCCCCATCTCTTCTCGCTGAGCCAAACCTCAATTTCAAAACAAGTTAAATACCGTACAACGTCATTGGCTATAAGGAAGAAAAAAAATCGAAAAGTTACCTCATTTAAATAAGGCTGAAATATTTCATAATTTTACGAAAAGGAAATTTCAATCTTACAAATCACCACTTCATTAATATCATTAGTAACATAAAAAAATAATAATAATAATTAATAATTTAATGGCAATTTCCTAACCGAACTTTTTTCAACATTGATAGCAAGAACTGATTTACGCAAGGAAGAACCTGGGACTGTAGCTTATTCGCTAGCGAAACGGGTATAGGTGGCGCTGCCGTCGCTACCCCTGCAGCTTGGTTTTCCGGCGTATAGTGGTGATCAAAATCAAAACAAATCCAAGAAATAAGGCGGTTCACATTAACGCTAGAGGTGGGAGAAGTTGTATGGTCCCTTTTTGCAATAATACTGCGCTTAAAAAACGTAAAACTGAAGAAAATAGTGAAGAACCAAAGCCAGGATTATCATTTCATAAATTAAAGAATCAACCGAAGTTAGAATAAAAGAAAGAGCTCAACGTTACGTAAAGCGTTCTAAAGGTATTCTTATTTTATGGTAAACTTTTGTGAAAAAATAAATAGAATAATAACATAAATTTAATTTTAAATCAAGCAGTTCTATGTTCAACATCGCCAATAATAGATTGCATTGCTCCAAAAGTTGTTGAAAGCGCAAGTGAACCAGCTCCGGATGATAATGTTTTGTCATTATCGAACTTAGCTGTGCTATCTGAAGTAACAACTGAAGCTCAAGGAAAGGACCAATCTCACAAACCATCTAGAGTAAATGGATTTTTTAAGTTAATTAAGAGGCCATATTCCAATACTTGTTCTTTTTTAAGCCACGAAAATTTGGCCCGAGCAACTTTCTCCATTTTGTTCCCATAGACTACCGAAGGCACATTTAGTTCTCTACCAGACAAATGATTTTCTAGAAGTTTTGAAGCAGTATTTGCTTTATTTTTGGATGACAAAATCTTCTTAAAAGTAGTTCCAGTTAATCGCACTTTTCCTCCCTGTTTCCACTCGTCTGATTTTTGGTCTAACTGAGCGTGCATTTTGGCTTCTTCTAAATCTACTTGAACAAATTCCCTAAAGAACTGGGTTTCTTCAGTTGACATATTACGAGAAAAATTGTTCCCGTAGTGTGCTGGAACATTAATGGTATCCCCTAAAAGGTTACCAATAAAATTATTTATGTCCAAATCAGACGGGTCAATTTGGCGCCGTTTAGTAGGATTGTCAATTATTTCCCCATTTTCTAAGCTGTTAATGCAAAAAACAGGTTTCACAACTTTTCTAACGCAATCTAAATCTTTAATTTTTTGCGAATGATAGTGAGCCTGCACGTTAGCCTTCATTTTTCCCCATTTTTGAGGTTTTGATGTACAAGAGATCTCATTAGGGAGCTGGTCTAACTCTTCATACCGATTTATGTAAAATAGACCTGCTACACTGTGTTTACAAAATCCAGAGTTTCTAAAAAAGAATTTTAAATATGTTAGGGTAACTGCGCTTAAGGAGGCAGATATCGCGTACACAAGCTCTGGCTTTTTGAGTTTTTAAGCGCCTTTGGAAACCCAATCTTGGGCGGTTGACCAAACTTTGTCTATTGAGATTTTGTATGCATCAGCAGAAGTTCCCATTTTCGTCTTTTGTATATAAAAAAATCCCAAGTATAAAGAGGAGAGTGAAGCTTGAGCAACATGGTACTAAAAATAGCTAACTGCTATGCCTTAATCAATACTTTAACTAAGGGTTGATTTGCTAATTATTATTATTATTACATTTTTGGGATATGATGTTTATTCTTCATCACACCACAGACAATAATTATAAATAAAAACATTTACCCGCTTTTACAGGAGCAGTTGACACTTTGAATTACATGTTTTTTATCTTCCAATTTCAATACGTAAAAATTTACCATAACTAAATTTTATTTACGACTATTTCCCATAATTTACCATAACTAAACTTTATTTACCACTATTTACCATTGTTTACCATTGTTTACCATAATTAAATTTTATTTACCACTATTTCCCATATTAACCTTTTATTACCACTATTTACCATTGTTACCAAAATTAAACGTTATTTACCACTATTTCCCATAATTTACCATAACTAAACTTTATTTACCACTATTTACCATTTTTTACCATAATTAAAAGATATTTACCACTATTTACAATTTTTTACCATAGTTTACCACTATTTACCTTTTTTTTCATAATTAAACGTTATTTACCACTATTTCCCATTTTTTATCATAATTCACCACTGTTTACCTTTGTTTGCCACTTTTTACCATAATTAAACATTATTTACCACTATTTCCCATTTTTTACCATAATTTACCACTATTTACCTTTTTTTCCATAATTAAACGTTATTTACCACTATTTACCATTTTTTATCATAATTCACCACTGTTTACCTTTTTTTACCACAATTAAACGTTATTTACCACTATTTACCATTTTTTACCATAATTTATCACTGTTTACCATTTTTTACCACTTTTTACCATTGTTTACCAGTGGTTTGCACAATATTGGAAAACTGCGGGCAAGGGGAATCGAAGGCGGTGTTATTTTATACGTCGTGACAACAACGTCGGAATACTAACGTTTTAAATAACCAATGAGGTACCCGGCTGATTTGATTGACGTTCAAGGGGAGGGGCATACTCGTAGACCCCAAAGTAATTTGGAATTCACTCTGAATATCTTATATATTTGTATATTGCATAAATAACTACATTCTTCGTAATAATAATCTGTGCTCGCGCCATTTACTATTAAAAATGGAAACACTTCATACCTGCCTTCGATAACCTACTAATAAATAATAAAATGACCTATTATTAACATTTTTAGGCGATAGCATAAATTGCGAGGTATACTGGGTAAAATTTATTTCGGGAAACATTTGAGCGCCATCAAACGGTAGAAACCTTTAAAAATAGTCACGTGGTTATAAAATTTGCTTTAATGTTTACCGTTGAACCGCGACTTCCAGCTTCAATAAATAAATCTTTAAAGTTTAACTTTTAAAGAAAGTCATTAAGTCATACTTAAAATTTGGTGGTAAGTTATGTTTTTAAATATTTATACTTTTTTAAGGGGAACGGTCAAGCTTTAACCAGTTAGATACCCCTATAGCCCATTAAAAACTAAAATTTATGGTGAAAACCGCGTCAAAAAATCTTGAGTGGTTAATTTTTAATAAAATAAAGAAATTTCGGGAAATCGAAAAGCGCGCGTCCGCCGCGACACCTGGTGAGAAGTCGGTGAGACCGAAAAACAACGTAAAAGCGCCAAAAATTTGTTTTGTACGCGCGGCACGTTCCAGTTATAAGAGACCTAAGCCTAAATTGCGCGATTTTAAAAGTTAGAATAGTTCGCAAATCGCTCATACGGGGTTAGGGGCGCTGGCGGCAGCCCCTAAGATGGCGGCGAAAATTCAAACCTAAACACCTGGCGTTATTTTTCGTTTCAACTTTTTGGGCCAAAATCTATTTTTTCAAGACAAAAAAAGGTACGTGTTAGTATATTCAACGTCTTGTTAATCTTTTGATACGGAAATAAGGCCATATTTGGAAAAGCTTAGCCGTTCCCCTTTAATAGAAAATATATCATTTTGTAAAACTTAATTTAACGACGACTCGAACATTAGTATTATTATTGTGATAATGATGTTAAGTCATTGACTAGAAAATTTAACCTAGGCTTAATGTTTTGACCACGGCCAATTCCGATCGCGAAAGAGCGTTACAGAAAATGGCAGTTCTATGACGAATTTCCGGGAACATTTTAACATGTTAGCTACGACCAAAACAATTTACGCTATCGCATATTCATTACTTTCAACGAGATTCTCAGCTTGTAAATTTAAAATATGTCATTTTTATAATTTATTAAAATTTCAAGGGTGAAATCTTTAAAAAAAACCAGAATCATTTTTCAGCAAGCACCCACGTTTAACGCACCGTAGCCTTCAATTACGGAAATTAATTTTTTCTTATTTTAGGTTATTTTCCAACGAATTTTCGCGTCTAATTAGCTAGCTTATCTCTCTCGGTAACTTTGAAGAGATATCCGGGCGTATGATTGATTAACAGCGTAACGCCGAAGGAAATATTTCGCCCAACAAAAAAGGCGAATACGCCTTTTAAATTAGAATAATTACGAGCGCCAAAGCTGGTTTTTCGACGTCATTCGCCAAATATGCTCCGCCATGGCGTACAAGAGAGTTCCGGCCACATTTAGGGCTGAAATCGGTTATAAATTACATCATTTCTTAGTGCGCGCGTACGAAATACTTTAATTTGGGGCAATACATAATTCCCTCCCCTCATTTTTCTAATCACACGTTATACGTATTGTGAAATAAGTGGCTTTTGAGGAATCATCCCAATAAAAGTATCCCCGCTTTGGTAATGCTTTTATTTATCAAATCTACTAGAACGCCTTTCGTGAATCTAAAACCACGTACCTCATTATTAAGAAATTATATTTCAATAAACATCCAAATTATAATGAAAATAATTAATTTATAGCTCAGATATTGTTGTTTATATGTTAATTAAGGATGCGTTTAAAAAATAAACACTAAATATGAAACAATAAAGGTTTCAAGTGAGAAAAAACGTTTTCAGGGAGGGCACACTTCCTCTAATTGAAGAATTGGGTGTTTCTACTGTCGTTATACACCAGCGCCATGAGCGAGAAAAGAGAGAAGCTATGGCGCACCCTACCAAACAATTAGTTAATCAAGATTACTATACATACAGTAATATTATTTGACGTAATTTAGAATTTTAGTAGCATTATTTTTGAAAATACAAGCAATTTTATTTCCCGCCTTGTCGATGCGATTTCTCACGAGGGTTTGAAAACAATTTCTCCAAAGGAAGCTATTTTAAGGGTAAGTATGAACGTGACTGAAGTCTACGGTGTTGTTTGGGCTTTTGGCAGGGGTAATTCACTAATGACGTCACGTAAGGGGGTTGTATAAGCGTTATTATGAGTTAATATTATGTATCTTACGAAGGAAGTATCCGTATAAAATACTTTACGATGTAAAATATGAAAATTAAATTAAGTAAGGATATTAAATTATTTATAAACTATAATATATTTCGCCTGCGCAATTGTTTCTACCCTGTCATGGCTTTAAACGTGGCGACAACGCTGAATTATTAGTCAACAAAGTTATCGGAAATCTAGATAGTGGTTCAGCAACAAATCAACAGATGGCGGTAGATGACAGACAAAATCTAGTCTGATCTGATAAGAATTTACAGTAGGTTGAATCTATGGCATGCCTAAAAATCGTCAAAACTGTCATTTTCGTATAAAACCCGGCCACCTGTTTAAGACATTATAAGTCGCTATATGACTGCTTGGGGCCTAAGGCGGTGCCTTGGGTTGGTATTAGCTTACCTGATTATTATTATTATAAGCACATAAAATAAAATTAATAAATTGAAATATAATATATATACAGAGCTGTCTTTAGTACAGTAAGATACAGTGTTTTTTCTCTCGCCTGTTCTGGGTTTTTTGAGCAGGTTAAACATTGTAGCCCTATGACGTCATTTTACGCCAATTCTGTCTTGAAGAAGGAAGTAGTTAAAGGTTAAAGGTTATTTATTAGCCGTAGCAGCCGTAGTTTTGTTTTAAGATGTGGCTCATTTTTCTCATTTATTTATTAATTATAATCAGCTAGGCTAATACCAAGGCACCACCTTAGGCCTAAGTCATCAAGCAACTTTTAATAGCATTTAACAATTTAATTTTCGTAATTAAAAGCTTTCCACATGTGAAGGTGTTCAAAACCCGTCAGGTTTTCGTGAAACGAAATTTAAGCAGACGACAAAGCTAGATTAATCCCTCTACACCACCTTTCGAGGAGGAGTAAAAAGTGTAACGTTTGAGCTCTGGAACAAGCGAACAAAATTCGGGACCGAGTAAATCTTACCCCGAGAACAGGCTACGTTAAAACCTCAAAGTCATTCCTACCATCTTTGCAACGAGTGTTGAGGAGGTGTGTAATTTACGAATGACCCCTTTAAACAGTTTGTTGAACGTTACTCGCGTTGTAGTTTTACGCGCAGTATGGGTTGTCCTTCAACAATGCTTCTTGCTTGCCAAAAAAGCGCCAATTTGCGCGCCCAGAGAAATAAGGGTAGTAAACTTTAACCTGTTTTCAGCTTGATTTATGTTCGCCATAAACTCAGCCAAATGATAATTAATCGTCCCTGTTTCCTCGCGTGCAGTTGCGCTTCCAATTTTTGCGTATGACTGGCTGAGAAAAACTCAACTCCCGTTAAGACGCGGTGCGAAAAGGCTTATGTCAAAGCTGGCTTCCTTGTTTTTAGTAGTCTTTTCCTCAAGGTCTTTGGAAATTTTTGCTGTTCCCGAAACTAACTTTAAAGTGATTGATATTTTTACATAAGATACAATCTGTATCTGTGGGTTTGGAAAATTTTCTAATTCTAATTTTGACAAATATTTGGGCGAAACTAACTAATTTTTGATTAAAATTTTATTGCCTACAAATAATATAAAAAATTATATAATTTGATAATATATATATAGACAGAAGTATATAGTATATTTTACGACATAAGTTTCCAATATTTTCCCTATGTAAATGACCATACTTTCCTGGTAATAGTTATAATGATGTATTTGGAATAACTATGTTGACAAAATCCTCATCGTGGTCGAATTATTCGTACAAATCCCGTACACTCTAAAGAAAAATTATTTTAGAAATCTTGAAATCCACTTAAAAATCCCGAAATCTCGACGAAAATTAGTTCCTAAATATCGAAATCAGTCCAAAAACACAGAAATCAACACGAAAATCTTGCACTGTAATCTCAAAATTAGTTTCACTTAGAGCTATAAGTCACTGATGACATGGCCCTTGCAACACTAAAATAGTCACACGAAAAAATGATAAACAATTGAACTTTAAGATTCAAAATCCCAAATTTTCAACAAAGAAATTCACACTCAGTATAAATAAATAAATTGATTTTTAAATAAGAAATACCATGGCTGACATCCTGTCACGTGAAACTGCTGTTATTCTATAATAGAGACTTGGCACTCCGTAGCTTTGGCATGGCCGCCATTGTGGTATTATTTTTCTCCCCACGATAAAAACTATTTAAAAAAACTGTGACGTAGAACTGCCAAGTCCCTACTGCGTAATTTTAAACCAAAATTTTAAAAGAACTTAATTAATTATTGATAATGTTTTGGTAGTACCGATATCGATGACATGTTTAAATCCGTTCCAGGACAAGGAAGAGGCTCAAACACGGATACGTATTAATTTGAACACGAGGACAGCCCACAAACGATGGACAGCGAGAAATCAGCCCACGGGTCCAACAGGCAGGTAGCCCTCAACAACCGACACGCCGAACCGTTTTTACACCCGTATACTTATCCCGAGAAAATAGCCACCAGCGTATTATTATTAACGAAAGCGCGTTGCAAAAGTGACGGGCATGTATATACACGTAAAAAAAATCCAGAAGTTTGAAATGAGTGAGGTAGAGGAGACCATCCCACCTGTCTCAGGCTCGTTCCATTTCGCTGACAGTGATTGCTGTTTTTGGCGGCTCTTTTGCGCGACTGGAGGCGAGACCCGACTGAAAACATTCGCTCTGCGGGTCTCAAATGAAGGCTTCAAACGGAGATACGCTATACCTTTCTTTGGCCCGCTATACCATCATGCTGGACCTTCCCCTAGCATTTGGTCAGGGATTATCTTAGAGGAGCTATCGCTATAAGGGCAGGCCACCGTGTTTGAAGGTCGCTGGCGCCGTGTCCTGACAGAATTTGTCAATTACTTTACTATCGCCTTGGGACTTTAATTGTACCATCTTTCGGAATAAGTGACAAAAGGACTGAGTTTTATGGGTACAAGATGGGGTTGGACAATCGGCTTTCTCGGAACTTAAAACGCCCGCGGGCTCCTATACCGAACCCCGCCCTGGTACTGTTGATTTTTAATAGCTTTTTTCCTCCCAATTTCCTCCGATAGATGTCAGTGTTACGATTATACGAGGCGCTAAAAGGGAAGGATGGGTTTGGCGTGACAAAAGTGACTGATAAATTGCTACGGCCATTCCCGGAACATTTTTCTTAACATTTACCGACAAAGCCGACAGACCTATACGGTTGGAAGCTTTTATAATTAGACCCTAGGGTTCGTTTTACGACCTTTAAACTTGGTAAAAATCGCGGAAATTTACGACTTATAATTGGCAGTTTCGCCAAAGCACCTCAAGATGCCGCCACCGTAAAATTCCGGAAAATGAATGTATTAGCTTTTCACTTCCCTCTATTTGAAAGACGTTCCAGTCTTGAACTTTTCCCATTCAATGAAATACGGCCGTCAGTCATTCTATTTGATTTGCTAACGATTACCGTTCCTCCCCTCGGGGGGAAATAACAGTAATCCATTCTTTGATTAATCTAATTCCCATAAATCAAGTGTGGTAATTTTTCGCTCGGCGAACGGATCTAATGAGACCAGCCATCCAAAGCCAGATTTGTCATATATAAAATCCAGCGGGCTCATTGTCAAAATGTCAAATTAACTTTTTGATTCTATATTGCAAACAATTTTCCCCCGATTAAACGTCCCCCATTTTACCCCTTATCTTCGCATACCTCATTCATTTTCGACCGTTTGACGTGTGTAATGGATAATAATTTGTAGTTTCCTTCGTCAAATAACTCAATATTATTCCGTACTATTTTTCCTGTTAAGCTAGCTCTTAAATCATTTTTGTTGCGAGTAGAACTATGGAAAATTGGATAAAAATCTCAACCGCGTTTTTTATCTTTTATATCAGAAGTAACTTAATGCGCGTAAGTATGCCACTTCCTATTCTTTAATAATAATCAGCTAGACTAATACCAAAGGGTACCACCTCACTATCATCATCTCACTAAATTTTGGCCGACGAAGAGACTAGAATGAATCGAGTTTCCTGTTCCCAAACTTCCGCTTTCCCAATCACTCCACGAAATCATTCAGTGTCATACTTATTTTTGTTACGTTACTTATGGTATTACCGGTAAATTCGATTCATTCTTTAATGTTTATTTCAACATTTTATTCTGAATTATTGTATGCCAAAATTTTTCTATTATCTAAGAAATATTTTAGTAACGATTTCCCATTTGCAAACCATTTTCCAGGTTTTTCCCTAATTATTTCCCTGGATTTTCCCTGTCTCCTTTTATAACAAAATTTGGCAATTTTTAACAACAATTTGTAAACCAAATTAAATTCTCTGACATTTCTCTGACTTTTAAACTAATTTTTAGAATTCCCCGACTTTTACCTGATTCTTATTCCCATTAATTCCCCGACTTTTACCTGATTCTTATTCCCATTAAATCCCCAACTTTTCCCTGATTCTTATTCCCATTAGTTCCCCGACTTTTACCTGATTCTTATTCCCATTAGTTCCCCGACTTTTACCTGATTCTTATTCCCATTAGTTCCCCGACTTTTACCTGATTCTTATTCCCATTAGTTCGCCGACTTTTACCTTATTCTTATTCCCATTAATTCCCCAACTTTTACCTGATTCTTATTCCCATTAATTCCCCGACTTTTACCTGATTCTTATTCCCATTAAATCCAAAACTTTTCCCTGATTCTTATTCCCATTAGTTCCCCGACTTTTACCTGATTCTTATTCCCATTAGTTCCCCGACTTTTACCTGATTCTTATTCCCATTAGTTCCCCGACTTTTACCTGATTCTTATTCCATTAGTTCCCCGACTTTTACCTTATTCTTATTCCCATTAATTCCCCAACTATACCTGATTCTTATTCCCATTAATTCCCCGACATTTACCTGATTCTTATTCCCATTAAATCCCCAACTTTTCCCTGATTCTTATTCCCATTAATTCCCCGACTTTTAACTTATTTTTAAATTCCCCGACTTTTTACTGATATTTAAATTCCCAGACTTTCCATTAAATTTTAAATTTCCTGACTTTTCCCTGATTCTTAGGCCTATTTTTAAATTCCGGGACTTTTCCCTTATTTTTAAAAATCCCCGACTTTTCCCTGATTCTTAAGCCCATTTTTAAATTTCCAGACTTTTCCCTGATTTTTAAATTACCTGACTTTTCCCTGATTTTTAAATTTCCAGACTTTTCCCTGATTTTTAAATTACCTGACTTTTCCCTGATTTTTAAATTCCCCGACTTTTCACTTATTTTTAAATTCCCTGACTTTTTCGTAAATTTTAAATTCCCTGACTTTTTCGTAATTTTTAAATTTGCTGACTTTTTCTTAATTTTTAAATTTGCTAACTTTTTCTTAATTTTTAAATTTGCTATCTTTTCCAGCTACTGTAGAGGTCGCCACAATAAACTCCAGTCATTATCCGAAATAGTTCAGTATCTTGCTTATGTTTATTTCGCAGCTTACGGTTGTATGAAATTTGGAAGCGGCGTTTGGAAAATGTATCCGAAACGCGATAGATGATCTCGGGGACCTTGTCAAACGTCGTGATTTCTTCTGAAGCCCCGCGGGCTCAATATCCTCTAATCGCGATCATAAATCGAGCTACAAATAGAGCTCATCCGATACTAAAAAGGAAGGTTACGATACGACGAAGTTTGTATGGAAATAAAGTAAGCGCAATTGTCGGCGACGTTTCTGACATATTCGGTTTAATTAGTAGCGCGATCTTGAATTGGTTTTAATCAACTGTCAACGTTTATCGCTTGGTTATATATTATTTCTTCACTTACTGACTTAATGTTTACTGGAAGATTTCAAATTCAGCCTATCTAAGCGCGATAATCACCCATATACGAGGTCTGGGGTTTTTTGCCGACAAGCCGACGTCAAAATTAATTACCCTTCATTAATTTCCTGACGTACAACCTTAAAGAAATAACCTCCGAAAAATGAGGAAATATTTCCACCGTCGCGATTGATAATGTCTTTGCCCTGATCAAAAATATTTTTGTTTACACTTTGACTATGTTGAGATCATTTATACTTTAACTATGTTGAGATCATTTATACTTTGACTATGTTGAAATCATTTATACTTTGACTATGTTGAAATCATTTAGACTTTGACTGTGTTGAGATCATTTATACTTTGACTATGTTGAGAGCATTTATACTTTGACTATGTTGAAATCATTTAGACTTTGACTGTGTTGAGATCATTTATACTTTGACTATGTTGAGATCATTTATACTTTGACTATGTTGAAATCATTTAGACTTTGACTGTGTTGAGATCATTTATACTTTGACTATGTTGAGAGCATTTATACTTTGACTATGTTGAGATCATTTATACTTTGACTATGTTGAAATCATTTAGACTTTGACTGTGTTGAGATCATTTATACTTTGACTGTGTTGAGATCATTTATACTTTGACTATGTTGAGATCATTTATACTTTGACTATGTTGAAATCATTTAGACTTTGACTGTGTTGAGATCATTTATACTTTGACTGTGTTGAGATCATTTATACTTTGACTATGTTGAGATCATTTATACTTTGACTATGTTGAAATCATTTAGACTTTGACTGTGTTGAGATCATTTATACTTTGACTATGTTGAGAGCATTTATACTTTGACTATGTTGAGATCATTTATACTTTGACTATGTTGAAATCATTTAGACTTTGACTGTGTTGAGATCATTTATACTTTGACTATGTTGAGATCATTTATACTTTGACTATGTTGAGATCATTTATACTTTGACTATGTTGAAATCATTTAGACTTTGACTGTGTTGAGATCATTTATACTTTGACTATGTTGAGAGCATTTATACTTTGACTATGTTGAAATCATTTAGACTTTGACTGTGTTGAGATCATTTATACTTTGACTATGTTGAGATCATTTATACTTTAACTGTGTTGAGATCATTTATACTTTGACTATGTTGAGATCATTTATACTTTAACTGTGTTGAGATCATTTATACTTTGACTATGTTGAGATCATTTATACTTTGACTATGTTGAGATCATTTATACTTTGACTATGTTGAGAGCATTTATACTTTGACTATGTTGAAATCATTTAGACTTTGACTGTGTTGAGATCATTTATACTTTGACTATGTTGAGAGCATTTATACTTTGACTATGTTGAAATCATTTAGACTTTGACTGTGTTGAGATCATTTATACTTTGACTATGTTGAGATCATTTATACTTTAACTGTGTTGAGATCATTTATACTTTGACTATGTTGAGATCATTTATACTTTAACTGTGTTGAGATCATTTATACTTTGACTATGTTGAGATCATTTATACTTTAACTGTGTTGAGATCATTTATACTTTGACTATGTTGAGATCATTTATACTTTAACTGTGTTGAGATCATTTATACTTTGACTATGTTGAGATCATTTATACTTTGACTATGTTGAGATCATTTATACTTTGACTATGTTGAAATCATTTAGACTTTGACTGTGTTGAGATCATTTATACTTTGACTATGTTGAGAGCATTTATACTTTGACTATGTTGAAATCATTTAGACTTTGACTGTGTTGAGATCATTTATACTTTGACTATGTTGAGATCATTTATACTTTGACTGTGTTGAGATCATTTATACTTTGACTATGTTGAGATCATTTATACTTTGACTATGTTGAGATCATTTATACTTTGACTATGTTGAGATCATTTATACTTTGACTATGTTGAGATCATTAAACATAGACTATGTTGAGATCATTTATACTTTGAGTCATGCTGTAACAGTAAAATTTCTTCCCCATAAAATAAATCAAATCTGCCCGACGCCATTGAACGTTTTCCTGATCTAACCTTAAATGATTATTTCTTAAAATTTATTAATTTGTAAATATTTTAAATCAAACTTTTATCCGTTGACATGAGTTAGTCAACATTTCAGTCAATATTGTTGACCTAGATTGTTAAAAAAATATTGCGTTGTTGTTCACACGGCCCACATATAAATATTTTGGTTATAAAATTTGTAAATAAAGTCAAAAATTTATACCAATCTAGGCCATTAAAGTGATGCATGTACCTTCACAGGCTAGTGACAGTTTTCCCTCGACACCGCGGATAAATACACCTAATAATATCAAATTATGTACCATGGTTATTTTGAAATAAATAAATACAAATATTTTTATAAAATTCAATTTTAAAGTTTTTATTATTAATAAAGTGTTTTTAACTCCATGAAGTATCAGTCTTTTATAAACCTTTTAAATAATAATATAAAACTTTAAAATTGAATTTTATAAAAATATTGTTTTATTTATAAACTATATTTTTTTAGAATTTGACTATAAGCGTAATATTTAAGTCAATAACCTTAGAGGATACTTCTGATAATAATAATAATATAATAATATATTTGTCCTAACATCGAACGTATATACTTTTGATAATAGTAATATAATAATATATGTGAACTAAAATTGAACGTATATACTTTTGATAATAGTAAAAAAATCATATATGTGAACTAAAATCTAACGCATATACTTTTGCTAATAGTAAAAAATTCATATATTTGTCCTAAAATCGAACGTATATACTTTTGATAATAGTAATATAATAATATATTTGTCCTAAAATCGATAGTATATAGTTTTGATATTAGTAAAATAATAATACATTTGCCCTCAAATCGAACGACTTTCCTAGCATACACCGGTGTTCAGGGCAAAGACAACACCCAGGCGGTTATCCAAAAAAAATCCAAAATTTGTAAATTTCCTTAAACGGGCGTAAAAATCAATTAAAATTGGGAAAATTCCAAAATAAATTCAAAAAGCTTACTTTTAAGTAATCCCCGAAACGTAAACAATTTATACCCAAACCCGCCTAATGAAATAAAACTTTCGTTTGCCATATTTCCAAAGTTCCCTTCCCGCTAGGAGCGACAAACACATGGAGAACGCAGCTAGCCTTTAAACACGCTAACGCAGAGTTGTGTACAAATTTCATTGGACGAGCCTTTACGCTGCACGTTTTACGGGCGGGGGGGAAGACAATTTCCGAATTTTCCCCTTCCGACGGCAGCAGGCGCTAAAGCGTCTAACCAATGAAAACTGTACGCGAGAAAATGCACGACTTTTGACGGGTTGCGTTCTCCTTGTGTGGGGTGTTGTGTTTGTTGCTCCTAGATGGCAGCATCATTCTTTTATTTAATTAATTTCGGTTATCTTTCTCTCTCGGCAATAAGAGTAGATTCCATCCGCGATGTTTTGCCGGCAATGGGAAATAAAACACCATTCTTTCAAGTCGAGCCGCTCGCGAGGAGGGGGGAGGGGATAAGGGGGGCTGTAAATTTTCGGGTTCCAACCCGGAGGTTTTCTCCGCAGACTACGGCGAAGCGAAATGGGGGGTAGCGCATTTTCATTTCTGGCAAAAGAGGGAAATCCATCATTTCCGGCTGGCTTCCTCCATCTGCTTTTTCAAAGCTTAATGGTTCGAAACGGACCGTGCCCCCCCGGCATCCCCAAAAATCGGGCTCTCTTCATTGCCCGCCAGATAAGACAGCCCCGCGTTTTCGGTATTAAAAAGAGGTTCATCTTACCCGCGTAGCACCCTATTCCTTATACAGAAGAGTGGGTTGGTATCGTTGGTGTAGGGGTGGATATACGGAGATAATCCCCCTTTAATTTACAACCATATATTTCTCCAGTTTTGGCGCTCGATCGTTTTATCACGAGTCCGGGTTACGTTTGATAATATAAAACTCGACATAAACGTCTATGGAAATGGCCTTTTAACCTACAACCCGTTTTCGCGACGCGAATCACGTAGACCCTCTCGTTAAGTCCGTCGACGTATTCGCCTACTCCGTGTCGCCAACCATCCCCCCTTTCGGATACCCTTTCGGCGCGGACGTTGCGGAGTGGCGACGGAATGGGCCGGGTTAATAAAGGGACGCGTTACACTTAAATCCACACGAAGAATGGAGTCGTAATTTTGGTCGAACGATGTCGCTTTTACGTGATCGGAGCTGTAAATACCCCTTCGCTAGACGACCGGAACGTACGACTACTAGACATTGCGCAAATTCTGCCGCTATCTCTCTGACATCAGTGGACGGAAGTCACGCGTTTATAATTTAAAAAATATAAATGTTATATGAATATAAACCAGTTGGTTGCTCGCTTGAAGTCTTTGATTTCAGTTACTAGGTCCCTATGGCCATTAGTGCCCGCAATTTTCATAAGCATTTTGGGGATTAAAATCTCGAAATTATAGGATTTTTAGTAAGGATTATTTGATTAAAATCTCGAAATTATAGGATTTTTAGTAAGGATTATTTGATTAAAATCTCGAAATTATAGGATTTTTAGTAAGGATTATTTGATTAAAATCTCGAAATTATAGGATTTTTAGTAAGGATTATTTGATTAAAATCTCGAAATTATAGGATTTTTAGTAAGGATTATTTGATTAAAATCTCGAAATTATAGGATTTTTAGTAAGGATTATTTGATTAAAATCTCGAAATTATAGGTTAATTAAAGGAAAGAATTTTAGTAAAAATTATTTGATTAAAATCTCGAAATTATTAGTTATTTAAACGAATTTTAATACGAATTATAGGGATTAAAATCTCGAAATTATAGGTTAATTATAGGAATTTTAGTAAACATTATTTGATTAAAATCTCGAAATTATAAGTTAATTATAGGAATTTTAGTAAACATTATTTGATTAAAATCTCGAAATTATAGGTTAATTATAGGAATTTTAGTAAACATTATTTGATTAAAATCTCGAAATTATAGGTTAATTATAGGAATTTTAATAAGAATTATTGGGATTAAAATCTCGAAAAAAATGGTTATTTAAACGAATTTTAATAAGAATTATGGGGATTTAAATCTCAAAATTATACGTTAATTATAGGACCAATTTAAAGGAATTTTATAGAATTCAAATATAGAAATAAACAAGTTTTAAAGTAAATATTTAAAACGAGTCAGAAAATAAACTTTAAATATTTTTGTCTTCGGAGAAAATTTCTAGAGGGCCATATTTATTGTTGGGGTTTATTTGTTTTAGAATTTAATCAAGTTAATTTTAAGGAAATATGCTAAAAATATTGGAAAGAGAAATACATGAAGTATACGAACGCTGGAAATGGAAAACACTAAATCGTAAAATTCTAACTATTATTTAAATATTAACAGAACTTTTTAATATAAAGGATAATAATTAATTAACCTACTTAAAATACTGCTATTATTTTATAATAAAATGCGATTAAAAATGTTTTTTTGAAATATATTTAAATATTAATGGTTTAATATAAACGGTAGTATTTAATTAACCTACTAAAAAATACTGCTATTATTTATAAATGTGTTGTTAAAATCCTGCTACAATTTTAAAATGTGTTTTTGAAATATATTTAAATATTAATGGTTTAATATAAGGGGTAATATTTATAATTTTGCTATTATTTTAAAATGAGTTGTTAAAATCCTGCTATTATTTTCAAAGGTGTTGTTAAAATCCTGCAATTATTTTCAAAGGTGTTGTTAATATATATTTAAATTTTAATGGTTTAATATAAAGGGAAATATTTAATTAATCTACTAAAAAATCCCACTATTATTTTATAATATAAGATTATAAAAATGTTGTAGTTATAATATATAAAAAAAATTAAAATTAGTTTGAAAAGTAGAAACACGACGGCGTCAATCGTGACAATTTCAATACTTTCCCCTTAAGAAAACCGCGCGGCACTCTGAAACCAATTGTTTTGTCCAAGTATAGTAGGTGAATCGTATTGATACATTTCGAAGTACGTCACTGTATAGCTCCATTTGATAAGGCCACCCATAAGTAGTTCCGGCATTGATATTTCGCGGTACGGCCGCCCATAGGTCATACCCGTTTGATTTTCTACGGGTATTTAATATCCGAGCCATGATGTGGAAGTGAAGCAAAAATAAAGGGAGTCTTTTTCAAGAGGATCTATGCTCGTAGTCTTTAAAGTTCTTGAAGGAATCACGCTTCAAGCGCAGGAAGGGAGCTTGTCCATCGTGTTTCGCAGCGACCGAACCGAATTTGACGTCTGCCTCTTTTCACGGTGAACCGTATCATACGAAAAATCTAGGCAGTCACGTCAGCTTTCGGACTCATATTTTCTATTCGAAAAAGTGCCTGTTCGGCTTCTGTTTCTTCATCCTCTCCGAAACCGTGTCCAATTCCCACTTTTCATTCGCGTAAAATGCCACACGGGCGTTTTCTCTTCATATTGCCGTGAATGACAAATTTTAACTTGCCTTATTATGGACCATTCAATCGGTGAATACCAGAAGTATATCATATATATTTTACGAGAGAAATACCTTTGATAATGTGCCTACGCGGGCTTGACTGATTTCTTAAAACACGTTTAGGAAAAGTGTTTAATAATAATAATAATCAGCTAGGATAATACGCGAGGCACCACCTTAGGCCTAAGTCATCAAGCGACGGTTAAAGCCATTAATTCGGGTGGCCTGGTTACAATGCGCAGTAGGGTGGTGGTAACTATGAGCAACAAACACAAGGAGAACGCAGCTAGCCTTTAAACACGCTAACGCAGTGTTGTGTACAATTTTAATTGGACGAACCTTTACGCTGAACGTTTTACGGAAAGGAGGAAGACAATTTCCGAATTTTCCCCTTCCGTCAGCAGCTAAAGCGTCTAACCAATGAAAATTGTACGCGAGAAAATGTACGACTTTTGACGGGTTGCGTTCTCCTTGTGTGGGGTGCTGTGTTTGTTGCTCCTAGGTAGCAAGCCCTTCATGCCACGCGATCCAACAGCGCCCTACACTAACTATTACCGTTAACCTCTACAATAGATAAATATTCAAACGACTTTCTGAACTTCCGGTTGTGACGTCATGATTATCAGCGCTTACGAATCGAAGTCATCGGATCCATTCCGTAAAGTACGTTGTTTTTCTTAATATAGGGCTTCTGCTATAAATTCTGCACCTATTTTGTAAAGTGTATTTTAAATGTACCCTTAATTAACATATAAACAACAATATCTGAGCTATACATTAATTATTTTCATTATAGTTGGGATATTTATTCAAATATAATTTCTTAATAATGAGGTACGTGGCTTTAGATTCACGAAAGACGTTCTAGTAGACATGAGAAATTAAAGCACTATCAAAGCGTGAATACTTTTAGTAGGATAATTCCTCCAGAGCCACTGTATTTTACACTACGTATAACACGTGGATAGAAAAACTAAGGGAGGTAATTATGTATTGCCCAAATTCCTGAAAAGGTTTTACTCCCTTTAAATAGTGTGTTAAAGTTATGGCCGTTCAAGAATTTGTTTTAAAAATGAGTTACTAAAGTTTAATTTTTACAATATAAAACGGCTTTTGAAATTAATGACTTTACCAATTAGTAAGCTGACCTAATAAATATTACTTCGAAAAGGACTAAAATAAGGTACATTTAACCCGTTGATTGTAGGTAATTGAATCACTACCACTAACGTTTTTCTTTCCCCCATCTCGTCCCCCCTCGTGATCAACATAGGAATAAACTTAAAATAAGTGTAAATAAGAAATTCGTGTATTCAAATCGATAAAACTTTGTTTATTATTTCTCTTTAAAAACCAAATTAATTTTCAAGCTGGGATGGGCTAAAACTTATTTATTTTTGAAATGGTGGGAACTTAAATATTTATAATTCCTATATAATATGGTAATTAGTTTTTATCGTCTTTTTCTAGGAAATAATTTTAAAGCTTCTTAATATGAAATAATAAAAATATTTCAAAAGGTGAATTTTCCTTTATCAATAATATATTTGGGGTGATTTCCATTTTCTAGTTTAAATATATATTTATCAAGAAATTTTAATTTTTTTTGGCATTCGAGGTTAACAGTTTTGAAATTCTTTTTTCGTAATAATTTATATTCAAGGAATCGAGCGTTAAGTTATTATTACATTCACGGGAGATATTTTCTCCAAAACATTTGTTTTATCTCTTATTTAAAATTTTAGCGATTAGGTCTTCTGTCAAATTAAAAATTAAGGGGTAGGGGCTAAATAATAATTAATAATAATTATTGGCTGTACAAATCACAAAAAAATATTTACATTTACAATATTTATATCATACACATTGACTTTTTTGTTAACGTTTTAGCCGTTCTTGTTCAATATTTAGTACTGTACAATTATTTGATATTTACATAAAAAGTCCCCGTTTCTTTAATATTTTATAACGTTTTTTTAATTAAGGCTACGCACGTGTGTAATCTTGCATGCAGTAATATATAAGAAAAAGAAATATATCATGAAAAAAAAGGGAGAATGAATAGTTTTCAAAGATTCGCGAAACTCGTAACGATCGTAATGGTTTTCCAGGGACAGTAGTTTGATATATAATAGAAAAGTAGAGCACATGCCTGTGGATTAGATTAAGGGTGAACGGGAGGTCCCAGTCTTTGTCCGTAGAGTCCGTAGGGAGAGTAGTAGAGCCCCAGACCCGGGTGAGGAAGAGGCGGTAGTGGCGCCCCTTGGAAGCTGGGCAACGAAGGCGGCTTGTAAGGGTGGTACCTGCTGGCGGCGGCCAAGGAACTGACGGGACTTAGACTGGTGGGGTAAGCGCGTCTCAGACCGGCCTGGCTGCTCAAGGAGGCCGCCGTGGTGTAGTGCATATGGCACGCGGCGTTCCAGGCAGCCACCGAGGTGGAGGGGACGCTGAGAGCGGGCGACATGAGTGACAATGAGGCGGCTGCCGCGGCGGCGGCCGAGCCGTCCGTCGTCGAGAGGTTCGTGTGAGTTCTGAGGTGCTGCAACAGTTCCTCGGAGGTGGTGAATCGCTTTCCGCAATAAGTGTCTCCCACCATCCAACTGCAGACGTTGGGCCTGGGCATAATGGAATGGGGGTAGAGTTGCGAGTTGAGGGCCGATCCCGCCCCGAGGCCCGGGATGAGACTGGGTCCCAAGGCGTGCAGGGCGGAGGCGGGCCCCAGGCGGTCGTGGCTGCATTGCGTGCACCCGCTGGGGCACGCGGAGAGTTGAGCGCTCTGCATGCTGAACTGACAGTTTGTGCAGTAAGGGTCCCTGCAGACGGGCACCAGAGTGGTGCCGCCCGTGGCCGTTTTCACCCTCGCGTAGCCCACGTAAGGCGAGAGCGCCGAGGTGACCGAGAAGCCCGGTTTGAGTTGGTTGGCGCCGTTCTGGTTGGGGAACGAGTGCGGGGTGGTGGCGGCGTCGACCGGGATGTGTCCCGGGACCGGAGAGCACCCGGCGCAGTTGGCCAGAGAGCCCAGCGCCCCGTTTAGTCCGTGTTTGTAGGCGCCCAACGACAGGTGAGACATGGCACTTAGTCCTTCTTTGGCGACGAGGGTGGGGTCCATGCGACCCAAGTCCAGCCCGAGCGAGGCGCCGTACCCCAGTCCGGTCAACGTGTTCTGACTACCACTCGCGTTACCCGACGACAGACTGAGAGAAGCCGATTCGCTCGACGACGGGACGCTGTCCGACTTGCTTCCGTGGCCGCTGTCCGAGCCGGCCGGAGAGGCCTTCCCGCACGATCCGGCGGCCGGAGAGTGGACGCCGATGGCCGGAGAGCCGGACTTGGAAGAGGGCGTCTTCTTGCCGCCCCTCTCGCTGTCGTTGATGGAGTGGTCCTCTTTCTTGTCGTAGGGCTTGAAGGAGGACTTGTCCTCGCTGCCCATCGAGGACATGGAGGAGTTGGAAGACGTCGAGGAAGGGGACTTGTCTTTGTTTTTGTCTTGATCTCTGGCTTTCTCCAACCCGGGGATAATAGGTTTGTTGTTGGGATTGTCGGCTCCGATATTGCTGCAGGTCTGAGCCAATAACGCCAAAGGACTCTTTTTGGCGTCCAACTAAAATAAACAAATTAAAAAAACGATCAGATTAATCACTCGTTAATTACTCTTTTCAAAATTACATCCGTTTAAACTTCAAAGTTTCCTGGTACACATTACAGAAACAGACTTCAATGTCCCGAATATAAAGTAATTGGAAATATAAAATATATATATTTCTCTTTTCGTTTCCTTATTACGCGCTGTCAAATTATGATAAACGGCACTTAATCATTGTTATTTCGAGAGATATAAATTGTCGAAGCGGGCTGGGCGCGTTCTACTTCCATTTGGAACCGGTGGGGGCGCCACTTTACGGAGACTTTCGGCGCGTCGCTACGATTTCGAAAAAGAGAGGGTCGCGTTCGCATCAAGAGAAACGCCGCGAAAACGACCTTAACAATACATTAATTTATCCGCTTCTTGATACTTCATTTAAATTTAATTTCAAAATTAAAATAAGCGTTTAATAATAATATTAAATTAATAATATTACAATCGAGAATACGCGTTTGAAAATTATCGCAAAGTTGAACTAACAATGTAAAACCCCGCCGATTGTGAACTCTTTTAAAAATGTAAGTAAATTGACTTACCGTAGTTGGTAAGGGAGAGAGGTACTCGGGTCGCAAGTACTGATTGCTGGATGTGAGCATATTTGACTATTTCCCGGAAATTTAGGTCCAAAATTGAAGTCTCAATCCGGAGATTATTGGTAAAAATCGGCGTTTTGCGGGAAACGCAAACGCTTCTTTGGGACACTAGTAAACGAAACTTATGACGAAATATCCATTGGTCGTGATAAACATGGTGTCGAGTCCCGTGACGATCATGTTGGCCGCGCTTCCGCGATGCGAATGACTCTCCGGTCGGGTCTGGCGTTGCGCGGGCGAGACGGGAAAATCGTGAGGCGAACGAACGAGAGAGAGAGAAACGTAACTTCCGACTAGTCTGGAGTCCGGCTCGCGTCTGTCAGTTCGTAGTCGGCGTCGTGGTGATCGCGGATCCGAAACAGGAGCGCGCGCGCTCTGGTTGCCGATCTCTTTCGTAGCCGGAGCGAAGTACACTAGATCCGCCAGAGACGAGAGTGAATCCGTTTTCCACCACTTGGGTGCGCGTCAGTCGGCGAGTGTGCGCCGGGAAGACTGAGTGCTTTACGAACCGCGAGAACCAATCGCGGGAGGAGGGACTCCCGGAATAAGTTCCTTTTATTGGCGGAGGGACGCCAAAGTGACGTCACGTAATTAATTTTTCACTCCGAAGCCGGCGCGCGCGGGGGACGACGTTGACGGGAGAAGAGGCGATATAGGGGGACGCGAAAAAAAACCGTCGGCGAAAGGGGGGAGCGGTTGTTAGACTCGAAGATGGAAAGGGGTCGAAAAGGTGGGTTTTTCGCGGCGAGTTATCGCCAGCCAATGAGAGATCCGGTGGGCTAATGACTTGGCAAGCCGCCAGGCGTCACGCTTTACAACGCTATCCATCACGAAGCCGTCAAAAGTGCCAATCACGGTTGATTTATGTCAGCTTTTGTTGTCAGAGAACGCTGCGGACGCCGCCACTCCCGCGCTAAGAGGAAAAGACGCCGTTTTTACTGCCAGGTCTTTCGCTTCGGGACGCGCACGCTGCTAGACGTGACGCGTAAATAACTCTTTAACGACGAATAAATTTTAACAAAAAAATAAAACAATAAACCCATATACGATTGTAAAATTTTTAAAAATGGAGACGCGTTTTACAGCAAACTGGTTCGAGGTGACGCGTGGATGTTTGGCGTTCTAAATGTCGGGGTATATAAGATTGACGTTCCCTTTGCCTGTTTATTTTAAAGTAGCTATAATTTTATCTAGAAAAGAAAAATGTTCAACGGTTTTTCATTCCCTACAATTTTTTCTTACGTTTTAGCCGCCTCTCGAAACCCCGTGGTCTTTTCACCAGTCTCAGGGACTCCTCTAACACATCAAGGGTGGGCTCGTTCCCCGAAATCGCCCATAGTCCGTTACCGGTTTCAACCGTTTCTAAACCCAAAGGCGGACGTGGTAAAGTCTGTTCCTTTCGAAAGGTACCAGCCATTTTCAGCGTGAGGAATTGACGCGTAACGGTTAGTGGGTAGTAATAAAGTTCCATCCGTGAAGAAATTGCAGCGGCACGCTGGTTCTTTCCATCATTTCACTCTTGTTTAATTCATTCCCCCATTCCCTCCCCCACCCCACACACACACTTCAATGTGTATGTATAGAAAAAATCTCCTTCTAGGCTGGGGTACAAAAGATCCCTAGAGTAGTGGCGGAATAAAAAGACTTGGACGGGGGGACCAGGCGCAAACGGGGGTTTTGTTGCGGCCAACTTCAAAAGCGGAGCTGTCGGGGCAAAATGGTAGCTATCAATCACTCCGGGGGTCGGGGTCGAGCGTAGCTAAAAGTCCCCGTTTGAAGGAGACCACGTTAGACGTGTTGAAAATGGCTGACATCTCAATAGGCCCGCGCTTGGAACAATGAAGCGGCTCGCATCAAAGTGACGATTTGCCCCCCAAAAATCCACCCCATCTATCGGCGAACCCCCGAACGAATATTTTAACATGACCCCCTGTTTCTCCGCGATCCTTATCAAACGCTTGTTGGAAGCGGTCCACCTTGACAGCCGCGTAAAATCCTGTTCAAACGCTGGTCGTGGAGCATCGTGGAGAACTGTTAAGTTGACATTACCGTACCTGAGAACCTCTAGCGTAACTAGGTAACTTCAAAGCGTTATGAAAGGTTATCGCGGGTTCCGTTCGATGTTAGGATGTAATGGTCAAAGACGCGCTCATAGTTTCAAAGGGGAATGCCACTTGTTGAATGTCCTGTTCTTCGCCGAGTGTCTTATTTCATTCCCAAAACGAACTTCAGATGAGAGATAGCTTTGGCTGTGACAAGTAAATGACGGGAAATTCGACTATCAACGGTGGAAGGATTTGCTTCGTTGGAAACATGAAAAAAGCCTCGTTTGAGTCGTTTACAAAATCGACACACGTATTTCGTACTGCCCATTTTATGCCAGTGAAAGAATAATGAAAAAGTATAATAGAAAAGTAAGAACGGAGCCAATGTCCTTTTAATAGCAATCTCGGAACGACTTGCGAATTCCTGTTCTAATTTTCACTGGTTTTAATTGTGGAAATTGTTGCTTACGTTACACAGTTTTAAGCATTGAAATTGTTACGTTAAATAGTTTTAAGCATTGAAATTGTCGCTTACGTTACACAGTTTTAAGCATGGAAATTGTTGCTTACGTTACACAGTTTTAAGCATGGAAATTGTTGCTTACGTTACACAGTTTTAAGCATTGAAATTGTTACGTTAAATAGTTTTAAGCATTGAAATTGTCGCTTACATTACACAGTTTTAAGCATGGAAATTGTTGCTTACGTTACACAGTTTTAAGCATGGAAATTGTTGCTTACGTTACACAGTTTTAAGCATGGAAATTGTTGCTTACGTTACACAGTTTTAAGCATGGAAATTGTTGCTTACGTTACACAGTTTTAAGCATGGAAATTGTTGCTTACGTTACACAGTTTTAAGCATTGAAATTGTTGCTTACGTTACACAATTTTAAGCATTGAAATTGTTGCTTACGTTACACAGTTTTAAGCATTGAAATTGTTGCTTACGTTACACAGTTTTAAGCATTGAAATTGTTGCTTACGTTAAATAGTTTTAAGTATAGAAATTGTTGCTTACGTTAAATAGTTTTAAGTATTGAAATTGTTGATTACGTGAAATAGTTTTAAGTATTGAAATTGTTGATTACATGAAATAGTTTTAAGTATTGAAATTGTTGATTACATGAAATAGTTTTAAGTATTGAAATTGATGTTAGTCCACTTAATTAGAAAAGGTTTTGTTAAACTAGAAATTTAAAATTGAATTTTTAGTCGAAAAAACAGTATATCCGTTACCCCTATAAGTTAGCACAATCTACGTAAGTATAGCTCCAAAATGCTGGTGTTGGAACACTTTTAAAGGGGTTAATAATAGACAAAATATCAGAGTTGTGTTCTGAACCAATTTTTACCGTTTCGATATAGTTGGAAAAATAGGCCAACCATATCTTAAAATTTTTAATTAATTTTAAATATTTAAAGTTGTTTATTTTTTATAAGCAATTTTTAAAACATTTTAATCAATAACTCATTATTGTTTCCTACTAAATACTATAAAAGTGGTCGTTTTAAAATCACCTTAAAAACAAATATAAATTACATTTCGGTAGACATAGAAGACTATTACTAACATTAATAATAACCCACCAATAAATTTAAACTCCTATAATTAAATATATAAAAAAGACACTATTATAAAACCTCTTTTGTAAGGTAAACGTCTACTACAGAAATAATAGAACGCTTCGCCGAACTTCCTAAAACAGACAAAAATCCTCTCTACGGTCACCGTGGCGCCATCTATGTTTTCTCTTGGGAACTACTCATCAAACCAATACGTTTTTTGAGGAGTACTTTTTATCGTTGTTGCTGGGTCTACGGGTCTACCAGGTGGGCCAACGAGAGATCAGAGGGTAACAAACCCCCTCCCTGCTATCACGATTTGGCTAACGACAAGTTTGAATAACGTGACGTCCGTGACAGGAACAATTCGATCATTTTCGATATGATACGATATACGATACGAGATCGAGAGGGAACTCTAGAACACACGGAATTTAGTCGTTCGCTTTCCGTGTTGGTTTTTTGCCCAACACGCCATTCTCCCATTATCCAATTATTCGGCATTTTATCTCCCAAATGATCGACTTCGACTTTCGGAGACCCTATTTATAATCTCAAAATTAAATTGACATTTGAAGCCTGTCTGCCATCTAACCCCTTTCCTTCCAAATCACTAATGTTGATAATTAGCCTTTTCAGTTTGCGTTTAGCCACGTAGCGGCCGAAGCGAGAAGCTCATCAAATGTTCGAATTTTCGTCTGCTAAGTTGATGTTTGGTTTTATAATGATAAATCGTCTGATTATTGAACGAAAATTACCCAGTTCATGCGCCAGATAATTTTTGTTCGGTAGGCCAAGTGGGGGCCCTTATTTTTATTTGCGGGCCCCTATATTATTTCCTTAAACAAGATAAATATGAAGGTTTATCCTCAAAATTTAAATTTTATCTCTTCCAATGATAAATTGTCATCGAATTTGAATTAATTTAAAAGTTTTCTCTCAATTATTTTCGCAAATTTTAATTTTTGGGGCCCCTTAGTAAGATTTAGGGTCCCCTTGGTAATATTTCAAAACAACCCATTGCATACCCCTTGGCGCAGCCACTGAGTTACGAACTTCTCGCGTTGGACGTATCGAAACGTTTAGGTTAGAATCAATTACCCACAACATTGGAAAAAGCCCTTTCCACTCTAAGGTGACGAATAAATTTTATTTTTTTATTACGCCACAGATATCACGTCGTGTTTTTTTACAGGCAGTCAAATCCAATTTAATCTTTATTACCGAAGATTTATCGCTTTTAAGTAGCTTTTATTGCCAGCTCTATAGGCCCTGATAAGGGTTTCCATTTCGACAAGCTGGCCCTGTAGTCCCGGCCCGAAGCCCGCCGAATGCCGCTTCTCTGATATCGAGAATTAGTTTTGCATTAGTCCGTATCCGCAATTTTATTTCTCGTTTGCTGGCGGGGGGTTGACGGCTCCTTCCAGCGAGAGGGGTTGTCAGGGAAGCCATCTTCCGCTTCTTGTTCATTTTTACGAGCGCGCCAAAGTCGGGGGCTGACGCTTATCAAAATCCGCGCTCTGGTTTAGGCTGCCGTTTTTTTTTCTGGTTGGGCTGGCTTCGGCATACTTTACTTCTTTAACAATTTAATTGCCCCTCGTAAAACGGGGCGAAGGAAGTTGGCCGCTAGTTTCTCTTTGATCGTCCACGTTTGATTTTTACATCAGATCGCTGCCGACGCCGTTCGCGTAAGCCGCTTATGGCCGCCCTCAAAAAATATAGAACCCTGTTATAAATAATAATAAAATCTTGTTTGTCGCGGAGACCCTCTTAAGGAAATTTCGAAGCTTTGATTTGACCCTGACGATGCCGCCCGCGCTCGCGTATCCGCGCGCTATAACTCAAAAGATCCCTTATTCTTGGAATCTGAGGGTTATAAAAATGATAGAAATTCGGTTGAGTCATTTTTAATAGTTCTAGTCGATAGAACGTCGCAAAATATTAATTTTCTATCTCCTCATATGGTGGGAAAACTAAAGTTGGCCAAAAAATATTCTGAATCTGACAACACTGCTACTTTATGCCCGGCTGAGAATTGATTTGTCTGGCAGCGCTGTTTCTCCACACCGAAAATGGCGGACGTTACGCCGTCGAAAATTTTTATAATTTTGACCGTTATTTTGAATTATCGAATAAGATTATTCATATTGAGTACTTTTAAACTCTCCAAATAAACCCTGAATTTTTAGTACATTCTGTGTGCTTCTAATTAAATCGACGTTGTGTAGCTGTCCCTGGTAGGCAGGTTTACTCGGGTTTACTATGGACATCGAAGTCTGACATATCATATACATGTCTTCTGCGTCAGGAAAAATCGAAAGCAGACGAATATTCGCGTATTCTTAATACCTGAATACATTCTTGGTGGAACCATATTTAAACGGAGAATAAATTTAGATGCTGGATCGGAGAATTTCATGATTTTTTGACACCAAGAGCGCTGTTGTTTACTTTCTGTGAGAAGTCTGTAGAAACTTTTCAGTGATGCCAAGTAGTCAAAATGATATTTTCCTCACAGGGCCTTAAAATTTTCCTTTTTTAACACAAATTTACCCTAGTTTTTTCAAAACCATAAAAACAATTATAACACTTTCATTCTTTATCGGCCTTCAGAAAGTGATATTAGACAGGTTCAGCAAGCACCAGAAAACGTGTCTAGAGGAAACTTGTAGAAGGTGCAGGCTGTGCACGCAAAAGTACGTCCACAAAAAACTTTTCGGACGGTGGCATAACCTGACTATTGAATACGTAGCGACTTCTACGTAACCAATATTCAATTGCAGGGGTGCCAGGACAATCGAAAACATTACGCTTTCTTGCTAAGATTACTTTCTATTAATATTTTCTTCAAATTAAATCAATTGTTTTAATTAAATTTAAATTAGTAGCTTCACTTTCAAATCACCCTACTTCCATTTTCACTCAATTTCGCAAATTTTGGGTCTAATTTCAATATTTCGATTTCTAGGGGTCAAAATTTCCCTAGATCTGGGAAATTTCCCTTGATTGGCACCACTGAGCTTTGTGCAAATTTTGAACGAATTAGTCTTCCCCGATAACCCTGGCTTCCTGGAAGATGATTCGTTAAAAGAAGAAATTGTCAAAATCTATTAGCATAGTATACCGAAGTGCATTTGGCTGACTGTAAAATGGGCTATTAACAATTACATAACTGCCCTTATTACTACCCGTAATTTTCAAAACACTTAATATTATTTTTAAAGAACTCCTCAAAACAAATTTATAGCACCAGATGTTAATGAACTTCTGATTTCTTTTTTGATCACATTTTAATCCATATTTCTATTAATATAATTAATCCACTGTGGAAAATAGTCTTATTACAAATAATTATTTTCCAGCCTCGAAGTGTAATTATATTGTTATACTCGTTCATTAGTCAGCGTTCGAATCAAAATTTGACAGCGCATTTTTCACTTTTTCATCAGAGCCTTTTTTGTCGAGTAGGGAAAAGCGGGAGTCGCTTCTTCTGGCAGCCTCGCGAGCATCCGTTTTTCTTTCGGTTATAAGAGTTTTTATCTCGCTGCAAACAAAGAGCGGCCTGTTTTTCAAACGGCGCGGCATCGACAGAAGTGAGAGACTCGAGCTTTAGCCAGCTCTCCTCTTCAAAGAGGGAGCAATCGGTAAGCTTTAAGTGGCCGAGATTAGGGATAGGAGCGGACGGAGGCGACGGCGCCTTTTCAAGCCATTGTTTATGTATTTTATTGTACAATAATGTTTCTCCGCTGGCTCCAGCCTGCCCAGATACCACCGCGATGTCGAGGGACGCTTTCACGCCATGCCCCCGCTGTTTTTGCGTCTCGCTGTAGGCTCATTTTTTTAGAGTCGCTTTTAAACGCTGATGGATGGCGGAGATATTGCTTTGATAAACGCGCTCTATTTGGGATTTGCTAGTTCCAAGTTTCCTCCCTCGGGCGCCACTGCGCCAGTATCTGTACTTACGCGTTCCTCTAGCGACGTTGCGCGGACAATAATATTGACATGTTACCATATTTAATATATGAACATCTACTCAAAGAATGCATTTAGGTACCTAGAATAGTGGACGACATTCTAAAATCATACTCACTACAGGGTTGCCAACATGCGGAAACAGTTTTCCGCGCACAGATTGAAGATTCAAAGCGTCATTTAGTCGCGACCGAAACGAGTCTAGGTGGCGTAACGGCGCTAGCTTCTCCCAAGGTTCGTAAAAAAGGGAACTATAAGGTTGCCTCGATCGCGTGGTTTTTTTAACAAAATATTACGGCTTTTGCGTCGCTAGGTAAAATTGTGACGTCAGCCAGATGAGATCGTATTGAAAATCAACGGAGGCTCATCTGGGGGACGTCATCAATTTTAATTCGTACAGAAATTCTTTCAAACATCTTCTTGATCGAGACCCCCTTGAGCTTCTCCGAGGTAGCGCCTATGATCTAGCGTCTGCTACAAACAAATTAAAAATTAATGCCTTTTTTCTTAAATAAACTTATCAAAATGTAAGCCAACGATGCAAAAATTATATTAAAATGCAAGTATCATTACTTATAAAGTCAAATGAGGAAAAACTAATAGCATCTGCTTTAGCCGCTACCTATCTAGGTTTCAATGGTGAACCAAAGGTGGCGTAGCGGTAGTTTTCGGTCTCGAATATTAGTTATTAGTATGCAACTGTTATAACACTGTGAAAATGATTAAAAAATACAGTGAAACACGCAGCTGAATTGTTTTTCCACGAATAGAAATAAAAGTTTTCAAACTTTGTAGCGAAAGTTTGTCTGCTTTCGATTTTTAGTGACCCTGACTATTTCCATCTATGCTAACGTTTTGCGATTAAAAAGCGGACACGCTTTCGCTACGAAGTACGCGAGAGTGGTAGCAAAGGCTAATGTTATTTCCCCATTATCGTAAATAGGTAAATTCAGTCTCGCTTTTTTGTATCGAAATATTTGATTTAGTGACAAGCTATATAGATTGTAGAACGACCGTCATCGTTGCACTAAACGGAAGCAGTCATTCATCACTGTTTGAAAAATATCCTCGACAAGCTACCAATGTAAAGCGGCCGAAAGAGGAGAGAGTGGGAGGGCCAAATTAGTCATTAAAATACTTTTTAATTACGCTCCGTTTCATCATCGTCTTTTGGCCGGCAAACAAAGGGACGTCCGTCGAGCGGAACATTCGAGCCGCCCTCCCCCCTCCGACCACACTTTTTTATTCTTCGCTTCCTCTCTCTCTTCTCTTATTAAAACATAATTAAAATCGAACGAAATTAGCTGATTTTGGCGCCAAAAAATAAGAGGTGGCGCTTTAAACCTTACCAATGTTCGAGGTTTAGCGGAGGGGGGAGAGACGGAGCGGCACGCGGCGGGAAAACTTTTCCTTACTCTCCTTCCTTTAAAAATGAAAAATGTATCGGAAATGTAATTTAGAAAACATTTGAGCCAGGGGACGCGAGATCGGGACACGGTGCGGGGAAGAGGCGCCCCGACAAACTCCCGGAGTAAGCTAAACGGAAAAGTGTTCAATAAAATACGTCGATGCTAATTAGCGCACTTTGGAACAAAACAGCGCTTACGGGTTCTTATCTCTAGCGGCGGCTGCGACGGGACGGGGCCGTACACCGCGAGTCCCCTCGAGTTAACGGATGATGTACGTCTAGTCCGCGCGCCGTGTTTGTGGAAATATGTCGTCCGCTATCTTCGTAAGACACGAACCGAGGCTTAAACCGCATTTTTTTAAACAGCATCCGCGGCGTACGGTTCTTTCACCGGGCGTTAACCGTACCCTTCTCCCACTTTCCACGGCGCTATTAGGTAAAATTAGGTTCGCTCAGGAAGCGTCCAACAATGAAAAATCGAAGATTCAATCCCCTTTACTGGCGTAGTTCTTAATTTATCCGTTTTGGGGCGTTGGTACGTATTTTTCGTTTTAGGCGGGAATTAAAGACGCGGAAGGAGGGGGTGGAAAACGTTCCAGTGACAAATGTTTGACAGCGATTGCGCGATTTCGAACGCCCCGTCGCGGGAATGGAATGCGATAGAATTCGGAATCGGAAAAAGAAAATATTTCGAAAGAAGAAAGGCCTGAAAGAGGAAAACGGGTGCCGTTGAAAATTTAAATATTAGGGTAATTAGCGGGTCACTAATAACGCGTTTGGGGTGATTAATGACGTGTCTAGAACCCGTCGGCATCTCTCTGTCTTCTTCGTTTTTGGGTCCGGGTGGGGGCGCCGCGCGTTCAATTTTTACCCGCTTTCAGCAAAAGTTTCGCCAGCGGCCCCCTTTGAAAGAATTAAGCCTCGGAGCGTTGTCTGAAAAATATCAAAATACGCGGTTGTTTTAGGCGGTTTTAAAATGTTCCGAGCCAGAGAAAAGAGGTTTATCTCCGCAATTGCGTTATTGTCGACGCCGTCATTTTTTACGCCTTTTGGTTCCTTTTTGAAGTTTCCGCTAATGATTCCTCCCCCTCCTGGCTTAGTACAAAAGACCCTTTCCGCCCCGACCACGGCCCCCTGGTGACAAAGGTTTCGTACTAAAATTGATTGTTGATTGAGGAAATTAGCCGCGTCAGATTTAACGTAGAAAAATTAGAAAAGAATACGACGCTATTGTTTCAAATTACGAATTTCACCTTGGACAAATAAACTAATGGACCCGAATCGTAAGGGCAAACACCATTCTTCAAATTTCAAATTGCATCGCGCTCCAGCGCTCCTACCGAGAGAATCTCAGAAACCTTTTCACGCAAATGCGAAGCGCGCGCTTTTAATACGTTAAATGTCGAGCTAAAGATATTAGGCCTAATGATGTTCGTTTATTTTAGGCGCGTGTTGAATATTGGGTGGAAATATTTCCAATATCGGACACCGTAGCGCTACAAGCGGCGTGGCTTTAAACGAATGAGAAGAAGACAATATTTTAACAGGATTTTCACGTATTTTTTGCTCTAATTTATTTATTTAACACCAAAAAATTACGGCAACCCTGTTTTCTCGTCAATTTGAAGAACAGCAAGTTCTACCGAGCATCTTTTAGTGTAAAAGAACCCGTTTCTAACAGTTGAACGTTACATTTCAGGTCTACGGGGACGGTATAAATTTAGCTTCGAAATTGTAAGGTCTATTTCAACGAATCCATTTGATAAAATTTACGTTATTTGGGGACCCCACTACATTATCCGTAAAAGAACGACCTACAATAGCTTCTCTTCAAATAAATCAACCGCTTATTTCGAACTATTATACGATTACCCCTCAGTTCCATCAAAGGCGGGTAAAAGGTAAAGTTTATATACGCCCTTTAGCAACCGAAAGGTCAACTCATCCAAGACCAAAAACATCTCAAACTTTTCTCAAACTTGAGCCCCCAAAAAAGCGTATACGTATAGTAGTAGATCTTCTACGGGTGAGTAAGTACACCTAAAAAGATGGATTAGCCACTATTCACCGCTAACTGCCCCGCGCCTATAAATCTCTCCGCCGTAAGAAAAGGTATATAACAATAAAAAAGAAACAGATAATTTGCTTTATCTCTCTTGCCTTTTAGTTCTGCTATATTTATCCGTTCCGTTCCATCCGCGAACCGAACACCTCGCGATCCTCTAGAAATCGGGAGAAAAAAGACATTTTATTCTATCCCAAATGATTTATTTACAATCCTGATTTATTTTATTGGGATAATTCCGCACCTTTCTTCTCTCACGGCGTCTTCAATTCAGTTTGGGACCGGTACAGGGGGAGGGCCACGGCGTCAACAAAAAACCTTTCTTCCTCAGAGACCGTTTAACCGTCGGTTCCAAGCCGTTTTGGTCGATGCTGAAAAATATATTCTTTACAAGCTTTTGAAAGAACGCTTTAAATCACGCGAGACGCCAAAGATATTTGGCTTGTTTGGGGTTTTATTCCGTTCGTAAGGGTCACGGGTCGGTCGAAAGCCCCGCTTTGAAATGGAAATATGAATCATACATTTAAATGTGTGACTCCCATAAAATAATAGGCCTTGTTTATAATAGAATCTAATTTACATATTTTAGTTTGCATATCAGGTAAAGAAAGCGAATTGAAGATAAATTTCGCTATATAATATAAGGTAGGTTCGAGGATAAATATGTTCAGACGATATTTAACGTATCTACCAATCCACCTCACAGTCTGCCAGTACGTCCCTCCCCTTAAATATCAATCAAATCGTCCCGATATCTCATTGGTTCTCTAAGAATTAACGTCTCCCGTCGCGATTGCAACTGGCGCGGGTGACGTTTATCCTTTCCCACCACTAGTGTAGGGTGTAACAACATAATGGTAATTCTCCCCAAGTATAGATAAATACATTTCAGTCATTCTCGCCAAGTATAGATACATACAATTCAGTCATTCTCGCCAAGTATAGATAAATACATTTCAGACAATTTAAAGATTTGAAAGAGTAAGCCTTCTTAAATTATATGAAAATTAATAAAAAAAACCCGCTTCCTTAGAAACGTCAAAATGTCGGATTAAAGCTTGGCGTAAATTTGTATAGTTTTGAATCGTCCATTTTGACGGAGGTTGAAGTAAAAAGGGCTAGACAAGTTTTTGACGTTTGAAACGGCTTACCTCAAAAAGCCAGCAATCGACGAAAGGTTTTTTAATGGATTTAGGCGGGTATTGCCTAAGTCGTCTTTTATTGTTTAAGTGTACTCGTAGAGTCGCGTTATTTTTATTATACAAACACAAAGAAATCGCGCGAATAACCGGTATTATATTATATAATATTTTGCTTATAACCTTTTTATATTTAACGTTATTTGTCAGAAGATTTTTAAAATATAGAATAAAATGTTTTTCTAAATCTTTTCTCCGGCTTCATTCATCCGTCGTTTTCTAAACATGGAAAAAACGTGAAATGTAAAATCGTAAATTATCCGCCAGGGGGTGTTTTCACTCCTTTTTCTGCAGCTTGTTAAAGGTAATAAAATTTATCTTTCTATGGTCGTAAAATACGCTCTTAAAAGGGGAAATTCTGACTCTCGAAAAGTTTACGACGATGTTCCATCAAAATGTTACTAAAAATAGACTCTTACTATAATGGCTTACATTGTGCGCTTTTAGTGTCTATAGGCCTGTTTTACGCCATTCCAATGGAATATAATTGTGAATAGCTTGCCTTGTTTAAAAATCTTCAAATAAAAGCTTTCACGGTATCGGTACCAACAAAAGCCGTTTTTGAGGCTAGCTCGTAAAGTAGTCATTTTTAATTTGTATTTGAATATTCTTTTTTACAAATGGTTTTTTTGTGAATTTTTGAGTATTCTTTAGGGTTTAATTAGCTGTGTAATTGAGGATAGTGGAACACGTACGCCATCTCTTTTCGGTTCTTTCGTTCATCTGATCCCACCAGTGACGTCATTTCTGCTTTGAGACTTCCACGTTGGAAGGACTCCCTCATTGCCAGGTTCATATGCGATCGTTTACCTACAAATGAAAGACTATATAATATAAATTTGCGATCTTCCAACATATGCTCAAGCTGTTCTTATGATAAGGTGCAGTCTGTGGATCATCTTCTTTTCACTTGTGAGAGTGGTAAAAAAATTCGACCTAGGCTTCTGGGTTCTCTAGTCACCGGCAAATATGATACAAATAGAAATGGTGTAAAAAAATCAGTTCAGCATGGAGACCTGGCGATTATTAACGATCTTTGTGACATTTTTAAAGTGGCGAAAATCAATTAATGTTAAGTTCCTACCTTTGTTTTGCCTAGTTTTTTAATTGGCTGTCATTAGATTTCGTCTGTTGTCAGTTTTTTCTGTTTTTGTTTTTTAATTTTTCCTCTTCTTTGCTCTGGTGCTAAGTCCTTTTATGTAATTTTGGAGTGTGTGGTGCGAAGACCCCGCTGTCATAGGCACCAAATAAATATCTTTCTTATTTTGAAAAAAAAAAAAATTATTTTAAATATAAAAAAAATTAGAAACATTTTATATATGCATTGAATTTTATATCAGGAAATTAATTATGGGTCTTTATATTCAATTACTTTAACATTCCATCCATCAGGTTTGTGGCGCTTGAAGGCAGCACTTACGTGACGAAGGTCAAATAAACGTCCCTTTCGGTCGTTTCGGAAGTTTCGGTCATCTGCCCGTTTCTGCTGAATCCTGAACTCATTTTCAAGTTTTTATTCTATTGAAACAAAGTGGGTGTTTTTCCCCATATAATAGGTATCAATTGTTAAACGAGTATTACTCAATAAAGATGACTTACTGGAGACAAGCTGGATTAACGTAAATATTAGTTACATAGTTATTCTAAGTTACCTTTTTGGGAATCCTAGACCATTAGGCTGCCTTACCAAGGCCCGGTCGGCTTCGGAATAAGTGAATTTACGATTATTTTTTGGATCAATTTTTAATACACATGGTTCTATTTAGCTGAACCTATGACCACTTAAAACCAATAAGAATGGTAAAATTTTTGTGTACTCTTTTAATTTTGTTTTACTTCTAGCTATCTTCAATTCTCTACAATTGCTGCGAAAGCTGTTAGGGCAGCTGTAAAAAGTGAGTTCAAGAAGACCATTCAGGACGCTTCAGCGATGAAACAAACGCCATGGAAGGGTGGAAAACCCATTAGTAAGTTATAGTTTTTCGGTTATTTTCGTTTTACCTATTATCCAGCTTTTGCACTTCTAAATGTGCCTAGAACTATTAAATTAAGCTTATTATGGGTTACTTCGTTGATGGTCAATTAAATATCTTTTATTTAAAAAATAGATGTTAAAGAATGAATGTAGGTGCTTTGTGGAAAAAGGTTATCTTTATATTTATTGAGACTGGTTTGACGAGTGGTTTTATACATTAACTCTTAACACTGCGCGAAATTGGTTTTGCTATTACCATTTTAATAATATCAGAAATAAGTAAAGTTCCTTAACTTTCAATAATAAAAAATTCAGATGTTTAATAACACATAATTAGCTAAATTACAAGAACAATTTTGGATTTAAGGGATAGGGTTATAACCTGCTTATACTTTGAAGGGACCCCAAATTGATAGGCTTGGCTATGGTTTGTCTTTTTGATTTTGCATACGGGGCCCTAAGTATTTTGTACGTGGTCCTTCTAAACAATCACCGCATGGCCTTTTCACCTTTCAAATCATGTAATTAATTCTACTTTTTCTTCAACGTAGAATCTTCCAGTTCTTGAGTTCATCTCATGGCATCGCTGTAGACTGGATAGACTATGTGTTAACATTACATGTTCTTGTATATATATAATAAAATGGAATAGTTAAATTAAATTGTTCTAGAATGTACAGTTTGATTTAATATTAAACCATATCTTTCTTATCGTAATATGATAAATAATAGAAAAACGTTATTGAATAATGCTATTTAATAGAAAATATACTTTCTATACAATTTGAAGTTATAATAATCTATAAATATATTGGCGAAAGTCAAATAAGAGTAACGTCAGAGGTATACCGACCAGAAATGGGAAAATGTTTGAAGTACCTTTTTGTCCAGAAATGAAATATAACTTTCTACATATACAGGACTTTGTACGCAAAAATGGGAGCCTTCCAAAATATCTCATCTGATATCACAAACCATTGGTATTCTATTGAGTAATGTAGTGCCTAATTCACACGTTATGTTCCTTTAAGATTTACTGTTAACGCGTAATGGCCATTTGTAAAGCGGAGTACAACATCTTTGGCTAATGCCTTAATGGCCATTAACAACTTTCATTAGTAGATCTGATGTTCGTGAATTTGATAGACCACTCAGCCTTTTTTATGAAATTGGCTAATTTCTAAAAATACCGTATTAGAATAATTTAAAAGTGCGTGGCTTGAAGCAGCTTTTAGTGTTACACAATTACAAGAAAATCAGCTGCTATAGCCTATCAAGTTCAGAAACATCAAATAGGCAAGATTTTAAAATTTTAGAAGTTTACTAGTTAATATTATAAATGTCATTAATTTTTGATTATCAGTATATTGTTTATTGATAAGTTTTATAAAAATTAGTTCAATATCACGTACACGGAGTTAATATGGGATTCTTTAGAGGTATATCCACTATTTTAGGGATATAAAAAAGGCAGCAAACAACTGGAAGAAATATTTTTCACCTTTTGTAGATCAGTGTGAAATTTGATACTTCGTCAGGGAATTAAAAAATTGGCTGAAAAAATCTGGGAATTTTAAAAGTTTAATCATGACATTTTTTTAGTTCATTTTACTCTAGATCTATGGCAAATTGTTGTTATTATTATTAAATCCTTGAAAGGTTTTTTAACGTTGAAATAACTTTTGTACTGAAATATAATTTTTTTAACTTCTGTAAAGTTAAAAACTGTCTAATTTTGGCCTTTAAAAGCCAGGGAAAGGAACTTAAAAACGGTCAGGGAATTTGTTTCAGAATATTGTGACAATCTTGTCAAGGAATTGGTTTCTGAAAATATTGTGGCAACCCTTTTCATAAAATACAGCGATAATTATAGTGTGAATTAGGCATACAGCTCTGTTAGTTCAAATAACGTTTATAAAATAAATACGACTTAAATAATAGCCATTTTAAAATAATTCCCTCAATTTATATATATTATTCCCGTTGCCTTTCTTTGAAGGTAAAAATTATCAATAATCGTATTGCTTTAAATAACTGAAAAAATAGTTTATTTTTAAGAGCTTTGATCATTGTAAAATAAATTCTTAGTTGGATAAAATTTAAAAAGGCCTATTTCCATTTTGGGGGGATTTGATTATACTTAAAGCCATAAATTTATTGTCAAGTTAATCTACTCCAGTATCAAGGCCGAGTAATTGTTTCATGACTTCGTAAGTTGAGAATGAAACGGCAACCATGGGGATGGCCCGTAAATAATTTATGCTCATGCCTCTGTATAGTCCTTTAACAATTCCGTGTTCTTTCAATACAATGCTTAATGTTGACACAACGCCTTTGCTACAATGAGGAAAAAAATATCTATAGAGTAATAGCTATACTTAAACAAATTACAATACAATAGTTTCAATTTAATATTTACCTGAACCTTTCGGTTTCGGGAAACATCATACTTAGTTGCATACGTCTCCTGGCCACATCCATCGGATAGCTATCGAGGTAATATTTTGCATTGTTAGACGATAGTTTAACTAAGAACTGATAGAAGTAACTAAGAACTTTGAAAATATATTATGCTGGCACCATGAAGTAATACTTTTCGAACCAGGGGAATTGAGTGGAAAATTGAATCTATGTATTGTAATTTATTATTATTATTATTTTTATAATTTTAAATTATAATAATGAAAAAATTATTTTCCCAATTTAGAATTTTAAATTAGAGCTGGCGATAAAATATCCCACTTTTGCATTTTCCAGATGGCGCTGCAGACAGATGTTTAGGGCGTTTCTATTTCGAGAAGTATAACATTATAGCAGCAGGGGACAATGTTATCTTACATAGTTCTTAGTTACTTCTATGCGTTCTTGGTTTAACTTTTAAAAGTAATATTCAAATTCTTACGAAACACTTTGCGCAATAGCCCCAGCTAAACCTCCGCATAATAATTTTGCAGGAATGATTAGTACGAGCCCTCCAGTATTCCTTTCGCAGGGTTTTCCAAGCACAGTTGGAAAGTATTCCAAACACAGTCCCTTGAGTCGTTCAAAAAAGTAGAATGATAAACCTGAAATTTAAATTTAAGGTACTTCAAAATTGATTCACAGAGCAGCTGGGTAAAAAATCAATACCAGCGTATGGAACCATTCCAATTAATGTAGGTGATAATCCTTTGTATAAGGCTTTGACTCCCCCTTCCTACAAATTGAATTGTTATACGATATCAAAATTATTTGCGCTACTAGATTAGCTACATACGGATTTAACAATACTAGTCATTGTGTGCATTATTCCAGTGTAGATATGTTCACCAGTAACTTGAAAAGCTAGCCTAGCCCTGATTACGTCCAATGGGTATGTGGCTAATACGGCTGAAACACCTATAGAAGAAATGATTATTAAATACGCTAAAATTATAATAAAATTATTTACCAGCAGCTGATCCTGCAATAAATTTGCTGCCGTGGGATTTCTGGCCCATATGTTTTTTTAACATCTAGATACAAGCACAATTCCATAAATTAGTATTTGTAAAATGATACGGTTTTACACAAAAACAAATACTCAACTCTTTTGAACACTTCAAATGACAGAAATTGCACAGCCCCGTAAGGAAAAATTCTAACCATTTGTGCTCCATTGCCCTTATATAAGCCAAAGATTGTTTCTTTATGAACAATACCTTTCAAACCGCTTACAACACCTACATGGTGTCAAGATTAATTAATGAGGTTTTTTTATTTTAAATAATTTTTACTGTACCATGATGTTTATAATGAGTATTATGGGCTTGTAGAAGTATTTTGATTCTGTCTAAAGGTGCAACTGTTGATTTTGCACACATACCAGCAATACCTATTTCATATTATTTAAAAGGTGTAATTTTTTAATATGTTTAGTTATTAAAACGAATAGCAACTTACCTCCGGCCAGAAAAGATTTCAGAACAAAATCTGAAGTTTTAATTTCCTTTTCACTCATTTTGTATAAATTTTGATTTGTACAATTTAATTTTAAGTGGGGTAAAAAATTGAAGTTGGAGCCACGTCGGTACGCGGTCCTACTTTTAATAAAGTTTTTCCAGCGTTCAATGAATGTTGCCTTCAGGCCATGGTAGAAGTTCGCGGTATCTTTTTGGTATTGACCTTTCCGCGTTTTGCCCCAAAAATATTCTTCTTTTTTATTCCTACTTTTCCGTGTTACGTCTTATTGGCTTACAGAAAAAATATTGTCCAATCAAATCGGAATTACATTCCCGGAAGCATTCTGGGGCCGGATTAAGTGCCCCGCGCTAAGGTGCGATACTACGAAAGCGAGACGCTACCTCCACGCCGTCATTGATGTTTTTTCTTGCGAAGAACGATTGATGTTTCATGCAGTTCCAGTTCGTTCAGTCTACCGAAGGTGCCCCTAGAATGATAGGAGTCCCACCTTATCAAGGCTACAAGGAACCGAAGCCTCCCCGTTGAGTCTCATAGCGGGGGACGAGGGTAGCGCAATTTCCTTTCCCCTCTACGAACTCTGCGTCGCAGTTTATTTGACAAATACTTTTTCGCTTCTCTAATAGCATTGTTAAGCCTTAGGTGTTTTAAAATACTTATCGCCCCCTCATGATGACGATTTAATTGAATTTAGGAGTTCTGTGTTCATGCAATTTAGTTAACTTTAGTGTAGCTATAAGTACCAGGTTGTGTTAAACGAAAATTAAATCAACATGAAGGTTTGCAATGTACTTAACTGCAGTTTTCCCCTGTGGTATCAACGCTTCAGTAAGGTTACTGTTGAAAGCATAATTATTGATTTACCCAAGGAGTTTACTGAATACTTAAAAGCTGATGGAGTTGTCTTACCCGAATGTCTAACACCCAGACCAAATGATCGTGGTATTGTGTCAAATGACAGTGACACTAGTGATAGTGAGGTGGACTGGGGTTCTGCTGATGAAGATGCAATTTCAGCGCCTAGTTTTCCAGAGTTAGACGTTAAAATTAAGAAAGCCATAAATGATTTGGGTGGTAGGATTTATCCCAAAATGAATTGGAGCTCTCCTAAGGATGCTATTTGGATTGCGATGAACAAAAGTCTATGTTGCTATGCCGTTCGAGATATTTATCTGTTATTGAAAAGCTCAGACTTCATTTCTCACGATTTGACTCAACCATTTAAAGATTGTACTGATATTGACTCTGTGGACGCGATGACTCTGAACATAGACTACAAACTTGTACTCCGTAAATGGGTAGAAATAGATCCAGGTTGCGAATTCAGATGTTTCGTGAAAAATAATGAACTTGTCGGGATAAGTCAAAGGGACCATACTAGTTTCTACTCTTATATAGATAAAACTCAGAAGGACATAATCAGAGACATTGTGTCTTTTTACAAAGAACACTTGAAGAATAAATTCTACGACAGTGATTTCATATTTGACGTTTATAGAAAGTGTAAAGATGAAGTAAAATTGGTAGACTTTAACCCTTTTGGAAAGACTACCGATTCTCTGTTGTTTGATTGGGATGAATTTAACACAATGGAATACTCTGGAAGTGGACCTGAAATCAGATTTGTCAACATCAATTGCGGAGTACAACCTAGTCCTATGCGTCATTATGGTCTGCCCAGAGATATGGTTGATCTGTCATCAGGAGAAGATCCTTACAAATTGATAGACTTGTTGTCACTGAGAAACGGAGGCTTGAGGAGAAATGAGGCGTCATCGGACGATGAAAATGGAGATTAAAAACTTATTTAATAATTACTTTCTAAAAATATTTTGAAATTGTAATTTAAACTTTGAAATTTATTTCTGTTGAAATATTGACAATATAAAATCAAGGTGGACTCAAAGACCATACCAAATCTTTGATTTTATTTTCTGTAACACTACAGCCAACTTTGATCTCTCGCTATAGCGGCCAACCCATTCGTTGACGTTTCTATGTTAACCTACGAGCCAAAGATATCTGTATGAGTTTAGCGCCCCTAGCGGAATATTTTCTTTAGAATAGTTTTTTTATACAGACCAAAGGCAGGGAATTCATACATATTAAAATTGTATTATTGTCAATATTTACGCAATTACCTTGGAAATATTAGTAAAGTCTCCTGGTAACATGTATTATTACCATTTAATTGCAAAAATTGCTGATATATTTGATATTTTAAATTAAGCGTATAAGACGCGTTAATAACACCCGTTCTGCATTGAAGTCAATATAAAAAACTGTAGGAGTTCAGCGCCACACTCGTTATAGTGAGAATATGCTTGCTCACAGAATTTTGGTGAATGGCTACGATGCTATAGCGCATGATCAAAGTTGGTCGTGGTACCTCTGAACGAAAATAATTGGGGTAGAAATTTGATTAGAAAATTTCACTCATTTGTGAAATTTGCAATAAATAGCACTTTTGATTGAAAATTAATACATAATCAGTAAAGATTTTTCCAAGCTCTATTCTGTAAGATAGTTCGCTCTTGTACCGTATTTTTTACTGAGAAACGGTATACATGTACAAAAGAATAACTATTACCTAGATAACATGAATGTAGATAAAAGTTCTTTAAAATATTTAACAGGCTTCGTCAGGATGAGTAAAAAAGTAGCTAAGCTAAGTTATCACAGGTTATCTAAACCAAGGCAAAGAAATGTTTTTCTTTCTTGTGTTAAGAAAGAAAGGTTAATGATTATTAATATGAAATGTTTATGCGCCTTTTTTTTAAGTAGTAACCTACTCAAACCTAGCTAAGGTCTAGAAACACTAAATTTTACATTTAATATGATAAAAATTACTGGAATAGACCTTTCATTTCCTCCATACTTTGCAGTAATTGGTCAAGGAAACGCTTTGTATTGGTTGTTTTGCACGATTTTTTACTGGAAATGTGGAAGAAAATTTTCTGATCATTGGGGAATAAATAACTCATTCCATACCCCTCGTCAGATACTGGACCAAAGCCGCCTCCAGGGCAAAGCTAGGGAGTTAACGATTATTAATAAAATAATACGGCTAAAAACCTCTTTGAAATGAAGTATGACTTACTTTATTGGCAAAAACTTGCATTTCAGCGCTTGGTACATTTGTTAATTGTGTGTGGGGTGTTTGGCTTGTAGACAATGTCCAAGGTTGGCTTAAAATTGATTGTAAAAATGGGCTTTCCTAAATTTAATATGTAGCTCAAAATTAGCTTTCAAATTTCTTTATCAATGGGTTAATATAACTTACGTAACGGAGCCCTTTGCAAGCCACAAACAAGGCAAATAGATGCCTATCAATTCCCTTTCCATTCATGCCATCTCTATAAAGTTTCTGATGCTTATTAGCCGCATTTCTCATTAGCCTAATTTTTTCCTCTTTGCTTATTTCATTGGAAAGCATGGCTCTACGTGTAAAAGTCAGTTATAATTTCCCATACCAAACAGTAAATTTAGTGAAAGAACCTACTTAACGAAATCAGCAACTTCTTGGGTACACGAACGAACAGTTTCTGTTCTTCCGCATAAATACATTCTGGTCATACTTGCTTCGTAAGTTAGAGCAAAAAGTCCTTCGCTAAGGCGATAATACGTTAATTGTAAAGCCATTTGAATAAAGGCGTCTGGTGATATCTATAAAAGATAAAAATTTACTAATTTTCATAAACACATGATTGAAAATTCAAAAACTTACTTTGCATTTCTTTATGGCTCCTTTACCCCATTTAACATTGTCAAATACTATTAAATCTAAATCTTCATTGTTCTACATTACACAATAATATTAGAATAAATTTAAGTTTGCTTTATAAATTTTTTTATACTTTGATATTAAATTGAAACGCTGATTGTATTTTGTTTGCAAACTCGTCATTTACTTCCCAAACTAATCTTTGAGGGTCTTTTAAGTTAATAAAACGATGGGATTTAGGCATGGGCATGCATAAACCATTTTCATCGTACTGTTTTTCCATTACTCTACAACGGAAATTTAAATATTGAGCCGTATAGTATAAAAATACATATTAGTATCAAATTACTCTTTAGTGAGGGCATATTCCCACATATGGGCCATAACTGGCGCATCTGCCATGCTGTGTTCACAATTCATGCCAACATTGGCATTCTTGAATACGACCATGCTTATGGATTTGTCGAACCAAATGCTTTGACCATCTCCAGCTAAGATAAAATGCCCGCGGTCAGTCAGCGTATCCATTTCTCTATCTGAGAATGAAAACTGAAGGCAAAGAAAAAATATAACATCAGGTTATTAAGTTAAGAATTAAATATAGTATCATCTTACAAAAAATATGGAGCTTTCCACCACTTCAAGGTTTTCCTTGTTAACCCCAGACTGAAGGAACTGCTTTCTGATAGTTGCCCATTCGGTACGGCCCAAACCAGTCAAACTCGCTATAGATTTGGCTTCTTCACTTACTTCGGCTAATTGTTTCAATATAAAATTTGGCTTTAGTACTATTAAGTAGGGGCGTGCCAGTCCTCTTTTTATGGTTTAGAGTCTTGGGCAATGGAGAATTGTACTCACAAGTCTCGAGTACAATTCCCGAGTACTCATTTGAGTCCTTAACAATTAGTTCGAGTCTTAACTGTTCAGAACCACTTCTAACTTCTAAGAGTCTCATAGTAGTTTAAGTAAACAAAAGTCTGAACTTTTTAAGTCTAATGTAAAAAACTAAAGCCGCGTAACTAGCAGAAAGGAAAGTCGTCTCTTCAGTCTTCATTGCAGAGTACAGAAATCAAAACTAAAATCGGAAAAGATGCCTGCTTACTGAGTCACGTGATCTCCGTTAAAGCAAAGGGCAAACCAACCATTAAAAATGAAAGCAACTACCAGTGCTATTACGGGATTTCAATTGGTCGTGAGCAGTTGAATGCAACTTTGTTAAAATATGAAAGAAAAAAACAAACTCCTTGGAATAATAAAAAAATAAGGGACTCTTAAGACTCGTAAAAAAATAACGGACTCGGTGGAATATTTATTAACTCGAGTCCACTTAAGAGTAATTTTTAAGCCTTGACAAAGGACTTGGGTACTCATACGAGTAGTATATTAAGACAGTCAGAGTATTTGTACTCGTCTCGAGTCAGAGTTCTCGCACAGGCATACTATTGTTTTAAAAATGTATTTTAGAAAAAATCCTTACATTGATGTTTTATGGCATCATCAATAATCCACTGAAACTTCTTTTGTAAAGTGTAAGGGCACAGTAACCGGTTTTGAGCGTCATAAACGTCCAATTTGTAATATAATCCTTTACAAAATACCAACACGTGTTTAGAATCTTTAGTTTCGTAATGTCGTAACTCATCCATATCTTCTCCAGGAACTCTTTTAAAATGAATTTTGTTTATCAGCGATTGTTTCCATATAGAAAGTTCCCATGTATCACTAACCTAACTGTGGAAAACATGCGCTCATATTGAGCCATACAGACTGGAACTGTGTTGCGTAGCATTAGCGGAGGAAGCTCTTCCCTATCTACTAACCTCTTGAATAAGAGGCAGTTGTGAACCACAGTCGCTGCCCTGTGTATGGTTTAAATTGTCAGACTTATTTGCAAATTTTTCCAACAACCCAAAATAATTTAACTTACCGGCAAACGGGATTGTCTGTGGGGTTCCAATAGCTTTGGTCAAGGCAATAATAGTTGCTATTTATAGCTAGGGGTAGTCTACTTCGCAAGTAAACGTACTTTTCCCACCAGTCACTAACGTAATTTTGTGAGATCCATGATTTTAGGAGTAAAATCTTTTGAAGTTTAGGGCCGATGCCTTCCTCAAATTCCTAAAAATAATATCATATTTTAATCTAAGAGAAATAAATCTTTGAGAATCTCAAAATTAGTACTTTTGCTTGTTTTTTGAGTAAATTTAATTCTTCCTCTGTTGTTAGTGGTTTGAGGGACTCTAACAACTGTTGGATTGTATCCTTAAGCGGAGGTACTGGCAATCGTGGTAAAGATCTCTGACAACTGTACAAAGAAGGCTGATACCCGCTCACTAATTTAACTGCTAGGCACCATAATAATGTAGAATTTGAATGTCCTTTGACAGGAATATCTAAAAAAACATTACGTTTCGCGTCAATGTAAAATTTCAAGGGAAATATTTAATAAAATCTTACACATCCAGCCTCTATAAGACAATAATATCCTAAGTAAATATTGTCTGATGATCATCAGTAAAATTATAAAAGTAAAACCAGCTAGCGACGCTATGCATAATGCTTGGAAAGATCGTGGCAAACCTTAAAAACAAGAAACAATTTTTCTTTTAAAAATATTAATTTTTATATTATTCCGTGGAAAATTGAGACATTTAATGTATTATTAATTTTTGTTTTGATTTAAGGGAAAAATTCGTGTAATTACAAATTTCCTGTAAATATATAAAATGTGCGTAGGAAATTTTTTTAACTATAATTTATTTCTTTATGCTTAAATGAATTTTCCTCTTCCTTAATAAACAATAAGAAAGTGTCTCAATTTCAACAGGAAATTTATGCCTACACACTACAAGTGTCGTTTTAGCTATAAACAAATTTTATGGTTAAACAATGGATTATAATTATAATACTTTTAGGCAAATGGAGAATATCTCTAAAGCTCCATAAAGTTTGGTTGAGGGCCGAGGTTAATTGAGGTTCCACTATTAGTAACAACAGGAAAAACGATACTGCCACAGTCAGGTTTGACATAGAAGAAGGCCACATTCCATTTCTTATCGAATTTCTAAACAATTATCATTATCAATCATTTTTCTCTTATTCTAACCATCTGGACTATTTTATGAAAAGTGCTGTTTTCATTTCTTCAAAATTGGAGCAATAATATTATGTTACATAATTACCTCGTTCTGAAAAAGAACCTGAGAATAGAGGTTTTCCACGCTTTAGCTATATCTTTCCATGAGTCCCTTCCTTCGTCTAATTCTTGAACTCTTGGTTCAGCCACTGCGCTTCTTGCTTCGGCCATCGTGAAACTTAACAGAAATGTTTTGTTTTTTCAAAATCTCTGAAAAATAAATTATTTTAATTTTATTGTGAGATTCAAAATTAGGTATGCGTGTAATTCCCAAATTCAGGCCAAAGACCAATAATTGTCTTTTTATTAATTATATGACCACCAAAATAATAATGCTTATATAACCTCAATATCTTCTCTTTAATTTATAGGGTCTTCTTGATAGAATTAAACTAGAAATTTTTGATCACAGAACACCCAAAATTATACATTTTCATTTGTAGAAACACAAATATTTTACCGATTGGCAATTATTCATAAAATACTTCATTTGTGCTCCTCTTTCAATTAGATTAATAATATTTAATTATATTCATTATAATATGAGATCACAATTTTGTTATAAATATTAGTCAAATTGTATTTTTTGTGTCTGCCTACTATAAAAATTTTCATTTTGATATACCTTCTATTTCGTCGAATCATGTTTTTGAAATGGATTGATATTTTTGTTTGAATAGTTTCTCTCTAGAAGTTAACACATTTTTCTAAGGGCCTCTGATTATAAAATTATCAAAAAAACAGTTACATAATCTGTTATGATAAAGAGAAACAAAAAAAGTTAAGTGTGTTATTTGCCTTCTAGGTTTTTGATCAGTAAATGGCCTCTAGCTCCCACAGTAGCCCCATTTTATTGAACCATTTAAATTATTATGATTTGATATATTTGTTTAAAACCATTAACAAACTATTATTTAATAGTGCATTATGTTAAACATATGTCATTTGATAAAGAGCCAAGTAATTTAGTGTCTGATTTATCCTTTATATATTAATTAAATGACTCATCATCACTGTAATCTAGCCACCCTCCCAAACCTCCACCTACGCATTATTCCCATACAGCCCTCTTTTGATTGTATGTACAGGATTGCAAGGATTGCAGTGCGGTACCTTTTGATGATAATATGCCTATGAAAGTACCGGGAATTCGAAATTTCATAAAGAACATGAACCTTGTAGAAATTATACATTTTGGCCACGGGAGGGTCGGGGGCTATTTTTTTAAAGCAAAACACGAAAATTCTACAAAATAATACTAAAAAATACTTACTACAAAGCATGGATATCCGAAACTAATATTTTTAGGACACAGACTGCGAGTCGTGTGTTTTAGTCCAGGGCGATCGGACGAAACATTTTTTGCGATATATATTTTTAATATTTTCCCAAAAAAATGTTTCTTTCCAATGTTGAGAAATTTCGGTTTGCCGAAGCGGAACACCCTATTGAAGCGACTGAAGCCTTTTCTGTTTTTGTTGTATATTTTTCCTTCGCTATTTTCTCAGGTCTGGTTTTTCTGCTTTTCACGCCGCAAACAAAGCTTGGCTTCTTCGAGGATGGCTACCTTTTGACTCGCGACCTTCTAGCTTTAAACGCTTAGCATCGCTCAACAACAATGAATTTTATCTTCAGGAAGCGTTCGTAGGAGGGTTCTTTAAAAAAAAACTAGAATATACTGGACGATAATGCTTTCCAGATACCCTACGGCCCTCATTTTCGGGAGGGCCACGACCGATTTCTATCCCCGAACGCTGAACCAGAATTTTTTTACTCTCTACGAGAGAGGGGCTTATCTGTCATTGACTAGTGCTATTGACGATGTAAGCTCCTAGATCCGCTATTGGACTAGGCTTTTTGACGATATGATCAAAGTTTCCGGGTAATATCGAAAACTATCGTGATATTTTCATCTAATTTAACGAAATTTGATTGGCCCACTTTAGGTTTTTCCCCTTCAATTTACTTCCTATAACCTTTCTCTCTCGTTATAACCGCCGAAGGTTCTAATTATCAGGTGTACAATCGTAGTATATGTATCAAGCTAGTCCTGACATCTGTCATACTTCAATAAACCTTGAATTATAAAACTGTAATTATATTAACAATTTGACGTATTTTAAGGTCATATTCACGGCTAAATTGTTTATGATTTTATAAATATTTGATGTATTACTATATTTATTATTAATAAAATGTGGATTAACCAAATTAGTTTTTTATAAATCATTATTCGCGACCGAAAACTACCGTTACGCCCCCTTTGGTTCGTCGTTGAAACCTAGATAGGTAGCGGCTAAAGCAGACGCTATTAATTTTTTCCTCATCGTTATTCATAAATTTGACTTTAAAAATAATGATATTTGCATTTTAATATAATTTTTGCATCGCTTGCTTACATTTTGATAAGTTTATTTAAGAAAAAAATTTATTTTAACTTTTTAATTTGTCGGTAGCCGACGCTAGATCATAGGCGCAACCTCGGAGAAGGTAGTGCCGTTAGGCCACCTAGAATCGTTTCGGTCACGAATAAATAATAACGCATTGGACTTTAAAGAATTAACTTTAATTCGATAAATTAATTCAAAAGGTATTGATCAAAATTCAAAAAATGCTTCCTGAATTTGAACTCCTCTTGTATTAAAACCAAAAAAAAATCTGTATAATCTAGTAAATCTCGTAATCAAAATAATAATATTGGAAAATAGTTTGCGTTTAACCGTCCATAGATGGTAGTATTGCATCGTGGTTGAGATAAATAGAATTTCGACGCACGATTTTCAACTTCCCTTTTCGAAGGAGCCTTTCTACTGTACATATCGTAATGCCTACTTCCATATTTTCCATAAATCTCATGTTTAAATATATATGTATCGAATTTAAGTGAAATTGAGCTCAGAAAAACAAAATAAAGCTGTTTTTATTTATTAATTAATCCATGTCGTGGATTCCAAAGAATTTCCTTATCAGGACGTGTGCGATTGCGTCATGTTTTGCCATCATATTGTAGTTCCTAAAGGGTGTAATAAAACAGGGGGAGAAGGAATAGCCGCGAGCTCTCGGCTTTCGGCTTATTTTAGGTATTTATTTATCCATCCAGGTCAGAAGAGAACGGGGCTGCGTGTCGCATTATTTTGCAAGAAATCAGCAAAATCGTATTAGAATATATATTACTTAAGTCGTTTGTAGAATTTTATTCATCTTTGCGTCTCCGGGTTGCACGTTCGTTTTGTTGGATTTTCGCGTCAAGAAATAACTTTGGTGAGTAAAGAAAGAAGTTTTAACCTCCAATTCAACAATAGAATTACGTAGTATTATTGTTACCTAAATTATTGTTTGTATTTCCGAGTACAAAACCTTTAAAAATTTAGTATTTTTTTTAAATAAAATGATTGTTCAAAATTTCCGCGAAGTTTTTAAAGGCCAAGTTATTTTATTTCTTGTTTTGATTTTTATTTTACGTTACTGTCTCTAACTTTTACAAGACTATTAACGCGTTAAAAGAGTCCCGAGGAATTTATAATATTTCAGTGCATATGCAAATTGGGTGTGCTATGATTATATAGTCTAATAAATCAATGTCTTGTGACGAGATAAACATTTTACACTTGTATTTTTTGTAATTTTATAGTGCAAAATTATTGTATGATTTGTATATCAAAGTTTCCGTACCCTTGAAGGTTGGAAACTGTTTATCTGAAAAAGAAGACAGCAAACATGTCGAAAGATGGTGTCGAACTTGAGCATTCGAAAGGTCGTATGAATAAAGGATTTAAAAATACGCAGAGCGATTCATCGCTACAACGACTCGAAAATGGTTGGTCCACCGATGGTACAATGCCAAGTTCTCTAACCAAAAAAGCCATATGGAAAAATTTGTTGGTCATATGCGTGGCATTTCTCTTCATGTTTTGCGCGTTTCAAGTAAGGATAATACTCTTATCGTAAAAAATATAGAAAAGGAATAGCAACTTGTTAGATTTATTGTCTCAGGGTATTTTAGACTCTTTAAAGGGGTCTTCGACAAAGATTGCTTTGCAGGTTATATTCCCTTTAATCTTCCGGTAATGTTATGACTTAGCAGGGTTGCCGCAGTATCTGGAAAACCTGGCAAAGTCAGGAAGTTTTAAAATTAGTTTAAAAGTCAGGAAGTTTTAAAATTAGTTTAAAAGTCAGGAAGTTTTAAAATTAGTTCAAAAGTCAGGGAATTAGAAAATTAGTTCAAAAGTCAGGGAAATGATTCTTAAAGTCAAGAGAATCTGAAAATGATTCTTAAAGTCAAGAGAATCTGAAAATGATTCTTAAAGTCAAGAGAATCTGAAAATGATTCTTAAAGTCAAGAGAATCTGAAAATGATTCTTAAAGTCAAGAGAATCTGAAAATGATTCTTAAAGTCAAGAGAATCTGAAAATGATTCTTAAAGTCAAGAGAATCTGAAAATGATTCTTAAAGTCAAGAGAATCTGAAAATGATTCTTAAAGTCAAGAGAATCTGAAAATGATTCTTAAAGTCAAGAGAATCTGAAAATGATTCTTAAAGTCAAGAGAATCTGAAAATGAGACTAAACATCAAGAAATTTGAAATTTAGTCTAACATCAAGAAATTTGAAATTTAGTCTAACATCAAGAAATTTGAAATTTAGTCTAACATCAAGAAATTTGAAATTTAGTCTAACATCAAGGAAATTTAATTTTGGTTGCAAATCGAAAAGGTTTACTAAAATATGAGTAAAAAAATTTGCATAATTTTCGCTAAAACAAATGTCAGGGAAAATCTCAAGAAATTGTCAGTGAAAACCTGAAAAAGTCAGGAAATTTCAATGTAAAAAACCGTGGCGACCCTGCGTAAGACTTTTATCTTGTGAAGACTCACTTCCCCTACATCATAATGTCAGTTGTTGTTTTGGGAGGTGCGCGTTCTTCTTGGTGATGTGAGGTGACTAGCGGTGTCCACCAGGGTTCGGTTTTGGGTCCAACTCTCTTTGTCCTCTTCATCAATGACATGCCCCTGGTTGTCAAGGAGTCTTTTATGAAACTATTTGCAGACGACAACAAAATAGGCCGCAAAATTTCGTCACTGGGTGACTCGACGTCCCTACAGAATGACATCCAAGCTCTTGAGTAATGGGTGTCTTCCAATAGCGTGGGTTTCAACGCCTCTAAGTCAATGGTACTGCATTGTGGGGATAAAAACCCCTGTTTTGGGTACCGTTTGGGTGGTAGGCTGATTGAGGCTCGAACTGTAGTCCGTGATCTTGGGGTTATGCTCGGTGGCCGTATGTTTGGAGCTCCTCATAGTCGTGCTGCCGCTGCTCGTGGTACGCGCGCTCTTTATTTTCTACTCCGTTCCTTTTCGCATTTCAGTGTTAAGTCGTTTACAATATTGTACAATGTATATATTCGCCCTCATCTCGAATACTGCTCGAGTATTTGGTCGCCCCATCTAGTCAAAGATATTGAGCATATCGAGAGAGTACAAAAAAAAGGCACGAAATTGGTTAATGGTACGCGTACTCTTTCTTACGAAGAGCGCCTTAAACGCTTAAATTTAATGTCCCTTAAGGACAGACGTGCGAGAAATGATCTCATTGAGACGTTCAAAATTATTCATGGTCTCTACAATGTCCAATATAACGAGTTTTTTTAGGTCAAATGGTCTGGGCGCAAAGCCCCCACAATTGTCAAAAAGCGCTGTAATAGCGCGTTGCTGTTTTTCACTCAACGGGTTATAAATGATTGGAATCAGCTCCCGACAATTGTGAAGGTTAAATCCTCAGCCTCAGCGTTCAAGACCCGCCTTGATAAGTTTTGTGGCTGGTAAAAATAAATAAAAAAAACAAATTTAACCCTCTGAATGTACGAAACAACCAATTGAAATATATATTAAGCGTTAGTAACCCGCGCAAAGCCCTTATAGCTTTAGAACCTAACCAAAGTTACAGTACATTGATATTCCACTTCTATATTTTCTAAATTTATTGCGAACCTTTTCTAGGCACTGGGCAACCTCCAGAGTACCATAAACCAGGATGAGAATCTGGGTACTTGGTCTCAGAGCGTCATATACGCCTCCCTCATCCTGTCGTCATTCTTCCTGCCGACGTTTGTCATTGAAAAACTGGGAATAAAGATGGCGCTGGCCGTTTGTTTGGCCCTATATTGCCCCTATATCGCCGCTAACTTGTACCCGCATTGGGGGACCTTAATACCCGGAGCTATCATCCTGGGCTTCGGAGCGGCACCAATGTGGTCCGCCAAATGCACCTATCTCAACGAGATTGGTTTCAGGTTTGTGTTTTGTCAGAAGAATCTTTCTTTAGTTTGCCAGAAACGAAAAAGCAAAGAACATATATAAGAGGAATAGTTTAGACGCATTTGCTTCCGGTAGTATAATAACTTAATCTTTTAAACCACCAGCATCTTATGCAAAAGCCTAGCTTTAAATCTTCAAGGTACATTTTAAAGGTTTGACTTAGATAAAGTTCCTATTCCTTTTCTATATTTTCTATGATAAAAAGGGAACACTGCCCAATGATAAAATTTTCAAATTACACTGCCTAAGGATACGACTTACAAATTAAACTGCCTAAGGATACGACTTACAAATTACACTGCCTAAGGATATGACTTACAAATTACACTACCTAAGGATACGACTTACAAATTACACTGCCTAAGGATACGACTTAAAAATTATACTGCCTAAGGATACAACTTACAAATTACACTGTCTAAGGATACAACTTACAAATTACACTGCCTAAGGATACAACTTACAAATTACACTGTCTAAGGATACAACTTACAAATTACACTGTCTAAGGATACATATTCTGTATAGTTTCTGTACGTTCTTCGTATTGGTGAGGGCTTATGAAGTGTCTCTCCTTACTTCTTGGCAACTTGTCATCTAGGTACATATCCCCGGTAAAACTAAAGTTGTCGAACGTGTTTAGGTACGCCAAAATGACTGGAGATCCGTCCGTCACCTCTACTGAGAAGGACACATTCCTCAATTCGATAATCGCCAGGTTTTTTGGTATTTTCTTCGCCTTCTTTCAATCCAGTCAGATATGGGGGAACCTCATCTCCTTTTTGGTCCTGGACAGTCCCGGTAATTACCTAATGCACCCTGCGTCAGCAGTGGCGGCGCCAGGAATTTTCGCGAGGGTAGGCAAACCAAATAAATGGGCCCCCGACCCGGAACCCCCCTTTTATCAACGAAATCCTTCAATAAAATAAAGAAGTGATGTACATGACGAACAAAAAAGTTCTAACTCCAGTAAAACGAGTCCAAATATAACAGAACTGGTTTTATTTACTAGGAGATACCTCAAAAATGTCTAAATACATTATCGACATTTGTTTCATTGTTATTTATAAATAATTTTATCTCTTGGGACAATTTTGAGACCCTTTCTAGATCAATTTGGGGCCCCTTATAGGGTGATTTTGGGGCCCTTTCGAAATTTTAAGGTAGGCAGTGGCCTACCTGGCCTACCCCCTAGCGCCGCCACTGTGCGTCAGTGCCGTCTTAGGGCATGGGTATGATGGGCGCAAGTAAGTCAAATGCAAGAGAAGCCAAGTTCCATCCCCGCTAGTGGCACCTACGAGCAACAAACACGCCCCACATAATTGGAACGCGCCGCGTTTTTAGACACTCATTTTCTTGTGTACATTTATCATTGGCTAGATGATTTAGCACCTGCCACCGTCGGAAGGGGAAAGGTCAAAATATGTCGCCAGTAAAATTCTTTGCCAGAATAGGGCGTAAAGGTTAGCTGCGTCGTCCTTGTGTGTTTGTTGCGATTGTAGACCATTGGACCGAAATCCCATTCGTCCGAATGTACCATTCAACCGAATTCCAATCGACCGAAAACCGCGTTTTGCGCGGTTTTCACATATTTATATATCGTAGGTTACGTGACGATAGTATATCTAATTTGGACTAAACTATGTCTTTCCCTTGAAATTTAATATTTTCCGGGTTTAATTTTGGAAAATAACCTTGATAAGACCCGACGTTAAATAGTTGCCTACCATATCTAACCTAACCCAACCTAACCTAACGTAACCTAACCTAACCCAACCCAACCCAACCCAACCTGAACTAACCTAGCCCAACCTAGCCCAACCTGAACTAACCTAAACTACCTACCTAACCCAACCCAACCTAACCTAACCTAGCCTAACCTAACCCAACCCAAAATAAATAAATAAAATAATCTAACCTAACCTAAAACAACCTGAACTAACCTACCCGAAGTGAAAACGAACCAGATTTAAATTTCCCATTCAACTGAATCCCGCCATGTTGGGCTATAAACGAAAATACTTTTCGGTTCAATGGGATTCGGTCAAACGGGATTCGGTCCAATAGTATACAACCGTTTGTTGCTCCTAGGTGGCATTGGTTTAAAAACTCGGAACAACTCAGCGTATAGTTTGCAAGCTCTCTCCACCACTGGTTTATATTAAAGGGATCCATCACTCACAACAGGGGGAGGCAGAGGGGTAACATTAAATCCAGACTTGCAGTGTGCTTCAAAACCAGTTTTTTGTGACCCCTGTGCCTTCCCCTGTTGTGAGTGAGGGATCCGTTTAATAAGAATCGGCTAGGCTAATAAACAAGTCATCGAGTGACTTTTAAAGCCATTAATTCAGGTAGCCGGGTTATAATGCGTAGGAGGGTGGTGGCTAGGCCTTCATGCCACGCGAGACAACTTACTATTACCGTTATCCTCGACAAGTTTTTATGGTTTCGGTTAACGGTAATAGTTAGTGTAGAGAGCTGTTGGCTCGCGTTGCCACCACCCTCCTACGCATTGTTACGTGACCACTTGAATTAAAGGCATTAAAAGTCGCTAGCTGACTTGTTTATTAGCCTATCTGATTGTTATTATCACCATACCTAAAATGGCACCAGGTTTCATGATGCCCATGACCCCAAAATCCTTAACACAGCTCTGTCCTTTGTTTAATAACTAAACTTCAATGAGTGTCTGTTCCGTGTAGTCGATGAGAACAGCACCGAACGAGAGAGCGTGGCTTGCGGAGTGGACTTTGATTTCCAGGCTGTAGCCAATGGCAGCTCCGTCATTACGCCACCGAGTGACGAGAAGCGGTACACTCTGATGGGCATCTATTTGGGGATGGGTGTCGTGGCTGTGTTACTAATCTTGTTCTTCTTGGACCCTCTGGATCGGGATAACGGGGCTAATAAGTCGGAAGTTATGTCGCCCGTGAAACTGATCATGTCCACCTTCAAGCATCTCGTAACCAACAAGGCGCAAATTATTCTGATACCATTGACGATGTACAGCGGACTGGAACAATCCTTTTTCCTCTCGGAGTACACCAAAGTAATTAACCTATCTTGTCGTTCAGTCCACCAGGAAACTATATACGTATACACTTTGAAATGGGCGTGATTTACAACGGAGAAGTGCTATGCTAGAATTGGCTCCTAGTCACCATTAAGCCTTGTTCACTTAAATTTGTGCTCTTTTGGACCCAAATATACCTAATGTAATGCTTGTTGAAATAATGGAAACTTTTCACCTGTAAATAGAACGCCATGTTTTTGCTAAGCCTTAATACGTAAAAAAAAAAGATACCTGGTTAAAAGGAAACACTTGTTGCATACCCTACAGGTGAAAAGTTTACATTATTTCAACAAACACTGTATAAACAGTGATTTGCAGGTCATGGCTCTTGCAAATATTACTTCTTGGTAGGGCTGTGCGAGTAGTGGTTTTATACATTTATCGAGTCGGGTTTCGAGTATTAATAAAATTTTAATCGGGTAGTCGAGTCGGGTAATATTTTGAACGAGTCGGGTTGTCAGAAAAACCCGTTTGGGTACTCGAGTACTCGAGTAGTTAGGAAAATCGTTCGGGTACTTGATTAATCGACGAGTTCTATTCGGATAGTCGAGTAATTAAGAAAAATGATAAATAGCCTACTAGTTACTACTTAAATGGATTTTAGGGCAAGTTGAAAAAGATAAAAATAATTAACCCAACGAGTGGTCGATTACCCGAATATGGTAGGCGGGAAAAACAATTCGGCGAGTTTTACAGGTGGCTTATTTCGAGTACCCGATTAAGGTAAATTTCTGATACTCGGTAATCGAAGAGTATTTAACATTTTCTTATTCGAGTTCGCGTATCTGACCTCAAAAATTAATAATAATAATAATAATAATCAGCTAGGCTAATACCCAAGGCACCACCTTAGGCCTAAGTCATCAAGCGACTTTTGAAGCCATTAATTCAGGTGGCCGGGTTACAATGCGTAGGAGGGTGGTGGCGAGCCCTGCATGCCACGAAATCGAGCCAACAGCTCCCTACACTAACTATTACCGTTAACCTCGATAAGTTTTTATGGAAGGGGAAACCGAAGAACTCGGGGGAAAACCCCTTAAACCAGTGGGGAGAGAACTTGCAAACTCAACGCAGAAGGAGTTGTTCCGAGTTTTCACCCAGTGCAACAAGCTGGGATCGAACCCGGCTCCTCTTGCTGCGAGGCGAAAGTGCTAACCACTCCGCCACCCCACTTGTCGAGTACTCGCACGGCCCTACTTAGTTGTAGTTCTGTGGTAGTACCTCGGGTATTAGCCTAGCTGATGGCTCCAAGTCATTCCAAGTGTATAAATATATAACTTCCAGCTCCGCGTGATATCTTTATTAATTTGTCTTGAAATAGGCCTACGTCGCCTGTTCCTGGGGGATTGGCAAGATAGGTTTCGTGGCCATCGCTTTCGGAGTGGTCAACGCCATCTGCTCTCCATGTTCCGGTCACGCGATCAAGATCATGGGCCGGAAGGCCATTTTCATACTGGCGGCTCTGATTAACATTGGTACCTGCGTGGCGCTACTCTTATGGAAACCTAGTCTCGACGACCCCAAAGTCTATTTATTCCTAGTGGCTGGTCTATGGGGGATCGGAGACGCCGTCTGGCAAACTCAAATTAATGGTAAATATATTTCTGGTATCATCAAACCTTGACCTTTTGTTCAATTTCACCCGAAGCTATAGACCCACGCTTCATATATCTTGGTCACTTGTACGCCTTTAATCAGGGACATCATTGCAGATCCTGCAGGATTTTTTAGGAATGGGCAGAACTTAAGGGGGAAGACTACAGTGGCCATTGTCTAATTTCGCGATATTTCAAGCTGAACTCTTTTAATTGTGTATTTTAACTTACAAAATTAATATTTAAGTGTTGAACAACCTCTTGTTTAGTGACTAAAATAATTTTTACAATTTAAAATTAAAAATTAATTAAGTTATTACGTTGTAATTCGGACCCCCGGAGCTAAACAAGTTGGGCAAGCTATTGATATTACAATTATCAAAATTATTTTAAGCACTAGAGGAAGGTTCAGCCTAATAAGAAAAATATAATTCAATTTTGTAATTGTTAAAACAGAAACGTTCAGCTTGAACGAAAAAGAGGCTTTTACTGTATTCTTCCACCTTAAGCTCCGGAAAACAGTTTTTTTCAAAGTTCAAAAACGCGTCAAATTTAATATTTTTTGCATTTGTAATCGAAATAGTTATTGCATAATTGCTAGTGATTTTCAGGATAATAGACAGAACAAGATTTCCCTTGTACTTCATGATTCATCCGATTCTGAGTTGGTATTAAAAAAATTCCCGGGCTGTTCGCGCTACAGCGGCCAACCCATTCGTTGAAGTTTCTATGTTAACCTATGAGCAAAAGATATCTGTATGGTTTGAGCACCCCTAGCGGAATATTATTTTTAGAATAGTTTTTGTATTGAAGCCAATGTAAAAAAGCGTGGCGCTGCAAGGCCGTTTTAACATTTCGGACCTTCGTAGGCCATATTATATGGAATCGTACTATCGTAGGCCCTAATGTCTATTAAAATTTCCGTAGGCCTTAGGTACTTTGCCTAGTCTGCCTTATGGATAAGGCGGCCCTGTGGCGCTGAACAGTTTATAGGGGGGAAATTCTTGCTCAAGGAATTTCGACGAATGGGTCAAAGTTGGCCGTGCCCCACCCAAATGACGTCCCTGTGGTTACTTCCACAAGCTTTCGCGTACATTGTTTCGTGAAATTCAGGTTGTATATGCTGTAAGGAGAGCCACGTGGGAGTCTGGTTTTACCCTTCATTTCTTAATCGCGCATTGATAACATTAGGCGCGTTTGCCTTATCTCAGAATGACGAACATTAGTATTAGTTCCTCATTGCGATTAAGGTTTATCAAGTTTTAAATTCCCTGACTCGTAGTAAGTGTCAATTTAGTTCTTTTTATAAAGAACGTGGCGTTCTTGTTTAAAGGCCGACTACATAGATCTTCGGTTTACTCTGTCTTTCACTGGAAGTAGGCTGACTGCGTGGCACACGTGTATTGCAGTAAGCCTACTTCCAGTGAAAGACAGAGTAAACCGAAGATTTATGTAGTCGGCCTTTAATGAAGCTCTTACGTCACTGTCTTAAATAGGTGGTATTGTTTTCGCCTGTTCTGGGTTTTTTGAGCAGGTTAAAAAGTGTAGCCCTATGACGTCATTTTACTCCGATTCTGTCTTGACGAAAAAAACGAGTTGGACTAACAAGGAGACATCCCGAAGTGTAACCCACCGATTTTGTTCAAACTCGGGGGATTGGTTGACCTTCATGTATCATGAAAAATCCTAAAGGGAATTTATTCAATGGGCAACCGTTTTGCCATGGCAACGAAAAATGTTTTTGACAACACAAAATATTAAGTTTTCCCATTGAAAATAACATGGGATTTTGACCTCAAATTGATCAACAGTTGATCAATTTTGATGTTTTTTTTTTGTCAATTTTTATCTTATTTTTTCTATTTTTGGCATTTTCGAAATTTTGAAATTTGTTAAAATTTTTTACAGGGGGGGGGGGGTCCTAGGAATCGGTCGGAATCCCATGTTATTTTCCATGGGAAAATTTCCATTTGTTTTTGTCAAAAACATTTTTCGTTGCCAAGGCAAAACGGTTGTCCATTGAATAAATTCCCTTTAGTATTTTTCAAGTTACACGAAGGTCTACCAATCCCCCGAGTTTGAACAAAATCGGTGGGTTACACTTCGGGATGTCTCTTTGTAAGAAGGGAGTAGTTAAAGGTTAAAGGTTATTTATTAGCCGTAGTTTTGTTTTAAGATGGCGGCCGGTGGTGAGGTCATCAACATATGGCTATTTTTTCTCATTTATTTATTTATAATAATAATAATAATCAGCTAGGCTAATATCCAAGGCACCACCTTAGGCCTAAGTCAGCAAGCGACTTTTAAAGTAATTAAAGTGAATATAACCTGCAAAGCAATATTTATGGAAGACCCCTTAAATTTTTCAAATTTCCATATACAGTGGCGCCGACCATTTCTAAAGCCAAAGGCAAGAGCGGCCAGAGCTGCAAACGTTGGTTATATTCCCTTTAAATAGCATTTAACAATTGGATTTTCGTTATTAAAAGATGTTAAAAACTCGTCATGTTTTCGCGAAACGAATTTTCTATATAAGCAGACGACAAAGCTAGATTACTCTACACCTCCTTTCGAAAACGAGTAAAAAGTGTAAACTTACAATTGTTAGAGCTCTGGAACACAAGCGAACAAAATTCGAGACAGGGTAAATCTTACACCGAGAACAGGCGAACAAAACGTTTTAGGGTCAAAAGTTTACACTTTTTGTCCTCGGACAGGCGAAAAAAAAAACACCTATAGAGTAGTATCACTCTGTAGCTTTGGCCATGGCCGCCATTGTGGACGCGAATTTTTTATGAATAGGAAAAAGTATGGGTGACGTCGTGTAATATAGCACTGCCATTACTCTATTTTTACAAGTCTACAAGCGCGCTACAGTCGCCAGAGGAATGTAGGTTTTTCTAGCGCGCGTCCAAATCGCTTTTAGACCCTAACATGGCGGCGTATTTTCACGCGCAAAATTAATTTTAAGATCCACCAATATACTAATAAAGCTGTGTCTTGTGACGTAAGAGCAACATTTTAACAAGTTGAACAAGATCACTTTTTATAATATAAAAACAATTATTTTTAAGATCAAGAATGGATTTATAAATGCTGAGACGATTGTTAATGTCGTGTCGAATCTCCCTCATGATTAATAGCGTTTTCCATTTGACTGCTCTCGAGCGCTCTAGATCGTTCTGATCAATATTTTATGTTCCATTTGCGTGCTCGTATCTGCTCCGATCAAGTTTCGCGTGTTCCATTTCCCGCTCTCGGGTGCTCCGAGATTGCCCAAAACCGATCTGCCTAATTCGACAGATCAACGGATCGAGATCGAGATCGGAGCAAATTTTTGCGTGTTCCTTTTAGATTTTTTGGCAAAATGGCAGACCAAGACGCGAAAATTCAAATTACTAGCAGACGAAAAACAACAAAAGTGCGAGAATATCGTAATTTAATGTTTCATTTGCGATTTTACTCTAATCGATTAGGGCGAGATCTATGACATCAGAGACAGATTCGGAGCGAATCTCGAGCAATCAAATGGAAAACGCTATAAGTTCCTTCCCACCGAAACAAACTAAAGTCAGAGCGTATCTCATTGGTTCCCTAAATCTGACGTCCTTCGACGCTATTACCAGAGGTGGGAAATAGTCATGATGCCAGCAGAAAACGGAGGGCCTTTTTTGAAGCGCGTTGGGCTCGACAAATCATCGAGCGTTATGTCGTCACGTGATAGACGCAAAAATTCGTAAGCCTACTTTTAAAGACTTTAAAAATTGCTCCGTATATCACTTGACAGCGTAACGCTCGTTTATTGGTCGAGCTCAAAATGGTTCCAAAAACCGGGAATATAAAGTAGAGCTATTTCATAATTTTTCTAAGTTTTCTCGTTTACCGGCAGCGCTCGCGGGGGTAAAATCAGGCAAATTTTGTCTGTGTACTGTATACAGTCGTTTTCCAGTGCGCCAGAGCAACTTGAAACGAAAAAATAGAGAAAAGCAGGATAACACTGCCCGTGTGAACAAGCCTTTAGAATAAACAAAGAGAATACAAACCTCGTACCCTAGATTTGAAATAACTGCCTCGCTGGTAGTCAACAGCTTTACCCACTTCTTGTCGGAACTCCGAAATAATTTGCTCCATAGTTACCATGGTAACCAACTATAGATAATACCACCGCCAACTTTGATGACGTGCTATAGGACAATACAGCGACCGATATTATTTATATTTGATTATAAACAAATACATTATCTCTGGTAGTTATGATTATAAAAGTCCATTTATAAGATTCAATAGCGAATTTCTCTCAACATCTATACATTCCATCGTCATGACAACGGGTAGTTCCAGGATCCCCGTTAAAAATAAGTGTGAAGGGTGCTGCTTATCGGTTTCCTTTGCGGCAACGTTCCAAACACAACGCACTCCAAGTGTCGGATAACGCATTCGATAACAAGTAGGAACCAAAAACCCATTATTCAAAAGTGCAACAGAAGATTTATTGCTCAGTTTATTAAATGTAAGTGGAAAGATTGCCGATGTGAGGGTTAAATTAATTAACACAAGGTCAAATCAAGAATTTATTTATTTGTACTCACAAGGAGACGACCCGAGGTGTTACACACCGATTTCGTTCAAACTCGGGGGATTGGTAGACCTTCATGTAACTTGAAAAATCCTAAAGGGATTTTATTCAATGGGCAACCGTTTTACCATGGCAACGAAAAATGTTTTTGATAACACAAAATATGAAATTTTCCCATTGGAAATAACATGGGATTTTGATCAAAAGTTGATCAATTTTGATGTTTTTTTGTCAATTATTATCTGTTTTTTATATTTGGTATTTTCCAAATTTCTATTTGTTGTTGTCAAAAACATTTTTCGTTGTCATGGCAAAACGGTTGCCCATTAAATAAATTCCCTTTAGGGTTTTTCAAGTTAATTAATAATTAAAACAATTGAAAAAAAATGTTTTAATTATTAATTAACCACGCCTACTAAAAACAAGGTTATAAATTAAGTGAATTTTTGTAAACGGATCATTCCCCTGATGACGGCACAATAACGTAGCCGAAACTAGTCGAACTTAAATAAAATTTTATTATGTTTTAATAAAAATTTCTTGTGCACTTTTAACTTTTTGTTGTTTTAATTTCTATTCAATTAACGTCAGATTTTCACACAAGATTCCAATTTATAGCCAGTTTTCCGGCGTACGATAATTAATTTCTGAAATCGATAAATTTTTGGCTTTGTTACGATAATTTGAGTTTCAGGAACTGGCAACGCTGCCGTATCATTTCACCGTAGTCATTCTCGCCAAGTATAATTTTCAAATTTTCAATCGGTTTAACGTCAGTATTTAACACAAGATTCCAATTTATAGCTAGTTTTCCGGCGTACGATAATTAATTTCTGAAATCGATAATTTTTTGGCTTTGTTACGATAATTTGAGTTTCAGGAACTGGCAACGCTGCCGTATCATTTCATCGTAGTCATTCTCGCCAAGTATAAATAAATATATTGTTGCTAAAATATTATATTTTCCGATAAGCATGGAATTAATATCAACCATTGTTCTTTAGCTCTTTACGGAGTGCTGTTCAAAGGAAGCGACGAGCCAGCGTACGCCAACTACAGGCTCTGGGAATCTTTGGGTTTCGTGATTGCTTTTGCCTACAGTCCGTCTTTGAACATTGTACCCAAAATTTCGGTTCTTTTGGCGTTCTTGGTTGTTGGAATAGCGGGCTATCTCTTCGTGGAAATTAAAATAGTGCCGTCTACCGTCGAAAAGAATAACTGAAATTGTGATTTTTTAAATCATCTTATTCCCAGTAAACTCTGCAAGGCTTAACTTAAAACTTCGAGTTGTCTGCTTTGATTTCCGTTGTGTAATGAAACTATACTGTTACCTGTGTTTTGAACTAATTGAGTAGGAGAATGAAGTAACGTGCTTTATTGGTATTTACAGATACGGCAGAACTGCCAAAACAAAATAATAATATTTCCTAAATTGCGGCCAACTCTAACAATCTGAGTTTAAAAACAACGTAACTTGGGCTTCGTTGGAATTATGATTTTTTTAAACTAACGTAACGAAAGAGTTTGTAGACTCCGTGGCAGACGACGCAACATTTTAACCCTGTTAATCCTTGCCGCGTGTATCGGGAATAAGAACCAACTTTTTTAACGCGCTGATCGTTGCCATATTAGATAATATATATATATTTTTATAGTTGAAATATAAATTTTTCATAATTTTATTTTGTATACACGCATTTATTCGTAACCATGAACAAATCTTATTTTTATAGCTCAATCAACCTAGTTGGGAGTGAAATAAAATACGTCAAATTATTTATAACCCCACTGAATGTCTTTGTTTTTTATGGGGCTGATAATAACACCACAGACCCTAATAATTATTAATTCTACCCTATCGGAAATTGCATTACTCTACGAAGCTTGCATGTAGCTGACAATAGATAAAATGATTTGACTATATACAGGGTGTCCATTTTTAATCGAAAAAGTGATTTTTCTCAATAACCGTTGAAGTTAGAATATATAATTTTTTTCTGTGAATTGTCAGTACCGGGGGCCATTGTTGTACATAATGTTTATCGATTTTAAAATAATATTTTAAAATTTTGAAAAAATAAATTTTGATGTATTGGAGCTCGTCAAATTTGGCCAATGAGAAAAATGTAGAGCGGCGTCGAAAACATAAGAATAACGTTTGGTCGTTGAAAACACAATCATTTTTCACGAAATTACACGCGTTTGAAAATTGACTTAACGGGTAAACAAAATAATTGGAAAAATTAAAAACTAAAATCTTTTGGATGCAGTGGAAGTCGTAAGACAATATTATTTTCAGGATGAACTAAATATTATTTTTATTTATTTAATGCATGATTCTAAAAATCTAACTCTCATTTAAATGCTATATTACCATAGAACATTTTCGTTCAGTAAATACTCGGGGAACCTTCAAGATATCACGTATCTAATATCGGGGATATTGTTTTTGGACTTGCGGTTATTTTTCATTAAATTTAATTTAAATAAATAAAAATTGTATTTAGTTCAGTCTAACAATAATATTGTCTTACGACCTCCACTGCATCCAAAAGATTCTAGTTTTTGATTTTTTCAATTATTTGCTTTTACCCGTTAAGTCAATTTCCAAACGCGTGTAATTTCGTGAAAAATGATTGTGTTTTCAACGACCAAACGTTATTCTTATGTTTTCGACGTCGCTCTACATTTTTCTCATTGGCCAAATTTGACGAGCTCCAATACATCAAAATTTATTTTTTCAAAATATTAAAATATTATTTTAAAATCGATAAACATTATGTACAACAATGGCCCCCGGTACTGACAATTCACACAAAAAATTCAAAATTCTAACTGCAACGGTTATTGAGAAAATCACTTTTTCGAATAAAAATGGACACCCTGTATATTGTCATAGTGTACCATTTTTGACAGTTCGTTACTAATGTATCTGGTTTTTCGCACTTTACAGAAGGAATACACTTTTTGTTATGGGTAATTTTGTTGAAATTTCTTTAATTATACCTAATTAAATATTTTTAGATCAAAATATGCCAGGCACGAAGAGAATGAAAAGTAAATCTTCGATGATAATTATATTACCAAACACCAGGAGAATACGTACTAAATAACTTAATTTATTTCTTTTTATGTAATAAAATTAAATTATGATCCATAAATAACTTAATTCAATTTAGTTATTTAAAAAGGAAAAACTAAGATCTCATATGTCTAACCGAAACTTGGCTTAATTCTGACTACTTAACGAATAATTATATCGTTTTCCACACCGTCCTAACAACGGGAAGTTGCGGAGGAGGCTCTTAAATAAGCATCAAGGACAATTTCAAAGCAGACGAACGGACCTTGATCGCTACGAAGCTATTTGGGTAGCAGTATTTTTTGAAAGTCAAGGACGCTATTTGGGTAAAAGTACTTTTTGAAAGTCAAGGACGCCTACTTCTTGATGTGTTTATATTTTCCCAGATACCCCTATATCAAATTACAAAAATGAAACGAAATATATTTTGAGCTCTCCTACTCAATAATAATATCCTAGATTTACGACAAACTTATCATCAAATATCCATAGGGCTTAAATTTGTAGCACGTTAAATATACAGGGTGTTAATTTAATTGTTCCCGGAAATTCTTCATAGCACTGCTAACTTCTAGAACGCGCTTCCGGGATCGGGGTTGGGTTAGCCGTGATCCAAAGTTTCCAAACCTAGGGGCTCCTTCACTAAGCATAGGTTATAAACGTGTTCTAGTCTTAAGCATTGAGTTGGGAATATTAATCTAGAGGTCCAATCAAATCTGCTCCCCGCGAAACAAGTTTTTGAAAATTACGAATGTGCCGTCTCCTCTAAAATGACGAAGAAAGCAGGCTGAGAAATTAGGAATTTTTAAAACTGGACCTGTGGTCAGTAGAGCCTAGGTTGTTTAATTAAAAAACTGGCCACTGACTATTTTTATCTATGTTATCTTCCCATAGACGCTAATACAGTAAAAGGCAGCAAGCTGTTGTTTCTCTATAGACCCGACCCGAACAAGCCTACTGACCTTTCTTCGTCATTTTAGAGGAGACGTCTCATTCGTAATTTTCAAAAACTTGTTTCGCGGGGAGCAGATTTGATTGGATCTCTAGATTAATATTCCCAACTCAATGGTCTTAAGTCTTTTCAAGTCAGAGACTTAACATCACTATCACAATAGGCCTAGTGCGTAGTTTAAATTTTGGTCATACGTATCGCCGCCTACCGACCGAGTTTTAAATTGAATATATGAAAGCTGTCTGCTCGTTCAAAAATGTATCTGCAATGCAGAGTCTGCACAACCGAAAAACATTCTTTCTTCACATATTTAGTGGACGGATATTAAGCCAGATGGCGCTATATTTCCTATGCTCGAAGCCTATTAATAATACTAATGTCAGAGTCGTCGTTAAATTAAGTTTAACACATTAATATTTTTTCTATTAAAAAAGGATAACTATTTGAAATCATAACTTACCACAAGATTTTAAGTATGACTTTCTTTAAAAGTTAAACTTTTAAAGATTTATTTAATGAAGCTGGAAGTCGCGGTTCAATGGTAAACTTTAAAGCAATTTTGTAACCACGTAACTATTTTTATTATTCTACCGTTTGATTGCGCTCAAACGTTTCCCCGAAAGAAATTTTACCCAATATACCTCGCAATTTATGCTATCGCCTAAACAACGCGTAGGATAGTGCTGGCGAGCCCTACATGGTACTATTTCCGTTAACCTGTACAAGTTTTAATGGCAAGGGGAAAGCGGAGAAGTGGTTCCGAGTTTTCACCAAGCAGGGATCGAACCGGCTACTCTTGCCTCGAGGAGAATATGCTAACCACTTGATTGCCATAACCCAGTTATTACTATGTAACTATTTAAAAACTAATATACCGAAAATGAAAAGATTCAATCAAGTGAATTTACATTTAAACAAGTTGGCAAGCCAAAATATACCTCTCCTCGGAACAGTTTCTAATTTTCAGTGAAGTGTACAATGTATCCGTGGTTCTGTGATAGAATGCTCACCTGACGTGCAGGAGGGCTCGGGTTCGAATCCCGCCCGGTACTAACGCAAATTGAAAAATATTTATACTACACCCAATGACAACAAAAACGGGCCCGTTTGGAAAAACCTTTTCCCTAATTTTAAGAAACTGCGTACGCAGCGATTACCCTTTGCCCCGAAAATGCGAACGCGTTCGCAGGCCTGACAGACAGACCCACAGACAGACAGACAGACACGGTGGTTGTATAACCCCTCCTAGGGTACAAAGTCCCCTCGGAGAGGTAAAAAGGAGACTATTTTAAACTGTATACGCCTATGTTTAAAGGTGGGTAAAATTACCGACCCACTCAGCAATATTTACATATAAATCAAAATTTCGTAGACTGGCTCGACATTTTTACCCACCATTTAATATAGGCAATTAGGCATACATTCCTACTAGATATGGTAATTGGATCCCAGCTTATTTTTCAAGAAATCTATATTATTGCGTTAGCTATACAGGGTGCTTCAAAAGGTTATGCAAAATTTTTAAGGAGTTGTAGGGGATGAGTTGAGAAAAATGCCTGTTTTTTTTCATTTTTCTACGATGAGTTAAAGCGCCAAAGAGCTTCAAATATGGCCTACTAGCCCCTGGAAGTAGGCAATGGTAAAGGTTCGTGCGACGGGGATGCGCCGGTTCGGGTAACTTTCCTGGTAGAGACGTTGAGCAGCCAAAGCATTGCCATCCGCTAGTCCATACACGAAATGAATATCCGCCATTGTTGCAGTTTGAACGTGATGAGAAATCATGGTCCATCACGATTTTAAATACTGTTTAAGTTTACCTTTTTACGCTGGTTATCTCGATTTGTTTACAAAGTCCTTTATAACCTATCACACGAACCAAAACCTTAATGATCTCATTTCCCTGAGTGCTTGGTTTGGCGCTGGTTGCAGCCTACTTCCAGGGGCTAGTAGGCCACACTTTGAAGCTCTCTGGCGCTCTTTTCACTTATCGTAGGGAAATGGGGGAAAAACAGGCATACTTCTCAACTCACCTCCTACAACTCCTCAAATTTTTTTCATAAACTTTTGAAACACCCTGTATTACCGAGAATATTCGAATCTAAAAAAACAAATAGCAATATCCAAACTGGTTTCAAGGGAGCTTATAATATCTCCAATAAACGAACTTTACTATCATAAAAAAATAAACCATAAAATAGCTCGGGAAATGTATATAATATTTAAAAAGTGATAAAAATATACTTGATTGAGATGTCAAGGACGTTTAAAGGGAATATAACCTCAGGTATTTGGTGTGGAACACCAACGCTTGCAGCTCTAGCCGCTCTTGCCTTTGGCTTTAAAAATATTTGGCGCCACTGTACAGGGAAATTTAAAAATTGAAGGGGTCTTCCATAAATATTGCTTTGCAGGTTATATTCCCTTTAAGTACACACAATCAATACGATTGATTAAATATATTGTGAATATTAAATTTAAATTTGAACCAATCTTCTATTAACGTAATAAACGTACTATAATAATCCAAGTGATTTTTTTCTAAAATGAGCGTTTTTGTCAACCACCTTCTACAGGGTGTTTTGAATTGCTCTGACTGGGTATTGGTTCAGAAACTGCAAGAGATAGAGTGGCGAAATCTTCAGGGTATTATTGGTATTTTTTCATCAGCTCATATCTTCGTGAAAAAGTGTTCTTTTCCAACGAAACCAATTTCTTTGAACATTTTCGACAGCACTCTACAACTTTCTCATTGAAACGTTTTTTCTAACACCTATCGGTGAAAAAATATTTTTTACAAAAACCCGAAATTATTTCCGATTTTTCTGAAATTTAGGATTTAAAGCGATCCCACCCTAAAAATAATACCCTGAAAATTTCGCAACTCTATCTCTTGCAGTTTCTGAAACAAATGCCCAGTCAGAGCAATTCAAAACACCCTCTATATTAAAAACAATATCCCAATCACCCTATCATTTAAAATAACTAACCAACTAAACATTAACAACCCAAGAGTACTTTGAACTTGAAGAAAAACCCGTGACCACGCCTTATTAATCACACTGTTCATTAATTTAGAACACTATTTCAATCGCCCTGTACATTAAAATATTAAGCACACTATAACAACCTATAACCAAAGTATTAACCGCTATGTACAATAACTCAATCACCCGGTTCTTTAACAACCGAAGAGTAACTTGACCACAAAAATTAATTACAATGCTTTGTCCAACATCCAATAACATAGCATAGCCAACACTTTTTCTAACAATAGTCAAGATAGCATAAAGTAGCATAGCTCCCTGTATAACAAATAGTTCGTAGAGATTTCCAAGGTCGAAGATAAAATATTTTGAGACAGATGCGGGTTTGTAAAAGTCATTTAATCAAGATTTCGATTGTTGTATCATTTACCATTTTACTTTAAACGGTTCGTCAGTTATACCACGAACTCCAGCGGCGGCGGCTACATACCAGGTGAAAATAGTACACACAAATCACTTAGGGATTGTGACCCCAAAACACTTTGAACATACGTCAATTGGCCTTTCTATAAAGTAACATTGGCCTTATTGTTTAGATGTATCGGGCGCGTCACTCGTGACGTAGAAGTGACGTTTCACTATTATAGCCAATAGACGCTAGCATAAACTATTTACGTCTTATTCAACTTGTTAAAAAGTTCCACGCGCGTCTTGATATTTTAGCGTAAATGGGCTCGAGCGATTTCGCGCGTGCTCCCTGAAATGAAAAAAATGCACGAGCCTTTTACGCTAAAATATGAAAGAGCGCGTGGAACATTTTAACAAGTTGAACAAGACACGAATTAAAATTCGACGAGTCACCCTTTTTATAAAGATCTAACCTTCAAAACTGAACTGAACTCCTACGTATTTCGTGACGAAAGCGATATATTAAAACAAGTTCGGCAGGTGTAATGACCTTATAGGAAAGCTTATTGTGAATATAACAAGTTCGCAAGCCAAAATATACCTCTCCTCGGAAGAATTGTCCCTATAGTGGTATTAATTTCTCGAGACGTCCCTTAAAGATATCTCCGCAATTCAGAGTTATTTACTAAAAACGTAATCCCGGTTCAATCCCGGCCAGTATAAAATTTTAATTATAATTAAAATAACTAAGACGAAACAACCGAGTTTAATTTATTCAGAATATTATAAATTAAGTAGTTACAACAGAGAGGGGTGTGGCCATCTGGTGATTGAGAATTTCATTCTCAATCACCAGAAGGACACAAAGCTGTAGCTCCCTCCGTTCACCCGTTCCTCCCGCCGTTCACCCGCGCCTCTCCCCCTTAATCACCAGAATTTCTAATCACCAGATTCTCCCGTTCACGGGTTGCTTTCCCCCAACCCCCATTCACTGGATACTTTATCTCTCGTTCACCAGCTCCTTTCCCCCATTGCTTTCACCCCTTCTAATCACCAGTTGCTTTCCCCCATCCCCATTCTCCAGAATTAGTTTTCCTCGTGCAGATATCTGGAGATTAGATTTTTACCCGTTTGCTTATCACTTCTGAACCCCTTAATTTCTAATCTCTAGGCAATAAAAACAAGAAATATACATTTCCAATTTTATTTTACTTTTAATTACATGATTGCGTAAAACAGGTTCTAATATTAGACCGACAATATAAATAACGCGTTTAAATCGCATTTTATCAATATAAAAAAAATTAACTCGATCTTCGTAAGGAATATGTACAATTTCATTTAATGGGCTGAAACGAACTACCTTCTGCAAGTGCGGTTTGTATAAATAATTTTATTAAAAGTTCTACCTCACCACGTCTGACCGGAATAGATATGAAATCGTCATCCTCCAGTGCCGCTGCCCTTGGTGGTGCCGGGATCTCCCATTCTTGCGAAAGGTACTTTTTTTCCGATGGTGAATTATCCCTCGACGGACAGTGTGGAAAGAATCTAGCATGTTCCCATTCTGGTACGTCTCCTGATTCCCATCCTTCTAATACGCCGTGGCACTTGTAACATCGTACTTCATCGCCCCGCGGAATATAGTAGAATCCAGCCTTCGCTAGTTGTTCCTTAGTAACGTGCGGATTTCTCCAGTGACGAAAAGTTTCAAGTCGATACGCTTCGATGTCCATACTGTAAACTGATAGTTTCTATAAGCTATTGTCAACATTCTTAAGCCTAATTGGTTAAGCCTAAATTTCAATAAATGTTTTTCTATTTATTTTGGTTAGACTCTATGACTATTTGACTAGAATCTAAGTCTATTTACTTCAATTTAAACAAGGCCTAATTTCCCTCTACAGTAAAATAATAAAGTCACTTACTTTTACGGAAATCCTGAAGCCTTTGCCTGTAAATAGAGTCGAGAAGGCGGGGAACGGAGCGCGAAAATCTACGTGTCTCTTCTCGATGAGGTCCAGGAACTAAAAGAACGTTGAGTCGTATATCTAGAGATCAAATAACACTCGAAACTTCAAGTAAATCCTGATTTCTCATTGGCTGAAACCAATTGACGTCACGGGAGAATGTAAAATGTAACCAAAAATAGAGGTTACTGCTCATCGGTTAGCGATAAAAAATTCGTCACGTGTTAAATTAGGCAGATTAGAATAGCTGAAAATACATTGCGCTTACTTCGCACTAATTTACTTCTGATACAACTTTGATAAAAATTAATCCTGTTTCGGGGGAACCCCCAGGAGGAAATCTTAGAGACTATTAACTCGGTAGAATACACTATTTTAGCAATTGCAATTGCATATAATCCTTGTTATTGTAATGTTTGATATATACTGAAATGATTATTGTTGGATAGGAAAATAAAAGAATCGTGATAAAAGTTAATTTTTTTTATTCCATATTAATTGGTATGGAGAGTAGAATCCTACTACTATGCACGGAGCTCCTATCATCCCAGTATAACTGGTGTTCTACAAATTGTAGGAACATCCGATTTCCGGCGGCGTCCTCTCTCTCCTCAATCCTAACAGAACAATACATAAAATTTTTACTTTAGTACAGCATATATAATTCGTGAAATTTAATTTATTACCTTATTCTAAGCTCAAATTTTATAGAATCGTCATTTCTGCTCGCCCATAAAACTCTATTTATCTCTTCAATTCTACATGAAGAAAATTAAAATCTTAATTTTTTTTCCCAAAAGTTATTTAAATGATAAAATAATATTTACCGCATTTTGATTTCTTTTTCAACGGTCCAGATCAGAATAATTTGTTCTAATTTTTTTACTCCCCTTTTTATACCATTTTCCATCCCCACCAATTCCTAGCCCCTATATCCTATCTCCTTCTTTTCCGTGATGAAATCTATGGTACAGGTGAGAAGCTTTTGTCAGAGACCGTAGTTGCTTTTGGCGTCGGGGGAATGTCCCATTCTAGCGAAAGGTACTTTTTTTCCGATGGTGAATTATCCCTAGCCGGACAGTGTGGAAAGAATCTGGCATGTTCCCAATCTGGTACGTCTCCTGATTCCCATCCTTCTAATACGCCATGGCACTTGTAACATCGTACTTCATCGCCCCGCTGAATATAGTAGAATCCAGCCTTCGCTAGTTGTTCCTTAGTGACGTGCGGATTTTTCCAGTGACGAAACGTTTCAAGTCGATACACTTCGATGTCCATAGCTGATCTAGACCAAATACGTTCTATAGTTTCAAATGATACATTCTCTAAGCCTACATTTACCCCTAAGTCTACTGAAAACCTAATTTTATCAATATGGTTAAATTTCTACGCTAAAATTCTCAATATAAACGCTTTTTTCAATATGCAAATTGTTTTAAATATGTCTAAAAATATAGTCTATTACAAAGAAAAAAATAGTTACTTACTTTACGGGTAGAAATCCTTTGTCGAGCTGTAGAAAAGACTGAGCGATCCGTCAGCAGGTCTTTACTCGTCAATGCGCCGTAGAGAAATGACGCATGGAAAATTAATTTATTCCTATCTTGTTGAGAATAATTCATCACGTGATCTAAACTTCAAATAACCCTCAAATTCTATTGGCTGTCTCTCTCTGACAGTTTAAACTGCCTCTAATGATTGACGGCACATATTAACCCACTTGAGTATTTGAATAAATCCTTTGCTACTCGAAGGAGAGTTTTGGAAATACCACGTTGACGATATCAAAATCGAGCTCTCACTTGAAAATGTTTACGGAAAACAATCCTCTTGGAAAATTGAGTTACGTAGAAGATTGCTAAAAAATGGCTAAGTGTTATGTTTTTTTCAATAATGAGTCTTATTTTTTACATTTTAAAGTATTTATTAAGAGTGAAAAATCCCATGACTACACTGACGGCATATCTTAAGTACCGGTGGAAAAAAATCCATTGCTCAAAGTTCAGTTATCTTATTAAACGTGCGCGTGCACAGAAAAATGAACGAGTCACGTGATAGTAACTTAACTTCTACGCTAATCTTACCCGTACTAGGCCTAATTTCTGTCTAATACATTTCCAATATATATATATAAAAGAATGCCTAAAAATTTCATTTTAAATATAATAAAATAGCCTAGCTGATTATTATTATTATTATTATTATTATAACTTACTTTTCAGCGTGACCTTCAATGACTATTCCCAATGCTAAGACTCTTTATTGAGATAACGAAAACTTTTAGTATACTATTAATACCATTTTGCGAACTACAGTGAAAAAAGTTACAATTTTACGGTAGAAACGTTTTCAAAATACCATTCTCATTTTAAACGCTTTTTCAATAACTTAATTGTCTAAAATATATACTCTACAACAAAAACAAAATAGTAAATTACTTTCTACGCTAATCTTGGCCTAAAAAAAAAGCAAAATACAAAATTTAATTTTTAACTCTAATTCAGATTCCTACCTGGTAAGCCTAAATTTGATATACTAAGTATAATATGCCTTAAAGTTCAAATACTGTCTAATACAATAAATATTCATGAAAAATTCTTACTTTGTATGTACAATGAACGCTCCAAAAGGCTGAAAATGTAACATGGGACAAGACAGAATTTCTACCCAAACCTTTCCGATTGTATCGTCAAATAAAACAAAGTTCAGCTATCTTATCAATGGTACGCGCGCGCGCGCTCGGAAAAATGAACGAGTCACGTGAGAATCGGTACGTCACGAGCCCCTATGCATAAATGTAAGGGCGTCTTACTACCATTAGATCTAATCGCACTAGCACATTCTCGAAAAATAAACCAGTTCTTGGGAATAAGAGACGGTTTTTTTATCAAAGATAAGCCAATTTATAGTTTATTGTATGAAAATATTAATTAATTCGGAAATATATTCGATGCTTACTGTTTTTTTTATAAGAATACGCTGAAATACATTTTCCAATACGTAAAAAATTAAAGCTAGACCTAAAAACCTGTAAAGTGTAAATAGTTAAGACTAAATTTCTAACCCTAACCCATGAAAGTACATTTTCCATAAATCATATCCTAACATGAATGCATTTGTTAAGAATACATGTTTTTTTTTTTTTTAAAATACGCTAATTAATTTCGTAAAACAAGCATAGATTTTAGTTAGCCCTTCCTCCAAAATGTCCAATAGAGCTAGTACATTCTCGATAAATATACATGTTCTTGGGGAATAAGAGACGTTTTTTATCAAAGTAAGCCAAGTTTAAAGTTTATTGTCATTGGTTCCATAACAAAAACCACATTGTAACGTGATAATGGCTGCTCACTAATCCCAATTCCATGTGAAACTCTTCCAGTTTCTTTAAGTTCCTTTTGAGTTACAAAATAGGGTTTTAGAAATAGATTTTTCCTATTTCATTAAATATAAGTATTAAAATTAGAATTGCTTCATTAAATTATGCATTTGTACTGTACTGTACACAATACCTGCATTTGAAATTGTATAACATAAAAACACAGTTTTTAAAAAAAATATATCAAGGTTTTCAATTCAGTTAAAAATAATTAAATTAGTTGTATTGTGTTTATATTTTTAACTTAATTGCATTGATGTTTTAAAAGCAAACCTCGGGCCTAAGAAACAGGCAAAGTGTAAATTGCTAAGACTAAATTTCTAACTCTAATAATGTGTAAATCAATTATACAATTATCTATTCATAAGTGTTAGAGACTTTATTACAATGAAATAAAACCATGTAGAAATGTATATGTTATAAATTTAAGAAAACTCAAACATTCTGTTTTAAATCAACAATTTTATTATTCTTTCTTATCATTTTTTTATACAACCATTTGTTTTTATATAGATAACCTGAGGACGGCTATAATATGAACATATACCTAAAAAAAAATCGGGAATTAAACAAAAACAACCTTAAGTTTACTATTTTTATATATTCACACGTCCTCAATTATGCAAATTTTATATAAACATTTCTACTATACATATTTCATAATTAATATTTACATAAATAATTATTTTTTATATAAAATCGTACAATTCTATCAGAACTTAAACCGGAAGATTCAGGCATATAATTTCCAAAAACACAAACTACATTTGGAGTACTAATATTTATACTCACACAATTATATTTCGTACTAACAATTTCACCATCTTTTAAACTTTCAAATACTGCCAAGTGTTCGTCGCATATTTTTGTACTTCTCAAGGTGTTAAAGAAAAAGTGGTTCACACCAGAGCAAACTTTTTTCAATTGAAAAAGCATTTCACTCCCCGAAACTGTCACTTGCTGACAATGTACAAAATTGGGCTTACGGGATTTCAAGTAATTTAACATCCACGATTTTCCTTCATTTCCATCTTTTCCTATTACAAATATTATTTTTCGGTCTGAGAGAATTAAATGTTCCAATAAACTTTTTTGCCATGGTCTAAGTTCTATATCTTTGTTTATTCGTTTAGGGGTTTTCATTTGTTCCACCCAAGCACTTGTCAAATTTCCAAAGAGATGCGATGGTAGTCCAGATCGAGCAACGGCTTCTGCGCGGACTCGTTGTTTATCAATTTCCGCTTCTACTTTGCCTAAGTTTACTTTGTGTGGGCTTAGACTGCAACGTCTAATATGTCGACTCAGTTGTGATTTAAACGATTTATTGCACGTTGTACACGATGTACGTTTACATTTATGGGTTCTTAATCTATAGCTACGTATTCGTTTCTCGCAACTTGGACACTGAATATATTTGTTTCGACCCATTTTGAATATATTCAAAGGAGACAAACACGTACGTTTTACTCGAACCGAGTTTATTCATAAACTGTTATCGATTTTTGTGGGATCTCCGTATATAAAGTATAAAATGTGGGTTCTGAGGGTAGAAATAATATCAGCCCTATTTTGATTTTCTTCCAAATTAAGTGTTTCAGATAACGTTTACTTATTCAACACCTTCATTCCATTTTTTTTTACATTAATTTGATATAACCTTGTATCTTCCAACAATTCAGTTTTATGCTATGTACAATTCCCTTATTCATTACATCATTCCAAATTTAGCCTAATTCCTACACTGGCGTTGATCTTCTGAAATGGATATTCCAATAAAAACCTTTTCTTATATCATCGCTTCTAATTAATCTGAATGTTGTCAATATAAAAAACATCATATGCTTTATTTAAATATAAAGAATAAACACTGGTTAGGTTAAGGTTAGAGTGAAATGGAATAATTAAGTAAATAAGCATAAATTTTAGATCGCCTTTCCTCCAAAATATCTAATAGCTCTAGTACATTCTCGATAAATATACAAGTTCTTGTGAATAAGAGACGTTTTTTATCAAATAATCATAGACTAAAAACTTTGCTCAACGAAAAACTAAATAACGATAAATAATGTACAATTAATTTATTAAATAACGAGAAAATGTCTTATGGTAATAAAAAAATAAAACAAGCGATTAATTAAAAGTAAATTATTATCAATTTGATGATTGTTTAAGGATATCGATTATGATCAATGTTTGTACTACAGTGTTCATATCCGAAATGAAGTTAAATGAAATAATTTCGTAAACAAGCATAAATGTTAGATCGCCCTTCCTCCAAAATGTCCAATAGAGCTAGTACATTCTCGATAAATATACATGTTCTTGGAGGAATAAGAGACGTTTTTTTTCAAAGTAAGCCAAGTTTAAAGCTTATTGTCATTGGTTCCATAACAAAAACCACATTATAACGTAATAATGGTTACCTCTATCTGTAAACTTATCAAGATAAGAAATGGCATATAACTAGATAATTATGTATTAATTTTTTAATTAGTTAAGAATCATTAATTTTAGTTGGTCTATATTTATTATGCAATAATAAAATATATTTATTTATTTTTCAAATTATTAAGGATATATTTAATCATAGACTAATGTTGACTTATAACCCTAACTTAATAATTTAAGCAATTCTTTCTCTCTCTCTTAAAGAAATCTTATTGTAATAAGCTTAAAAATTTAGGAATAAACTTATATTATAGGATGAAGAAAAGTCAATAGACATTTATTTGTAAATTATTCGCAATTTTATTTATTTATTTATTTATAAAACGAACTACAGTTCGGTCTCTGGGAGGCTTAGGGTAATGACAGCATCCCATGAAATCGAACTCCACGCACTCCTCCTGTCGTCGGCTGCTCTTTAACCCTCTTCTTCCACAGTACGTACAACGAAGATGGGGCGGGAAATCCGTTATCAGATGCCCGGGGATGTGTTTGGAATAGACATTACCATGACGAAAAATTACACTCCTTTGATAATGCTAGCACTCTCTGCCCCAGCAAAGGAAGAGTCCTCCGCCTCTTACAGTCAATTCTTCTGTACATTCGTCACAATGAAAGCAAATCATAGATTCAGTTGTCGTACCGACGTACTCTTCTCCGGATGCCAATTTTATGGAAATATGGTCCATTTACTATACAAATAGAAAAAATAAAATATAGAAAAAAGGCAAATTTTACATATATGGAAATATGGTCCATTTACTATACAAATAGAAAAAAGGCAAATTTTACATAAATTAATTCAAATTTAAATTCATGGTATTAATTTTTAATTCTACCATAAATTATACTGCCAAGAAAAAAGAGAGAGAGAAAAGTATATTTACCAAGTTTTGTTTCTACGTTTCTAGAGAGACTAGAAGAATGAATAAATTTGGAGAGCAGTATCGGTTTTTATACTAATTCATAAACACATTTCATAACTTGAGAAATATATTTAAAAAAGTTTCCAATCATCTCAATACCAATTTTATAAATAAAAACATTCACAAAAACATCTCCACTCCATATTTAACAATTTCGGGAAGCTTGGTGTACTTGATATGGAAGGATTTCCTAAGTTGTTAAATATGGAGTGGAGATGTTTTTGTGAATGTTTTTATTTATAAAATTGGTATTGAGATGATTGGAAACTTTTTTAAATATATTTCTCAAGTTATGAAATGTGTTTATGAATTAGTATAAAAACCGATACTGCTCTCCAAATTTATTCATTCTTCTAGTCTCTCTAGAAACGTAGAAACAAAACTTGGTAAATATACTTTTCTCTCTCTCTTTTTCTTGGCAGTATAATTTATGGTAGAATTAAAAATTAATACCATGAATTTAAATTTGAATTAATTTATGTAAAATTTGCCTTTTTTCTATTTGTATAGTAAATGGACCATATTTCCATATATGTAAAATTTGCCTTTTTTCTATATTTTATTTTTTCTATTTGTATAGTAAATGGACCATATTTCCATAAAATTGGCATCCGGAGAAGAGTACGTCGGTACGACAACTGAATCTATGATTTGCTTTCATTGTGACGAATGTACAGAAGAATTGACTGTAAGAGGCGGAGGACTCTTCCTTTGCTGGGGCAGAGAGTGCTAGCATTATCAAAGGAGTGTAATTTTTCGTCATGGTAATGTCTATTCCAAACACATCCCCGGGCATCTGATAACGGATTTCCCGCCCCATCTTCGTTGTACGTACTGTGGAAGAAGAGGGTTAAAGAGCAGCCGACGACAGGAGGAGTGCGTGGAGTTCGATTTCATGGGATGCTGTCATTACCCTAAGCCTCCCAGAGACCGAACTGTAGTTCGTTTTATAAATAAATAAATAAATAAAATTGCGAATAATTTACAAATAAATGTCTATTGACTTTTCTTCATCCTATAATATAAGTTTATTCCTAAATTTTTAAGCTTATTACAATAAGATTTCTTTAAGAGAGAGAGAAAGAATTGCTTAAATTATTAAGTTAGGGTTATAAGTCAACATTAGTCTATGATTAAATATATCCTTAATAATTTGAAAAATAAATAAATATATTTTATTATTGCATAATAAATATAGACCAACTAAAATTAATGATTCTTAACTAATTAAAAAATTAATACATAATTATCTAGTTATATGCCATTTCTTATCTTGATAAGTTTACAGATAGAGGTAACCATTATTACGTTATAATGTGGTTTTTGTTATGGAACCAATGACAATAAGCTTTAAACTTGGCTTACTTTGAAAAAAAACGTCTCTTATTCCTCCAAGAACATGTATATTTATCGAGAATGTACTAGCTCTATTGGACATTTTGGAGGAAGGGCGATCTAACATTTATGCTTGTTTACGAAATTATTTCATTTAACTTCATTTCGGATATGAACACTGTAGTACAAACATTGATCATAATCGATATCCTTAAACAATCATCAAATTGATAATAATTTACTTTTAATTAATCGCTTGTTTTATTTTTTTATTACCATAAGACATTTTCTCGTTATTTAATAAATTAATTGTACATTATTTATCGTTATTTAGTTTTTCGTTGAGCAAAGTTTTTAGTCTATGATTATTTGATAAAAAACGTCTCTTATTCACAAGAACTTGTATATTTATCGAGAATGTACTAGAGCTATTAGATATTTTGGAGGAAAGGCGATCTAAAATTTATGCTTATTTACTTAATTATTCCATTTCACTCTAACCTTAACCTAACCAGTGTTTATTCTTTATATTTAAATAAAGCATATGATGTTTTTTATATTGACAACATTCAGATTAATTAGAAGCGATGATATAAGAAAAGGTTTTTATTGGAATATCCATTTCAGAAGATCAACGCCAGTGTAGGAATTAGGCTAAATTTGGAATGATGTAATGAATAAGGGAATTGTACATAGCATAAAACTGAATTGTTGGAAGATACAAGGTTATATCAAATTAATGTAAAAAAAAATGGAATGAAGGTGTTGAATAAGTAAACGTTATCTGAAACACTTAATTTGGAAGAAAATCAAAATAGGGCTGATATTATTTCTACCCTCAGAACCCACATTTTATACTTTATATACGGAGATCCCACAAAAATCGATAACAGTTTATGAATAAACTCGGTTCGAGTAAAACGTACGTGTTTGTCTCCTTTGAATATATTCAAAATGGGTCGAAACAAATATATTCAGTGTCCAAGTTGCGAGAAACGAATACGTAGCTATAGATTAAGAACCCATAAATGTAAACGTACATCGTGTACAACGTGCAATAAATCGTTTAAATCACAACTGAGTCGACATATTAGACGTTGCAGTCTAAGCCCACACAAAGTAAACTTAGGCAAAGTAGAAGCGGAAATTGATAAACAACGAGTCCGCGCAGAAGCCGTTGCTCGATCTGGACTACCATCGCATCTCTTTGGAAATTTGACAAGTGCTTGGGTGGAACAAATGAAAACCCCTAAACGAATAAACAAAGATATAGAACTTAGACCATGGCAAAAAAGTTTATTGGAACATTTAATTCTCTCAGACCGAAAAATAATATTTGTAATAGGAAAAGATGGAAATGAAGGAAAATCGTGGATGTTAAATTACTTGAAATCCCGTAAGCCCAATTTTGTACATTGTCAGCAAGTGACAGTTTCGGGGAGTGAAATGCTTTTTCAATTGAAAAAAGTTTGCTCTGGTGTGAACCACTTTTTCTTTAACACCTTGAGAAGTACAAAAATATGCGACGAACACTTGGCAGTATTTGAAAGTTTAAAAGATGGTGAAATTGTTAGTACGAAATATAATTGTGTGAGTATAAATATTAGTACTCCAAATGTAGTTTGTGTTTTTGGAAATTATATGCCTGAATCTTCCGGTTTAAGTTCTGATAGAATTGTACGATTTTATATAAAAAATAATTATTTATGTAAATATTAATTATGAAATATGTATAGTAGAAATGTTTATATAAAATTTGCATAATTGAGGACGTGTGAATATATAAAAATAGTAAACTTAAGGTTGTTTTTGTTTAATTCCCGATTTTTTTTTAGGTATATGTTCATATTATAGCCGTCCTCAGGTTATCTATATAAAAACAAATGGTTGTATAAAAAAATGATAAGAAAGAATAATAAAATTGTTGATTTAAAACAGAATGTTTGAGTTTTCTTAAATTTATAACATATACATTTCTACATGGTTTTATTTCATTGTAATAAAGTCTCTAACACTTATGAATAGATAATTGTATAATTGATTTACACATTATTAGAGTTAGAAATTTAGTCTTAGCAATTTACACTTTGCCTGTTTCTTAGGCCCGAGGTTTGCTTTTAAAACATCAATGCAATTAAGTTAAAAATATAAACACAATACAACTAATTTAATTATTTTTAACTGAATTGAAAACCTTGATATATTTTTTTTAAAAACTGTGTTTTTATGTTATACAATTTCAAATGCAGGTATTGTGTACAGTACAGTACAAATGCATAATTTAATGAAGCAATTCTAATTTTAATACTTATATTTAATGAAATAGGAAAAATCTATTTCTAAAACCCTATTTTGTAACTCAAAAGGAACTTAAAGAAACTGGAAGAGTTTCACATGGAATTGGGATTAGTGAGCAGCCATTATCACGTTACAATGTGGTTTTTGTTATGGAACCAATGACAATAAACTTTAAACTTGGCTTACTTTGATAAAAAACGTCTCTTATTCCCCAAGAACATGTATATTTATCGAGAATGTACTAGCTCTATTGGACATTTTGGAGGAAGGGCTAACTAAAATCTATGCTTGTTTTACGAAATTAATTAGCGTATTTTTAAAAAAAAAAAACATGTATTCTTAACAAATGCATTCATGTTAGGATATGATTTATGGAAAATGTACTTTCATGGGTTAGGGTTAGAAATTTAGTCTTAACTATTTACACTTTACAGGTTTTTAGGTCTAGCTTTAATTTTTTACGTATTGGAAAATGTATTTCAGCGTATTCTTATAAAAAAAACAGTAAGCATCGAATATATTTCCGAATTAATTAATATTTTCATACAATAAACTATAAATTGGCTTATCTTTGATAAAAAAACCGTCTCTTATTCCCAAGAACTGGTTTATTTTTCGAGAATGTGCTAGTGCGATTAGATCTAATGGTAGTAAGACGCCCTTACATTTATGCATAGGGGCTCGTGACGTACCGATTCTCACGTGACTCGTTCATTTTTCCGAGCGCGCGCGCGCGTACCATTGATAAGATAGCTGAACTTTGTTTTATTTGACGATACAATCGGAAAGGTTTGGGTAGAAATTCTGTCTTGTCCCATGTTACATTTTCAGCCTTTTGGAGCGTTCATTGTACATACAAAGTAAGAATTTTTCATGAATATTTATTGTATTAGACAGTATTTGAACTTTAAGGCATATTATACTTAGTATATCAAATTTAGGCTTACCAGGTAGGAATCTGAATTAGAGTTAAAAATTAAATTTTGTATTTTGCTTTTTTTTTAGGCCAAGATTAGCGTAGAAAGTAATTTACTATTTTGTTTTTGTTGTAGAGTATATATTTTAGACAATTAAGTTATTGAAAAAGCGTTTAAAATGAGAATGGTATTTTGAAAACGTTTCTACCGTAAAATTGTAACTTTTTTCACTGTAGTTCGCAAAATGGTATTAATAGTATACTAAAAGTTTTCGTTATCTCAATAAAGAGTCTTAGCATTGGGAATAGTCATTGAAGGTCACGCTGAAAAGTAAGTTATAATAATAATAATAATAATAATAATCAGCTAGGCTATTTTATTATATTTAAAATGAAATTTTTAGGCATTCTTTTATATATATATATTGGAAATGTATTAGACAGAAATTAGGCCTAGTACGGGTAAGATTAGCGTAGAAGTTAAGTTACTATCACGTGACTCGTTCATTTTTCTGTGCACGCGCACGTTTAATAAGATAACTGAACTTTGAGCAATGGATTTTTTTCCACCGGTACTTAAGATATGCCGTCAGTGTAGTCATGGGATTTTTCACTCTTAATAAATACTTTAAAATGTAAAAAATAAGACTCATTATTGAAAAAAACATAACACTTAGCCATTTTTTAGCAATCTTCTACGTAACTCAATTTTCCAAGAGGATTGTTTTCCGTAAACATTTTCAAGTGAGAGCTCGATTTTGATATCGTCAACGTGGTATTTCCAAAACTCTCCTTCGAGTAGCAAAGGATTTATTCAAATACTCAAGTGGGTTAATATGTGCCGTCAATCATTAGAGGCAGTTTAAACTGTCAGAGAGAGACAGCCAATAGAATTTGAGGGTTATTTGAAGTTTAGATCACGTGATGAATTATTCTCAACAAGATAGGAATAAATTAATTTTCCATGCGTCATTTCTCTACGGCGCATTGACGAGTAAAGACCTGCTGACGGATCGCTCAGTCTTTTCTACAGCTCGACAAAGGATTTCTACCCGTAAAGTAAGTAACTATTTTTTTCTTTGTAATAGACTATATTTTTAGACATATTTAAAACAATTTGCATATTGAAAAAAGCGTTTATATTGAGAATTTTAGCGTAGAAATTTAACCATATTGATAAAATTAGGTTTTCAGTAGACTTAGGGGTAAATGTAGGCTTAGAGAATGTATCATTTGAAACTATAGAACGTATTTGGTCTAGATCAGCTATGGACATCGAAGTGTATCGACTTGAAACGTTTCGTCACTGGAAAAATCCGCACGTCACTAAGGAACAACTAGCGAAGGCTGGATTCTACTATATTCAGCGGGGCGATGAAGTACGATGTTACAAGTGCCATGGCGTATTAGAAGGATGGGAATCAGGAGACGTACCAGATTGGGAACATGCCAGATTCTTTCCACACTGTCCGGCTAGGGATAATTCACCATCGGAAAAAAAGTACCTTTCGCTAGAATGGGACATTCCCCCGACGCCAAAAGCAACTACGGTCTCTGACAAAAGCTTCTCACCTGTACCATAGATTTCATCACGGAAAAGAAGGAGATAGGATATAGGGGCTAGGAATTGGTGGGGATGGAAAATGGTATAAAAAGGGGAGTAAAAAAATTAGAACAAATTATTCTGATCTGGACCGTTGAAAAAGAAATCAAAATGCGGTAAATATTATTTTATCATTTAAATAACTTTTGGGAAAAAAAATTAAGATTTTAATTTTCTTCATGTAGAATTGAAGAGATAAATAGAGTTTTATGGGCGAGCAGAAATGACGATTCTATAAAATTTGAGCTTAGAATAAGGTAATAAATTAAATTTCACGAATTATATATGCTGTACTAAAGTAAAAATTTTATGTATTGTTCTGTTAGGATTGAGGAGAGAGAGGACGCCGCCGGAAATCGGATGTTCCTACAATTTGTAGAACACCAGTTATACTGGGATGATAGGAGCTCCGTGCATAGTAGTAGGATTCTACTCTCCATACCAATTAATATGGAATAAAAAAAATTAACTTTTATCACGATTCTTTTATTTTCCTATCCAACAATAATCATTTCAGTATATATCAAACATTACAATAACAAGGATTATATGCAATTGCAATTGCTAAAATAGTGTATTCTACCGAGTTAATAGTCTCTAAGATTTCCTCCTGGGGGTTCCCCCGAAACAGGATTAATTTTTATCAAAGTTGTATCAGAAGTAAATTAGTGCGAAGTAAGCGCAATGTATTTTCAGCTATTCTAATCTGCCTAATTTAACACGTGACGAATTTTTTATCGCTAACCGATGAGCAGTAACCTCTATTTTTGGTTACATTTTACATTCTCCCGTGACGTCAATTGGTTTCAGCCAATGAGAAATCAGGATTTACTTGAAGTTTCGAGTGTTATTTGATCTCTAGATATACGACTCAACGTTCTTTTAGTTCCTGGACCTCATCGAGAAGAGACACGTAGATTTTCGCGCTCCGTTCCCCGCCTTCTCGACTCTATTTACAGGCAAAGGCTTCAGGATTTCCGTAAAAGTAAGTGACTTTATTATTTTACTGTAGAGGGAAATTAGGCCTTGTTTAAATTGAAGTAAATAGACTTAGATTCTAGTCAAATAGTCATAGAGTCTAACCAAAATAAATAGAAAAACATTTATTGAAATTTAGGCTTAACCAATTAGGCTTAAGAATGTTGACAATAGCTTATAGAAACTATCAGTTTACAGTATGGACATCGAAGCGTATCGACTTGAAACTTTTCGTCACTGGAGAAATCCGCACGTTACTAAGGAACAACTAGCGAAGGCTGGATTCTACTATATTCCGCGGGGCGATGAAGTACGATGTTACAAGTGCCACGGCGTATTAGAAGGATGGGAATCAGGAGACGTACCAGAATGGGAACATGCTAGATTCTTTCCACACTGTCCGTCGAGGGATAATTCACCATCGGAAAAAAAGTACCTTTCGCAAGAATGGGAGATCCCGGCACCACCAAGGGCAGCGGCACTGGAGGATGACGATTTCATATCTATTCCGGTCAGACGTGGTGAGGTAGAACTTTTAATAAAATTATTTATACAAACCGCACTTGCAGAAGGTAGTTCGTTTCAGCCCATTAAATGAAATTGTACATATTCCTTACGAAGATCGAGTTAATTTTTTTTATATTGATAAAATGCGATTTAAACGCGTTATTTATATTGTCGGTCTAATATTAGAACCTGTTTTACGCAATCATGTAATTAAAAGTAAAATAAAATTGGAAATGTATATTTCTTGTTTTTATTGCCTAGAGATTAGAAATTAAGGGGTTCAGAAGTGATAAGCAAACGGGTAAAAATCTAATCTCCAGATATCTGCACGAGGAAAACTAATTCTGGAGAATGGGGATGGGGGAAAGCAACTGGTGATTAGAAGGGGTGAAAGCAATGGGGGAAAGGAGCTGGTGAACGAGAGATAAAGTATCCAGTGAATGGGGGTTGGGGGAAAGCAACCCGTGAACGGGAGAATCTGGTGATTAGAAATTCTGGTGATTAAGGGGGAGAGGCGCGGGTGAACGGCGGGAGGAACGGGTGAACGGAGGGAGCTACAGCTTTGTGTCCTTCTGGTGATTGAGAATGAAATTCTCAATCACCAGATGGCCACACCCCTCTCTGTTGTAACTACTTAATTTATAATATTCTGAATAAATTAAACTCGGTTGTTTCGTCTTAGTTATTTTAATTATAATTAAAATTTTATACTGGCCGGGATTGAACCGGGATTACGTTTTTAGTAAATAACTCTGAATTGCGGAGATATCTTTAAGGGACGTCTCGAGAAATTAATACCACTATAGGGACAATTCTTCCGAGGAGAGGTATATTTTGGCTTGCGAACTTGTTATATTCACAATAAGCTTTCCTATAAGGTCATTACACCTGCCGAACTTGTTTTAATATATCGCTTTCGTCACGAAATACGTAGGAGTTCAGTTCAGTTTTGAAGGTTAGATCTTTATAAAAAGGGTGACTCGTCGAATTTTAATTCGTGTCTTGTTCAACTTGTTAAAATGTTCCACGCGCTCTTTCATATTTTAGCGTAAAAGGCTCGTGCATTTTTTTCATTTCAGGGAGCACGCGCGAAATCGCTCGAGCCCATTTACGCTAAAATATCAAGACGCGCGTGGAACTTTTTAACAAGTTGAATAAGACGTAAATAGTTTATGCTAGCGTCTATTGGCTATAATAGTGAAACGTCACTTCTACGTCACGAGTGACGCGCCCGATACATCTAAACAATAAGGCCAATGTTACTTTATAGAAAGGCCAATTGACGTATGTTCAAAGTGTTTTGGGGTCACAATCCCTAAGTGATTTGTGTGTACTATTTTCACCTGGTATGTAGCCGCCGCCGCTGGAGTTCGTGGTATAACTGACGAACCGTTTAAAGTAAAATGGTAAATGATACAACAATCGAAATCTTGATTAAATGACTTTTACAAACCCGCATCTGTCTCAAAATATTTTATCTTCGACCTTGGAAATCTCTACGAACTATTTGTTATACAGGGAGCTATGCTACTTTATGCTATCTTGACTATTGTTAGAAAAAGTGTTGGCTATGCTATGTTATTGGATGTTGGACAAAGCATTGTAATTAATTTTTGTGGTCAAGTTACTCTTCGGTTGTTAAAGAACCGGGTGATTGAGTTATTGTACATAGCGGTTAATACTTTGGTTATAGGTTGTTATAGTGTGCTTAATATTTTAATGTACAGGGCGATTGAAATAGTGTTCTAAATTAATGAACAGTGTGATTAATAAGGCGTGGTCACGGGTTTTTCTTCAAGTTCAAAGTACTCTTGGGTTGTTAATGTTTAGTTGGTTAGTTATTTTAAATGATAGGGTGATTGGGATATTGTTTTTAATATAGAGGGTGTTTTGAATTGCTCTGACTGGGCATTTGTTTCAGAAACTGCAAGAGATAGAGTTGCGAAATTTTCAGGGTATTATTTTTAGGGTGGGATCGCTTTAAATCCTAAATTTCAGAAAAATCGGAAATAATTTCGGGTTTTTGTAAAAAATATTTTTTCACCGATAGGTGTTAGAAAAAACGTTTCAATGAGAAAGTTGTAGAGTGCTGTCGAAAATGTTCAAAGAAATTGGTTTCGTTGGAAAAGAACACTTTTTCACGAAGATATGAGCTGATGAAAAAATACCAATAATACCCTGAAGATTTCGCCACTCTATCTCTTGCAGTTTCTGAACCAATACCCAGTCAGAGCAATTCAAAACACCCTGTAGAAGGTGGTTGACAAAAACGCTCATTTTAGAAAAAAATCACTTGGATTATTATAGTACGTTTATTACGTTAATAGAAGATTGGTTCAAATTTAAATTTAATATTCACAATATATTTAATCAATCGTATTGATTGTGTGTACTTAAAGGGAATATAACCTGCAAAGCAATATTTATGGAAGACCCCTTCAATTTTTAAATTTCCCTGTACAGTGGCGCCAAATATTTTTAAAGCCAAAGGCAAGAGCGGCTAGAGCTGCAAGCGTTGGTGTTCCACACCAAATACCTGAGGTTATATTCCCTTTAAACGTCCTTGACATCTCAATCAAGTATATTTTTATCACTTTTTAAATATTATATACATTTCCCGAGCTATTTTATGGTTTATTTTTTTATGATAGTAAAGTTCGTTTATTGGAGATATTATAAGCTCCCTTGAAACCAGTTTGGATATTGCTATTTGTTTTTTTAGATTCGAATATTCTCGGTAATACAGGGTGTTTCAAAAGTTTATGAAAAAAATTTGAGGAGTTGTAGGAGGTGAGTTGAGAAGTATGCCTGTTTTTCCCCCATTTCCCTACGATAAGTGAAAAGAGCGCCAGAGAGCTTCAAAGTGTGGCCTACTAGCCCCTGGAAGTAGGCTGCAACCAGCGCCAAACCAAGCACTCAGGGAAATGAGATCATTAAGGTTTTGGTTCGTGTGATAGGTTATAAAGGACTTTGTAAACAAATCGAGATAACCAGCGTAAAAAGGTAAACTTAAACAGTATTTAAAATCGTGATGGACCATGATTTCTCATCACGTTCAAACTGCAACAATGGCGGATATTCATTTCGTGTATGGACTAGCGGATGGCAATGCTTTGGCTGCTCAACGTCTCTACCAGGAAAGTTACCCGAACCGGCGCATCCCCGTCGCACGAACCTTTACCATTGCCTACTTCCAGGGGCTAGTAGGCCATATTTGAAGCTCTTTGGCGCTTTAACTCATCGTAGAAAAATGAAAAAAAACAGGCATTTTTCTCAACTCATCCCCTACAACTCCTTAAAAATTTTGCATAACCTTTTGAAGCACCCTGTATAGCTAACGCAATAATATAGATTTCTTGAAAAATAAGCTGGGATCCAATTACCATATCTAGTAGGAATGTATGCCTAATTGCCTATATTAAATGGTGGGTAAAAATGTCGAGCCAGTCTACGAAATTTTGATTTATATGTAAATATTGCTGAGTGGGTCGGTAATTTTACCCACCTTTAAACATAGGCGTATACAGTTTAAAATAGTCTCCTTTTTACCTCTCCGAGGGGACTTTGTACCCTAGGAGGGGTTATACAACCACCGTGTCTGTCTGTCTGTCTGTGGGTCTGTCTGTCAGGCCTGCGAACGCGTTCGCATTTTCGGGGCAAAGGGTAATCGCTGCGTACGCAGTTTCTTAAAATTAGGGAAAAGGTTTTTCCAAACGGGCCCGTTTTTGTTGTCATTGGGTGTAGTATAAATATTTTTCAATTTGCGTTAGTACCGGGCGGGATTCGAACCCGAGCCCTCCTGCACGTCAGGTGAGCATTCTATCACAGAACCACGGATACATTGTACACTTCACTGAAAATTAGAAACTGTTCCGAGGAGAGGTATATTTTGGCTTGCCAACTTGTTTAAATGTAAATTCACTTGATTGAATCTTTTCATTTTCGGTATATTAGTTTTTAAATAGTTACATAGTAATAACTGGGTTATGGCAATCAAGTGGTTAGCATATTCTCCTCGAGGCAAGAGTAGCCGGTTCGATCCCTGCTTGGTGAAAACTCGGAACCACTTCTCCGCTTTCCCCTTGCCATTAAAACTTGTACAGGTTAACGGAAATAGTACCATGTAGGGCTCGCCAGCACTATCCTACGCGTTGTTTAGGCGATAGCATAAATTGCGAGGTATATTGGGTAAAATTTCTTTCGGGGAAACGTTTGAGCGCAATCAAACGGTAGAATAATAAAAATAGTTACGTGGTTACAAAATTGCTTTAAAGTTTACCATTGAACCGCGACTTCCAGCTTCATTAAATAAATCTTTAAAAGTTTAACTTTTAAAGAAAGTCATACTTAAAATCTTGTGGTAAGTTATGATTTCAAATAGTTATCCTTTTTTAATAGAAAAAATATTAATGTGTTAAACTTAATTTAACGACGACTCTGACATTAGTATTATTAATAGGCTTCGAGCATAGGAAATATAGCGCCATCTGGCTTAATATCCGTCCACTAAATATGTGAAGAAAGAATGTTTTTCGGTTGTGCAGACTCTGCATTGCAGATACATTTTTGAACGAGCAGACAGCTTTCATATATTCAATTTAAAACTCGGTCGGTAGGCGGCGATACGTATGACCAAAATTTAAACTACGCACTAGGCCTATTGTGATAGTGATGTTAAGTCTCTGACTTGAAAAGACTTAAGACCATTGAGTTGGGAATATTAATCTAGAGATCCAATCAAATCTGCTCCCCGCGAAACAAGTTTTTGAAAATTACGAATGAGACGTCTCCTCTAAAATGACGAAGAAAGGTCAGTAGGCTTGTTCGGGTCGGGTCTATAGAGAAACAACAGCTTGCTGCCTTTTACTGTATTAGCGTCTATGGGAAGATAACATAGATAAAAATAGTCAGTGGCCAGTTTTTTAATTAAACAACCTAGGCTCTACTGACCACAGGTCCAGTTTTAAAAATTCCTAATTTCTCAGCCTGCTTTCTTCGTCATTTTAGAGGAGACGGCACATTCGTAATTTTCAAAAACTTGTTTCGCGGGGAGCAGATTTGATTGGACCTCTAGATTAATATTCCCAACTCAATGCTTAAGACTAGAACACGTTTATAACCTATGCTTAGTGAAGGAGCCCCTAGGTTTGGAAACTTTGGATCACGGCTAACCCAACCCCGATCCCGGAAGCGCGTTCTAGAAGTTAGCAGTGCTATGAAGAATTTCCGGGAACAATTAAATTAACACCCTGTATATTTAACGTGCTACAAATTTAAGCCCTATGGATATTTGATGATAAGTTTGTCGTAAATCTAGGATATTATTATTGAGTAGGAGAGCTCAAAATATATTTCGTTTCATTTTTGTAATTTGATATAGGGGTATCTGGGCAAATATAAACACATCAAGAAGTAGGCGTCCTTGACTTTCAAAAAGTACTTTTACCCAAATAGCGTCCTTGACTTTCAAAAAATACTGCTACCCAAATAGCTTCGTAGCGATCAAGGTCCGTTCGTCTGCTTTGAAATTGTCCTTGATGCTTATTTAAGAGCCTCCTCCGCAACTTCCCGTTGTTAGGACGGTGTGGAAAACGATATAATTATTCGTTAAGTAGTCAGAATTAAGCCAAGTTTCGGTTAGACATATGAGATCTTAGTTTTTCCTTTTTAAATAACTAAATTGAATTAAGTTATTTATGGATCATAATTTAATTTTATTACATAAAAAGAAATAAATTAAGTTATTTAGTACGTATTCTCCTGGTGTTTGGTAATATAATTATCATCGAAGATTTACTTTTCATTCTCTTCGTGCCTGGCATATTTTGATCTAAAAATATTTAATTAGGTATAATTAAAGAAATTTCAACAAAATTACCCATAACAAAAAGTGTATTCCTTCTGTAAAGTGCGAAAAACCAGATACATTAGTAACGAACTGTCAAAAATGGTACACTATGACAATATACAGGGTGTCCATTTTTATTCGAAAAAGTGATTTTTCTCAATAACCGTTGCAGTTAGAATTTTGAATTTTTTGTGTGAATTATCAGTACCGGGGGCCACTGTTGTACATAATGTTTATCGATTTTAAAATAATATTTTAAAATTTTGAAAAAATAAATTTTGATGTATTGGAGCTCGTCAACTTTGGCCAATGAGAAAAATGTAGAGCGACGTCGAAAACATAAGAATAACGTTTGGTCGTTGAAAACAAAATCATTTTTCACGAAATTACACGCGTTTGAAAATTGACTTAATGGGTAAAAGCAAATAATTGAAAAAATCAAAAACTAGAATCTTTTGGATGCAGTGGAGGTCGTAAGACAATATTATTGTTAGACTGAACTAAATACAATTTTTATTTATTTAAATTAAATTTAATGAAAAAAAACCGCAAGTCCAAAAACAATATCCCCAATATTAGATACGTGATATCTTGAAGGTTCCCCGAGTATTTACTGAACGAAAATGTTCTATGGTAATATAGCATTTAAATGAGAGTTAGATTTTTAGAATCATGCATTAAATAAATAAAAATAATATTTAGTTCATCCTGAAAATAATATTGTCTTACGACTTCCACTGCATACAAAAGATTTTAGTTTTTAATTTTTCCAATTACTTTGTTTACCCATTAAGTCAATTTTCAAACGCGTGTAATTTCGTGAAAAATGATGTTTTCAACGACCAAACGTTATTCTTATGTTTTCGACGTCGCTGTACATTTTTCTCATTGGCCAAATTTGACGAGCTCCAATACATCAAAATTTATTTTTTCAAAATTTTAAAATATTATTTTAAAATCGATAAACATTATGTACAACAATGGCCCCCGGTACTGACAATTCACAGAAAACAATTATATATTCTAACTTCAACGGTTATTGAGAAAAATCACTTTTTCGATTAAAAATGGACACCCTGTATATAGTCAAATCATTTTATCTATTGTCAGCTACATGCAAGCTTCGTAGAGTAATGCAATTTCCGATAGGGTAGAATTAATAATTATCAGGGTCTGTGGTGTTATTATCAGCCCCATAAAAAACAAAGACATTCAGTGGGGTTATAAATAATTTGACGTATTTTATTTCACTCCCAACTAGGTTGATTGAGCTATAAAAATAAGATTTGTTCATGGTTACGAATAAATGCGTGTATACAAAATAAAATTATGAAAAATTTATATTTCAACTATAAAAATATATATATATTATCTAATATGGCAACGATCAGCGCGTTAAAAAAGTTGGTTCTTATTCCCGATACACGCGGCAAGGATTAACAGGGTTAAAATGTTGCGTCGTCTGCCACGGAGTCTACAAACTCTTTCGTTACGTTAGTTTAAAAAAATCATAATTCCAACGAAGCCCAAGTTACGTTGTTTTTAAACTCAGATTGTTAGAGTTGGCCGCAATTTAGGAAATATTATTATTTTGTTTTGGCAGTTCTGCCGTATCTGTAAATACCAATAAAGCACGTTACTTCATTCTCCTACTCAATTAGTTCAAAACACAGGTAACAGTATAGTTTCATTACACAACGGAAATCAAAGCAGACAACTCGAAGTTTTAAGTTAAGCCTTGCAGAGTTTACTGGGAATAAGATGATTTAAAAAATCACAATTTCAGTTATTCTTTTCGACGGTAGACGGCACTATTTTAATTTCCACGAAGAGATAGCCCGCTATTCCAACAACCAAGAACGCCAAAAGAACCGAAATTTTGGGTACAATGTTCAAAGACGGACTGTAGGCAAAAGCAATCACGAAACCCAAAGATTCCCAGAGCCTGTAGTTGGCGTACGCTGGCTCGTCGCTTCCTTTGAACAGCACTCCGTAAAGAGCTAAAGAACAATGGTTGATATTAATTCCATGCTTATCGGAAAATATAATATTTTAGCAACAATATATTTATTTATACTTGGCGAGAATGACTACGATGAAATGATACGGCAACGTTGCCAGTTCCTGAAACTCAAATTATCGTAACAAAGCCAAAAAATTATCGATTTCAGAAATTAATTATCGTACGCCGGAAAACTAGCTATAAATTGGAATCTTGTGTTAAATACTGACGTTAAACCGATTGAAAATTTGAAAATTATACTTGGCGAGAATGACTACGGTGAAATGATACGGCAGCGTTGCCAGTTCCTGAAACTCAAATTATCGTAACAAAGCCAAAAATTTATCGATTTCAGAAATTAATTATCGTACGCCGGAAAACTGGCTATAAATTGGAATCTTGTGTGAAAATCTGACGTTAATTGAATAGAAATTAAAACAACAAAAAGTTAAAAGTGCACAAGAAATTTTTATTAAAACATAATAAAATTTTATTTAAGTTCGACTAGTTTCGGCTACGTTATTGTGCCGTCATCAGGGGAATGATCCGTTTACAAAAATTCACTTAATTTATAACCTTGTTTTTAGTAGGCGTGGTTAATTAATAATTAAAACATTTTTTTCAATTGTTTTAATTATTAATTAACTTGAAAAACCCTAAAGGGAATTTATTTAATGGGCAACCGTTTTGCCATGACAACGAAAAATGTTTTTGATAACAACAAATAGAAATTTGGAAAATACCAAAAATATAAAAAACAGATAATAATTGACAAAAAAACATCAAAATTGATCAACTTTTGATCAAAATCCCATGTTATTTCCAATGGGAAAATTTCATATTTTGTGTTATCAAAAACATTTTTCGTTGCCATGGTAAAACGGTTGCCCATTGAATAAAATCCCTTTAGGATTTTTCAAGTTACATGAAGGTCTACCAATCCCCCGAGTTTGAACGAAATCGGTGTGTAACACCTCGGGTCGTCTCCTTGTGAGTACAAATAAATATATTCTTGATTTGACCTTGTGTTAATTAATTTAACCCTCACATCGGCAATCTTTCCACTTACATTTAATAAACTGAGCAATAAATCTTCTGTTGCACTTTTGAATAATGGGTTTTTGGTTCCTACTTGTTATCGAATGCGTTATCCGACACTTGGAGTGCGTTGTGTTTGGAACGTTGCCGCAAAGGAAACCGATAAGCAGCACCCTTCACACTTATTTTTAACGGGGATCCTGGAACTACCCGTTGTCATGACGATGGAATGTATAGATGTTGAGAGAAATTCGCTATTGAATCTTATAAATGGACTTTTATAATCATAACTACCAGAGATAATGTATTTGTTTATAATCAAATATAAATAATATCGGTCGCTGTATTGTCCTATAGCACGTCATCAAAGTTGGCGGTGGTATTATCTATAGTTGGTTACCATGGTAACTATGGAGCAAATTATTTCGGAGTTCCGACAAGAAGTGGGTAAAGTTGTTGACTACCAGCGAGGCAGTTATTTCAAATCTAGGGTACGAGGTTTGTATTCTCTTTGTTTATTCTAAAGGCTTGTTCACACGGGCAGTGTTATCCTGCTTTTCTCTATTTTTTCGTTTCAAGTTGCTCTGGCGCACTGGAAAACGACTGTATACAGTACACAGACAAAATTTGCCTGATTTTACCCCCGCGAGCGCTGCCGGTAAACGAGAAAACTTAGAAAAATTATGAAATAGCTCTACTTTATATTCCCGGTTTTTGGAACCATTTTGAGCTCGACCAATAAACGAGCGTTACGCTGTCAAGTGATATACGGAGCAATTTTTAAAGTCTTTAAAAGTAGGCTTACGAATTTTTGCGTCTATCACGTGACGACATAACGCTCGATGATTTGTCGAGCCCAACGCGCTTCAAAAAAGGCCCTCCGTTTTCTGCTGGCATCATGACTATTTCCCACCTCTGGTAATAGCGTCGAAGGACGTCAGATTTAGGGAACCAATGAGATACGCTCTGACTTTAGTTTGTTTCGGGGGGAAGGAACTTATAGCGTTTTCCATTTGATTGCTCGAGATTCGCTCCGAATCTGTCTCTGATGTCATAGATCTCGCCCTAATCGACTAGAGTAAAATCGCAAATGAAACATTAAATTACGATATTCTCGCACTTTTGTTGTTTTTCGTCTGCTAGTAATTTGAATTTTCGCGTCTTGGTCTGCCATTTTGCCAAGAAATCTAAAAGGAACACGCAAAAATTTGCTCCGATCTCGATCTCGATCCGTTGATCTGTCGAATTAGGCAGATCGGTTTTGGGCAATCTCGGAGCACCCGAGAGCGGGAAATGGAACACGCGAAACTTGATCGGAGCAGATACGAGCACGCAAATGGAACATAAAATATTGATCAGAACGATCTAGAGCGCTCGAGAGCAGTCAAATGGAAAACGCTATTAATCATGAGGGAGATTCGACACGACATTAACAATCGTCTCAGCATTTATAAATCCATTCTTGATCTTAAAAATAATTGTTTTTATATTATAAAAAGTGATCTTGTCCAACTTGTTAAAATGTTGCTCTTACGTCACAAGACACAGCTTTATTAGTATATTGGTGGATCTTAAAATTAATTTTGCGCGTGAAAATACGCCGCCATGTTAGGGTCTAAAAGCGATTTGGACGCGCGCTAGAAAAACCTACATTCCTCTGGCGACTGTAGCGCGCTTGTAGACTTGTAAAAATAGAGTAATGGCAGTGCTACATTACACGACGTCACCCATACTTTTTCCTATTCATAAAAAATTCGCGTCCACAATGGCGGCCATGGCCAAAGCTACAGAGTGATACTACTCTATAGGTGTTTTTTTTTTCGCCTGTCCGAGGACAAAAAGTGTAAACTTTTGACCCTAAAACGTTTTGTTCGCCTGTTCTCGGTGTAAGATTTACCCTGTCTCGAATTTTGTTCGCTTGTGTTCCAGAGCTCTAACAATTGTAAGTTTACACTTTTTACTCGTTTTCGAAAGGAGGTGTAGAGTAATCTAGCTTTGTCGTCTGCTTATATAGAAAATTCGTTTCGCGAAAACATGACGAGTTTTTAACATCTTTTAATAACGAAAATCCAATTGTTAAATGCTATTTAAAGGGAATATAACCAACGTTTGCAGCTCTGGCCGCTCTTGCCTTTGGCTTTAGAAATGGTCGGCGCCACTGTATATGGAAATTTGAAAAATTTAAGGGGTCTTCCATAAATATTGCTTTGCAGGTTATATTCACTTTAATTACTTTAAAAGTCGCTTGCTGACTTAGGCCTAAGGTGGTGCCTTGGATATTAGCCTAGCTGATTATTATTATTATTATAACAACTCGATATTTTCTTCATAAATGAACTATTACGCTTGAAAACTAAATACGCTAAACACACAATAGATAAACATATACGACTGAAAAAACGAAATAAATTATAAAAAACTAACTAGGTGGATTACGGGTTTTACTGCGATAAAACAAGATTTGACCTTTAAATTTTCATACGTAAGCTTAAGCTGAGCTTATAGATTATTTTTTTTTTAATTTTGCTGGGCGCGTCCATGTTGAGTTTACCCCCTTAACCCCCATTCTCCATATCCTGGGACCAAAGACCCGAGCCTAGACCCCCCACCGGTGGTTCCAGGTAATGGCCGACTAGCGGGCGGCTAAAAAGAGGGGTCGAAAAGACCGCGAAAAAGAGTGTATAATTTTCTTTGAATCGTAATATGTATCGGTGGTTCTGTGGTAGAACACTCGCAGGAGGGCTCGGGTTCGAATCCCGCCCGATCGCAAATTGATATTAAGACGAATACCGTAAACAAGTGGTGGAAACCTTGCCATTTGCACGTTGAGACGTTTACCGTAACCCTCAGCACTCGGTCCGTCCCAAAAGTCAATAAGAAGGAGTTGGAGAGAAAGCACCCATACATACAAAACGCACATAACAAACTCAACCGCCATAACACAAACTCAACATTCCGACATTAAACATTACAATAACAAGATTCCAATAAAGCTTAGTCGAAACCGGCGAAAAAAAACAACCGCAACCAACCGAACCCGTCCGCAAATTCGTCAGTTAACGCTCACTCGCTCGCACGCACACACACTCACACTCTCACTCACTTCAATTGATGTTATAGTTGCCTTTTTCAAAATTATGACAAAAATAATGCCGAAATATTGATATTTCCACATTTATATATTATAATTGAAATATATTTGGTTTAAGTATGTGTCACATCTTGATTTGACAAGCTTGTTCAAAATTTTATGTGACTCTATTTTCAATATTCGGATAATGGCAAAGAGGAAGCTGTTTTTAAATCAATTTAATAAAGATACTATTTACGGGTCAGTCTTTTTCGTTAGGGTCATTCCACTTTGGAACGCTTTACTTGAAGAGCTTGTCTCCCTTATGTCCATTTCTCATTTTAAAAACATCTTGGATTCTCATTTTAAAAACATCTTGGACTCTCATCTTAAACTTAGCTTTTATATACTTGTTTTCCTCCTTTATAATATTTATTACTATATAAATTGCAAGCTCTCCTGTTACCTCCCTGTTTTCCTCTTTGGCTACTTAATTTAATATAATTATTAATTTAACAAAATTTTACTATAAACTCTGTAATATTATTTAATTTCTAAGCACTATTTTCAACTTATATTATGCTTGTACCATCCCTAACTTTTGACTGATTGACCAGACAATCTCAGAGCTCTTGAAGAACAAGGAACGGAACAAAAAATAGCGTTACTAACACTATTATTAATCCAACGTCACATATTATTGAAATTTGAAACTCTTAAATCCGTGATCGTGCAAGGGTATGTTGGGGTGGGCTGCGATAAAAACTCGAATACTGTTACAGAAAAAAATAAACGCGTGTCTCGTGATAAAACAAAATCGATAATCTTAAAAGAACGCGCCTATCGAAACGAGGCGCACGCGTTTTTTACTGATTTTTATTTGTATTCCTTCTTGTTAAGCCTACTTTGACAACGTATCAAAATTATCTTCGAAAATCAAAATCTTTGAGTGAAAATGTCTTCAACAACATTACCGGCATATTATTATCAGGTAGAATACTAACAGAACCTTTATGATTGATCTCTGATATTTGCATTTTCCTACATTGAAGGATGTTAAGCGAAACCATCCCAAGAAAGGAATTATAACCTATCACATCCAAGGACATTTGTTCGAGCAGGAAGTGTTGAGATATCCTATACCACTCTTTGGTCCCGTTATGGTATAATTACGATGATAACAAAGCTTTGTTTTAAGCTAGGTTTCCAAATACCTCTTACGATAGTCATCTAGACCATTGAAATGAAACTTGTACCATGGAAGAATAAGTCGAGGGGTAAGACACTCTGCGAACTCGGTGTACACTGCCGTGCCTTTGATAGTGCTAAATGGAACTCACGAACTCTTGAAAATATGTACCTTTAACAGTGCTAAATGCACGAACTCGGTGTACAGGTTATCTGAGACTGTCTTACCCCTTGGAATAAGTATGCTTGTATCTTCGCAGATTCTACTCGGATTCCGTTGGGCACTAATTTCCCGCCAAATCGCGGATGTGTCGAGAGGTCCCACATTTGCAAATTTAGGGCCTGTTGCAAAAGTATGCTTGTCGGGGATTCGACCATAGAAGTTATATTGGCAAATCCTAGATAAACATACTTTTGCAACAGGCTCTTAGCGTACGGAATTTGGAATTTCAAAAGGATTTCCGAAATCAGAAACTGATTTTGAAATTTCAGAGCGCAATTTTCCGGTGGATTTCTGGTTTTTGAGATTTTGAACTGATATTCGCCTAGATTTCAGGATTTTCCCGATGGACTAGGTCATTTCCTTGATTAACGACGCACCCCTCAAAAGATTAAATCTGATTTAATCGTGATTATTTTGATTAAATTCAATTTAATCACGATTAAGTTGATTAAATCACGTTTAATCATGATTATAATGTTTAAATCTTATTTAACCATGATTAAATGATTAAATCTGATTAAAATGATTACATCTGTTTAAAATGATTAAATCCTGATTAAAAAATTATATCGTGATTAGTATGATTAAATCGTACTTTTGATTTTAACGATAAATTCTCTATTCGACCGATTATATTGATTAAATCGTGATAAAATTATTAAATCTAATTAAAATGGTTAAATCTAATTAAACAGATTAGATCATGATTAGAATGATTAAATCTTGTTTAAATGATTAAATCCTGATTAAAAAGATTAGATCATGATTAGAATGATTAAATCCTGATTAAAAAAATTAGATCATGATTAGAATGATTAAATCTTGTTTAAATGATTAAATCCTGATTAAAAAGATTAGATCATGATTAGAATGATTAAATCTCGTTTAAATCGTGATTAGATTTTCTAATCTTGGTTAGATTTTTTAATCTTGATTACCCTGATTTAATCACGATTATCCTGATTTAATCATTTTACTATGATTAAGGCGCACCCAAAATGGAAGTGACCTGCCCCTCGGATTTTCCAGTTCATTTCAAGATTTCAAAAAAAAAATCTCTAGGGTGTACGGGATTTTGGCGAATGTCCGACCCCTCGGGATGTGTATACCGCTCAAAATTTACCGAGTAAATTACTTTGCTTAAAGGTGCAAAAAGTTAAAATAACACCGCGTAAAAATATTTACCTATTGATAAACCATATTGGAATTTGAAAATTAAGAATTTACCGTACCCTGCGTAGGTTCATGTTTCAAGCTTATAACATTAGCAGGATAGGTAGATCAATACCCAATTATTTTTTCAGTAATTTATTATAGAGGGCAAGACAAGGAATTGTGTTTTAATGCACAAATTTCTTGGCGGAAATAATTTTTCCCTAGATTTTGATACGTTTTGGGTAAAGTAGGGGTGATAACGAAAGATATAAAATTGAAATGCAAAACACTACTAACTTTTAAAATGTTTGGTATTAAAATTATTATTTCAACGCATTTTTGCTGTTTTTCAACGCAATTTGGCCGTTTTACAATATTGGGTGGGGATAAAATATATTCTATTTTATCTTGGTAATATGTCCTCTAGGTCGCGATGCTAGACACAAGTTTATGATTTTTATTTATTTGAAGCTAATCGCATATCCTACTTCACCTAATAATAATAATAATCACCCCCTTAGGCCTAAGTCATCAAGCGACTTTTAAAGCCATTAATTCAGGTGGCCGGGTTACAATGCGTAAGAGGGTGGTGCCACGCGAGCCAACAGCTTCCTACACTAACTATTACCGTTAACCTCAACAAGTTTTTATGGAAGGGGAAACCGAAGATCTCAGGGAAAAACCCCTTAAACCAGTGGGGAGAAAACTTGCAAACTCAACGCGGAAGGAGTGGTTCCGAGTTATCAACCTAGGATTGTTTAACCCAAATGTTGTCTTCCACTTATTTAAAACTAGGGTTGGCCGATATCGTAATTTAACCGATTCCGATACCGATACCGATTTCATGTTTCAACCGATACCGATACCGATTTTTTTACCGATATGCCAAATCGGTACCGATACCGATTTTCCCGATTTTTTACCGATTTTCACCGATACCGATTTTACAATTCATTATCAATGGTCCAATACTAATGTTACCGATTTAAAAAAATCTCGATCTATGAAAATGGCGTCTCTTCCTCTCCACCGCCGTTTCTCCATGCCGCAACTGAAGTTTGAACTTCAAATGGTCAAGGTTAGTGGCGCCATCTACCAGGACTTTAAGAAAATTGGTTTTAAATAATCGGAAAACAATCGGGTAAAATCGGTATCGGAAGGTTTTTTTTATAATCGGGTAAAATCGGTATTTTAGACGCGAACCGATTAATCGGGAAATCGCGATATCGGTGACCGATACCGATTTCATATCGGTTTGGGCCCAACACTATTTAAAACTAACCATCGCGTTATCAACTTCACCTACGACAATTAAACCCCAAAAAACGTTAATTTAAAAAAATTCATCTCTTTGGAAAAAATCATTTCCAACAAGAAATTTTTGCATAAAAAACTCCTCGTCTTGCTCTCTATAAAAAATACAAAAAAAATATTTTGTGGGGGCAGCTATTTTACAATTTTACTCAATACCATAAGCCTATCAACCCTAAGTTTGAATCGAAAGGCAGTGTTGGTTCAAGCAAACGACTGGCGAAAGTACAGCGCTAAATCCACCCGGTGGCGGAAAAGAGAAACGTAACGCGTCCCGCAATGCATGATGCCAGCTGCTTTGGTAAGAGAGAGGTGCGTAGAGAGAGAAAGGGGGAAGGAAGAAGCTTCAATTTATCTCTACCAGGTGCCGATACTATCGCCTGATTTCTTCTTTTTCGCCCGTCCAGTGGTGGTACAAAGGGCGCTATGCGCGTTTCAAACTTAGAGGTTATAGGCTTATGGCAATACTTATCTCATAAGAGATATCTCATTTACTTCTGATAATAAATTAATCTGTTATTTAGCAAAGCCTACTGGAATCTCCGTTTCGACCCATAATCGAACAGAACGAATTGGAAGGCACAAAAGAATTGCTTTATTTGCCTTCGTGGTCGATTAATCGTAAGCAAGACGTGGTGGAACTCTTCAATCCCTTGATGTACGGAGAAGAAAATTTGCGCACCGTTAACGTCACTCGTCCCCAAGACATGCCACTCGCTGAAAGGATCCAAGTCGCCCGGGACGTGGAGCGATGGACCGAAGGACAACCCCTCCAGTACTTGTCAACCATACACCCCTTCAAGAAGCTGCCCGCCAAAAGACCCAAGACACGTCATAGTCTTTAAAACGCCAGAAATTAAACTAAAATTATGTATATCTTATTTTATTTAAAAACGGTCAAAATTAAAAAATAAGTTTAATTACAAAAACATTTAGGTTTTAAAATATTTATAGTTTTACCATAGTGTATTATATTTTTCATAATATTCTTCACACGCAAAAGTTTTACTGAGAGCTATTCACAAGACAGACTTCATTACAAGCTTCGTCACCGTTTTGCGGCTACTTGCTAACGCGTCACACGTAGCCTTTGACAGCACCTCGCTAGGGGGAGATTTGCTTCTTGTGATGACGCCCCTCCCTTACTAGCTCTCAGTAAAATATTCCCCAAAGTGACAAACTTATGGAACTATTTTATAGACTTATGGTATTACGCAATGTTTTTAAAAATTGGTGGATACGTTTCGCTTGTAGTAAAGAGAGTAAACTGATAAAATCGTCCAGAATTTATCGGGTAAAATGTCCACAGGCAACCATTTTGGAAAAACGTTTTTAAACTGACTCAATATTTTCTCCACCACAGAAATGACAGAATCTTGAGTAAAATGACGACAAAGGCGTACTATTAATTCTTACCCTACTGCGAAATCCCGGAACAAGCGAAAAGTATGCACCATAGAAAACCGATAACGCACTTTTAAATCCATTAGTTCAGGTGGCCGGATTACAATGCGTAGGAGTGTGGTGGCAAGCCCTTCACGCCACGCGAGCCCACAGCTCCCTACACTAACTATTACCGTTAACCTCAACAAGTTTTTATGGAGGGGGAAAACCCCTTAAACCATAAATCCCCATTTGCTCTGCCACTTATTAAGGTGCTTTTAGCTATCCCACAACCAGACTTTCCCTGGAAGTACACCAATTTGAATTACCGTGATATTTCATTGCATATTTAAACGCTTACCAAAAAAATTATACATAGTTTGCTTCCCAATAAATTTTTTTTCGATGAAATGATTAAAGGGGAACGGCCAAGCTTTTCCAAATATCGCCTTATTTGCGTATCAAAAGATCAACAAGACGTTCAATATACTTACACGTACCTTTCTTTGTCTTGGAAAATAGTTTTTGGCCTAAAAAGTTAAAACGCCAAATAACGCCAAGTATTTGGGTTTGAATTTTCGCCGCCATCTTAAGGCGTATCGCCAGCGCCAGCAGCACCTTAGTGAGCGATTTGAGAACTATCCTAACTTTTAAAATCGCGCAATTTAGGCTTAGGTCTCGTATATACTGGAACCATAGAGTTTATACTCTGTTTATACTCCATGCTGGAACGCGCCGCGCGTGCAAAACAAATTTTTCGCGTCTTCAGCAGCGCGCGCTTTTACGTTGTTTTTCTGTCTCACCGATTCATCACCAGGTGTCGCGCCATAAGTTTTAGTTTTTAACGGGCTATAGGGCTATCTTAAGCAACGTTCAGACTATGTGAAAATATTACGTTTGCGTCGATCGTGTCGGTTCTTTCGATTTCTTACACCGTTCAGACTTCTCAACAGAGACTTTAAATTTTCGCGCGTGTCGTTTACATTTTTGCATTTCGTTGCGCTCAAAAAGTTCATAGCAGACAATTAGCCTTATACCTCATCAGCGCTGACTCTAGAACCATCGAAATACTATAACCAATCAGAGGTGGATAAAAAATAATTTCAATTTTTCCGCCGTTATTACTGAGCTCTAATTGGATGAACAATCACCTTTTATGTTAATCTATGTGCAAGGTTGGTTCCTTTCTGAACAGTGAAATGAACGAACCGACGCGACCAACATAACCGAAACGACACGACCGATGCTAACGTAATATTTTCACATAGTCTTAACGCTGCATTACTTGTTAAAGCTTGACCATTCCCCTTTTAGGGATTTTTAGCAGTAAAATGTGATTTGACGCCTCATGTCGGCGACTGTGACCCGTGTCCTGCTTCTTCCGCGTCCTCCTGTTCCTCTTGAAACCGAAACCGCGAGACTTGTGTTCGAGTGAAGCCGCCTCGAAGGCTCGTTACATCTCAATCGGCACAATATTATTTCCGACATTAAAACGAAGAAGGAGATTCCTATCCCGAAAATCCACAGCAGAAATGGACCCGATACATTTTTCAGTTCCAACGTCCGTTCTTGATCGTGTTTGGGTTCCGTCCAAGCGCACTGCGAGGCGTTGCGCTCCGTCGATTGGACGAACTTGATGACGTGACCCGCATCCATGTACCGTTCCATTCTGTATTCAAAGTTGCCAATTTCGTAAATGATACTAACGTGGTAACTCAGGCCCGTAGCCATCCCCTCAAAAATAATTTGTATCCCCTCAAAAAATTTGAGTGCCCCATCGTGCCCCCTCGAAAGGTATCTGTGCCCCCTTAAAAATATCATTGTGCCCCTAGAAAATATATTAAAGTAAGTAAACAAAATATATAAAAAATATCCTATTCACATATTATATTTTGTTAAGTATAACGGTCCAAACTGTATTATTTCCTTTCGTGTACCTTGCTTTACTATATTATTTACTTTCGTGTACCTCGCTTTACTATATTATATTTACTTTCGTGTACCTCGCTTTACTATATTATTTACTTTCGTGTACCTCGCTTTACTATATAATTTACTTTCATGTACCTCGCTTTACTATATTATTTACTTTCGTGTACCTCGCTTTACTATATAATTTACTTTCGTGTACCTCGCTTTACTATATTATTTACTTTCGTGTACCTCGCTTTACTATATTATTTCCTTTCGTGTACCTCGCTTTACTATATTATTTCCTTTCGTGTACCTCGCTTTACTATATTATTTCCTTTCGTGTACCTCGCTTTACTATATTATTTACTTGCGTGTACCTCGCTTTACTATATTATTTACTTTCGTGTACCTCGCTTTACTATATTATTTACTTTCGTGTACCTCACTTTACTATATTATTTACTTTCGTGTACCTCGCTTTACTATATTATTTACTTTCGTGTACCTTGCTTTACTATATTAGTATAACTTCCACCATTTTAAGATGAAAGTTTTAGCTGTAGCAGAAACAATAATATGGCACGTTAGTACAAATATTGATTGGACTATACTAACTAAGGTTAATTTTCCGTAGTACTCTAGTCTATATACTATTGTATGGCGTGGTCGTCTATTCAGCTTAACCCAAGTATACAAACTGCGGCTTATTTAACTCCGTGTAGTGACGTTCTATGGTTCAGAATAATAGAAGGTTCTCAATTGGCGTTATTTAATTTTATATAATTTATATACATTTTATTTATATTTATTTAAACCACGTGTTCCATTGCCAAACGTCAGTGTGGCCTGTGTGGACCTTAAGCTCATTTTAAAGTAGTGATAGCCTCATAGGTCTTTGGAAATAAATTGACTTTTAGAGGTCTAGGTTTTCTTCTGCTTGTCACCCTTTAAATTAACTTTCCTTCCAAACAATTACCCTGATGGTAGGCCATTGTGTTTTGCTGTTGGCCTACCATCAGGGTATTTGTTTGGAAGGAAAGTTAATTTAAAGGGTGACAGGCAGAAGAAAACCTAGGCCTTTAAGGGTACCTCTGAAAAATCCTGGCTACGGGCCTGCGGTAACTAGACTCAAGTTATCTGAACCTCATTTACCTGAGGTTGATATTCTCAGAAATGTCCTTTGGTATGTCCAACCTTAAGGTCATAGTCATCATTCTCTCGAAATAGTGGTCTTTGGAGAAATGAATTTCCTTCTTCGGTGGCGCTCTACAAAAACTTCCAATTTTGGCTTTGAGGGCGAACGGCGGTCCGATGATTACCGCTTTGCGCTGGAACATTTGGCGCATGTCGTGACGATTGGCGTGGTCCCTGAAGGGAACTAATCCTCCCAGACGATTGGCCTGTTCGTGAACTAACCGGGGCTCGCTTCCGGGCTGGGCATCCTGTTTTTAAAGTTACGCATTGAATTTTAAACGCTCGTAAGTATACAAGCAACAATGAATTCAATTCTACTGTTGGGAGAATTACTATGTTGAGACAATTGCTGGATCTTAAAATTCATTTTGCGCGTCAATAAGCCTGCTATACCTCACAATCAGGATCGTATTAACCATTAGGCAGAGTAGGCACGTGCCTAGGACGGCATTTTTGTAGGGGTGCCAAAACTCTGATGCAGCCCCCCACGTACGGTCGAAGTACTTGACTAGCCCCTAATTAAAACAACGCCGAAAAGGTAAAAAAAGACCAACAATGTTTGGGGAAACTAAATATATTGAATTTATTAAAAACCGATACGTCTCTATAGCTCTTGGAGAATAAAAGTGTTTCTGTCACGCGCAAAAACGTAATTTATTGCTTCCCACCTAACAAAATCAAATCAGAAAGGTAATCTCATTGGTTCCCTCAAACGTACGTCGGTGACCTTTTTCAGCCCCCCCCCCCCCCCCCGCAAACCGTGCAGACAAGCATAGACTACAATGCTCATAGTCATTATCTCTAACAAGAAGAGTACCCGAGGTGTTTATTGCCGATTTTGTTCAAAGCTGGGCGTAATGTAGACCAATATGCACTGGCGTAGCTGATGGTCCGCAGGGCCCACGGCGCGGGGGGGGAGCCTCGAGTTTCGGGGGGCCCCGCTAACTATAAAAAAATTAAAAAGGGGGGCCTAATAGAGATTTTTGTGGGGGGTGGGCCTCTGAGTTTTCAGCTACGCCACTGCCTATATGACATATGAAATTTCCCAAAAGGAGAAGCACTACCCATTCAATTTGTCATGGCAACCGAAAATGTGTTTGACCACTTAAAACAAAAATAAGATTTTTTTCCTTATTTTACCCCAAAAATGTTCTAATGTACCCAAACTTGGTGATATTTATCTAAATGTGATCCAAATTACCCATTTCGTGATTTTAATTTTTTTTTTAAATTTTCGTAGGAAGGACCCAGTGAAACCGAGAAAATCCCATGCTTCTTTAAATGGAGATTTTTCGGTTTTAAGTGGTCAACAACATTTTCGGTTGCCATGGCAGTGTCAGAATTTATACCCCGGTGTACCTAGTAACAGAGACCATACCACCGGAGGCCTATCATCATAGTGCCCTACGCCAGCGTCCACCTAGCCCGGACAGGTGACAAATCCAGCATGGGTAACAGAACCCTACTACTGATGGTCGCACCTTCGACGCAAGCCACTCAACCCAGCAGAAGGTGCAGCAATTGGTGGACCAATTCCCACTTCGCACACAGCAGTGGGATTAAGAATGGATGCTGTAGCAACTCCAGCCGACACCCCACCTATGGAGGCAGGGAGTCAAGCCCTTTGGAGAGAGCTCCTAAAGGGGAACGACGAGCACACAGCAGTCCAAGTAACCCGGCACAGCCGGCACCGGAGATGCCGGTGATATTCCAAAAGGCCGGGAAACAGGACCGCCGTGCCCGCATATGTTAGCCCGCAGCCCCACAGCAGGCTACCCAATCCGCCGAGGCGGCCAGTTTGCACGGAGCCTCTCCGTTAGCCTGAGCCGAAGCTCAGTATCCAGCCCAAACCTGACCGAAGTCGGAGGTGGAGATAGGACCATTTGATCGAAGCTAACATCTCCCAGTGCGCCACCAGTTATTGCACACTCCGACCCATTGAGGGCCCGGTTGCCATGGCAAATCGAATTGGTAGTGCAACTTCTCCTTTTGGGAAATTTCGTATCTCATCTAGGTCTATATTACGGCCGACTTTGAACAAAATCGGCCATAAACAACTCGGGTACTCTCTTTGTAAGTATAATTAAATACATTCTTGCCGAGAGTCATTTCTAGAATGACCGCAAATTTATGGTACACTTCAGATTAAAGGGGAACGGCCAAGCTTTTCCAAATATGGCCTTATTTCCGTATCAAAAGATTAACAAGACGTTCAATATACTAACACGTACCTTTATTGTCTTGAAAAAAATAGCTTTTGGCCCAAAAAGTTGAAACGAAAAATAACGCCAGGTGTTTGGGTTTGAATTTTCGCCGCCATCTTAGGGGCTGCCGCCAGCGCCCCTAACCCCGTATGAGCGATTTGCGAACTATCCTAACTTTTAAAATCGCGCAATTTAGGCTTAGGTCTCTCATAACTGGATCATATTTTTGCGTCTTCAGCAGCGCGCGCTTTTACGTTGTTTTTCTGTCTCACCGACTTCTCACCAGGTGTCGCGGCAGACGCGCGCTTTTCGATTTCCCGAAATTTCTTTATTTTATTAAAAATTAACCACTTAATATTTTTGATGCGGTTTTCGCCATAAATTTTAGTTTTTTATGGGCTATAGGGCTATCTAACTGGTTAAAGCTTGACCGTTCCCCTTTAAGTCATTAGGCTTAACACGCGCTCTCATGGTGGTAATTTAAATACATTCTTGGTATTGATTATTAAGTAAGGATCTTTTACCCTAAAGAAATACTCGAAGGATGTAGCGGCCATGATAACCGGTCTGAGGTTCTTGTTTTTGAGAATATCATTTAGACTGTCAATCAGGATGAACTGATTGGAAACTGTCATGGCGGCGGTCAATTGTCCACTAAACAAGGTCATGACCACCATTATAGAGAACGACCAGGTGGCTAAAAGAATCCTCCAGCTGTCATCGGGATGCGTGAATGGAATGGCTGATAAACAGAAAATAGATATCATGAGTTCATGACGTCTATTAACAAAACCATTAAAGGGGAATTGTCACCAAAACCAAAATTTACGAGGTTTTTTTACAGATTGATAGAAAATATATTAATGATTATGTCCCTGAAATTTTATAGTTATTGGAAAAGTATTTAAAAAGTTACGTTACTTTTTCCGTAACCTAAATCAAACGGCTCCAAAAATTTCAGAAATCGTGGTTGAACCTACGTGTAGCGCCAAAAGAATGAAGCGGCAAAAATTTGAGAAAGGGCGGCGTGTAAGGCCTTTTGTAATCTACGAGTATAAGTCGGTTGAAAAGCCAACGAGAATGTCGTAGCAGACGACAGTTCCGACCGAAAAACGATAAAACCGGAAAAATAATATTTCGTTCACGAGATGGCGCTGCAGGTAGGTTCAACCAAGCGGTTCTGAGATTCTAGAGTCGGGGGGATAAAACTCGAAATTTGGCTGCTAATAATAAATCAAATACTGGAAATATTAACACGTAATTTTTTGAATAACCATTTTCGGACGTCCTCTAACCATTTAAATGGTTTTCAACCAATTTTAGGGTGGTGACAAATCCCCTTTAAGCTTTTCCGGGAGCCTACATTGAAACATCAAAGTTCCCAAGAAAGCGAAAACTGTTCGAGCCACTTTAATCGTGTGAGCTGGCTTCTTCTTGACTGTAATTTTGGACGAAGTGACAAATCTCAATTTGTGGACTCTTGTTTTCCAAAGACGTTCGCTGAGCAACGACAGACAGACGACCATCACAAAAGCGGAAGTGAAAGAGATCCACACCTTTCAACGAAACAGAAACAGTCGCAATGTTATCATTAGTGTTATCAGCAGTATATAATATATATCTTACGAGAGAAGAATCTATATACCTATTTTGCTATTTATCCACTCGAAACAGTAGCGTAGCTGATGGTCCGTAGGGCCCGCGGTGCGGGGGGGGGGGGGCCTCGAGCTTCGAGGGGGGGTGGGCGCTAACCATAAAAAAAAATTAAAAAGGGGGGCCACATAGAGATTTTTGCTAGGGGGGGGGGGGCTCTGAGTTACGCACAGGCTCTCGTGGATTTTTCAAAAACACGTTTGGGAAGAAAAATTAGAAATTTTTGATTTTATAATCCTTGGATATTTTATTGGGAAATATCCCCACGTAGTATAATTTTTGTGTCGTGACGCGGTGTACATATCAGCGTTGAGCCTTCGAAATTACATGTTTCATTTTAATGGCCTAAATGGTTTCTTCTCTAGTACGAAATATATTATAAACTTCTGGTCTTATTCTCTAATTTAGTTCGATGCATCATGTACCAGGTCGAGGAAATTTGTATGAAAAAATTCTGGGCACAATATAAGCAAACGAATTCTACTTCGGAACTTTGGGTACTTTGAAAGTCGAAAAACTATTACCAATTCTTCTCATCCTGGTAGCAGGGGCGTAGGAACGTTCTAGAAGTTGGAGGGGCAAAGAGAAACGGAAATGGGTCTGGAGAATGGTTTTGAATTTTTAATGGAGTGTAGCTTCTCCGAGTGCATGTGTTCTTTTTACTACTATGCAAATTGGCGGGAAACGACTGAAATTTAAACACAGTTGAGGTTCTATAAGCTTTATATGCTTTTAAAATGAGAATTTGAGACTCGCGTAGATTTCAACTGACCAAAAGGTTGGAGGGGGCAATAACATTAGTTGCCCCTCCCAGCAAAATTATAGGGATAGGTATTGCCCCCCACTGCCCCTCCCGTTTCCTACGCCCCTGCCTGGTAGATAAAAAGTTCATGGTTGCATTCGTTTCTTAACCTTGTAATGAAAGTGATTCAATCCGGAAAGAGAAGTGACGCTGACTTTCTCGGGCGAACCGGACATGAGAATCAGATCGGCGTTGACCAAAGGTGCCGACGGGGTCGAGATTTTCATTCGGGATTCCGATGGTGCCGCTGGCATCAGGAACAAATCAATTTCCTTTTCCATCATAAAAAGGGACATTATTGTTTATCATTAGAATAAGGCGAGACCTCGTACCTTCCTTTGCACCATTCCCAAACATCCGGTCCATTTACCATTTTTTAACCGGTAACCCATTTGAGGATCTCCGCATTCGAACAAAAGGTAGCTGAGATGAAAGGTTAAGATCGGTTTTGTGTGTTGGGAATTTTAAGTTCTTACCTTAGTCTTAAGACGCGTGCCAAGTATCGAACCACGTCCACAACTAGCCCTTTTAATTTCTTATCACGACCCATTCTCATCATAGGAGCTGACTGTGAAACATATTTTTTAAATTAACAGGGTTACTGCAGGCCAGGGAAAAGGCCGGGAATTTGAAAATAGGCCTGAAAAGTCAGGGAAAAGACAGGGAATCTAAAAAAAACCTGGGAAGGTTATGGAAAATGAAGGAAATTGGAAAATAGGCCTGGCAAGTTAGGGAAAAGACGGGGATTTAAAAAAAAAGGCCTGGAAGGTCAGGGAAAATAAAGATAGAGAAAAGACAGGTAATTTGAAAATATGCCTTGAAAGTAAGAGAAAAGACAGGGCATTTGAAAATATGCCTTGAAAGTAAGCGAAAAGACAGGGAATTTGAAAATATGCCTTGAAAGTAAGCGAAAAGACAGGGAATTTGAAAATAGGCTAAAAAGATAGAGAAAAGAATGGGAATTTGAAAATAGGCTAAAAAGATAGAGAAGAGACAGGACATTTTAAAATAGGCCTGGAAGGTCAGGGATAATAACGGGGATTTAAAAATATGCCTGGAAAGATAGTGAACAGAACGGGAACTTGAAGATTTTAAAATAGGCTTTCAAGTTATGGAAAAGACAGGAAATTTAAAAAAGGCCTGGAAAGTCAGGGGGAAGAACGATAATTTTAAAATTAGGCTTGGAAAGTTAGGGAAAAAACAGGGATTATAATAAGGCCTGGAAAGTCAGGGAAAAGACAGGGATTATAATAAGGCCTGGAAAGTCAGGGAAAAGACAGATAATTCGAAATATGCCGGGAAAGTCACGGAAAAGACCATAAATTTTAAAATAGGCCTTGAAAGTTAAAGAAAAGACGGGGAATTTTAAAAAAGACCTGGAAAGTCAGGGGAAAGAACGGAAATTTGAAAATAGGCCTAAGAAGATTGAGAAAAGACAGGAAATTTTAAAATCGGCCTGGAAATATAGATAAAAGAACTGGTATTTTAAAAAGGCCTGGAAAGTCAGGGGAAAGAACGGGAATTTGAAAATAGACCTGGAAAGATAGAAAAGACAGGAAATTTTAAAAAGGCCTGGAAATATAGATAAAAGAACTGGTATTTTAAAAAGGCCTGGAAAGTCAGGGGAAAGAACGGGAATTTGAAAATAGACCTGGAAAGATAGAAAAGACAGGAAATTTTAAAAAGGCCTGGAAATATAGATAAAAGAACTGGTATTTTAAAAAGGCCTGGAAAGTCAGGGGAAAGAACGGAAATTTGAAAATAGGCCTAAGAAGATAGAGAAAAGACAGGAAATTTTAAAATCGGCCTGGAAATATAGATAAAAGAACTGGTATTTTAAAAAGGCCTGGAAAGTCAGGGGAAAGAACGGGAATTTGAAAATAGACCTGGAAAGATAGAAAAGACAGGAAATTTTAAAAAGGCCTGGAAATATAGATAAAAGAACTGGTATTTTAAAAAGGCCTGGAAAGTCAGGGGAAAGAACGGGAATTTGAAAATAGACCTGGAAAGATAGAAAAGACAGGAAATTTTAAAAAGGCCTGGAAATATAGATAAAAGAACTGGTATTTTAAAAAGGCCTGGAAAGTCAGGGGAAAGAACGGGAATTTGAAAATAGACCTGGAAAGATAGAAAAGACAGGAAATTTTAAAAAGGTCTGGAAATATAGATAAAAGAACTGGTATTTTAAAAAGGCCTGGAAAGTCAGGGGAAAGAACGGGAATTTGAAAATAGACCTGGAAAGATAGAGAAAAGACAGGAAATTTTAAAATCGGCCTGGAAATATAGATAAAAGAACTGGTATTTTAAAAAGGCCTGGAAAGTCAGGGGAAAGAACGGGAATTTGAAAATAGACCTGGAAAGATAGAAAAGACAGGAAATTTTAAAAAGGCCTGGAAATATAGATAAAAGAACTGGTATTTTAAAAAGGCCTGGAAAGTCAGGGGAAAGAACGGAAATTTGAAAATAGGCCTAAGAAGATAGAGAAAAGACAGGAAATTTTAAAATCGGCCTGGAAATATAGATAAAAGAACTGGTATTTTAAAAAGGCCTGGAAAGTCAGGGGAAAGAACGGGAATTTGAAAATAGACCTGGAAAGATAGAAAAGACAGGAAATTTTAAAAAGGCCTGGAAATATAGATAAAAGAACTGGTATTTTAAAAAGGCCTGGAAAGTCAGGGGAAAGAACGGGAATTTGAAAATAGACCTGGAAAGATAGAAAAGACAGGAAATTTTAAAAAGGCCTGGAAATATAGATAAAAGAACTGGTATTTTAAAAAGGCCTGGAAAGTCAGGGGAAAGAACGGAAATTTGAAAATAGGCCTAAGAAGATAGAGAAAAGACAGGAAATTTTAAAATCGGCCTGGAAATATAGATAAAAGAACTGGTATTTTAAAAAGGCCTGGAAAGTCAGGGGAAAGAACGGGAATTTGAAAATAGACCTGGAAAGATAGAAAAGACAGGAAATTTTAAAAAGGCCTGGAAATATAGATAAAAGAACTGGTATTTTAAAAAGGCCTGGAAAGTCAGGGGAAAGAACGGGAATTTGAAAATAGACCTGGAAAGATAGAAAAGACAGGAAATTTTAAAAAGGCCTGGAAATATAGATAAAAGAACTGGTATTTTAAAAAGGCCTGGAAAGTCAGGGGAAAGAACGGGAATTTGAAAATAGACCTGGAAAGATAGAAAAGACAGGAAATTTTAAAAAGGTCTGGAAATATAGATAAAAGAACTGGTATTTTAAAAAGGCCTGGAAAGTCAGGGGAAAGAACGGGAATTTGAAAATAGACCTGGAAAGATAGAGAAAAGACAGGAAATTTTAAAATCGGCCTGGAAATATAGATAAAAGAACTGGTATTTTAAAAAGGCCTGGAAAGTCAGGGGAAAGAACGGGAATTTGAAAATAGACCTGGAAAGATAGAAAAGACAGGAAATTTTAAAAAGGCCTGGAAATATAGATAAAAGAACTGGTATTTTAAAAAGGCCTGGAAAGTCAGGGGAAAGAACGGGAATTTGAAAATAGACCTGGAAAGATAGAAAAGACAGGAAATTTTAAAAAGGCCTGGAAATATAGATAAAAGAACTGGTATTTTAAAAAGGCCTGGAAAGTCAGGGGAAAGAACGGAAATTTGAAAATAGGCCTAAGAAGATAGAGAAAAGACAGGAAATTTTAAAATCGGCCTGGAAATATAGATAAAAGAACTGGTATTTTAAAAAGGCCTGGAAAGTCAGGGGAAAGAACGGGAATTTGAAAATAGACCTGGAAAGATAGAAAAGACAGGAAATTTTAAAAAGGCCTGGAAATATAGATAAAAGAACTGGTATTTTAAAAAGGCCTGGAAAGTCAGGGGAAAGAACGGGAATTTGAAAATAGACCTGGAAAGATAGAAAAGACAGGAAATTTTAAAAAGGCCTGGAAATATAGATAAAAGAACTGGTATTTTAAAAAGGCCTGGAAAGTCAGGGGAAAGAACGGGAATTTGAAAATAGACCTGGAAAGATAGAAAAGACAGGAAATTTTAAAAAGGTCTGGAAATATAGATAAAAGAACTGGTATTTTAAAAAGGCCTGGAAAGTCAGGGGAAAGAACGGGAATTTGAAAATAGACCTGGAAAGATAGAGAAAAGACAGGAAATTTTAAAATCGGCCTGGAAATATAGATAAAAGAACTGGTATTTTAAAAAGGCCTGGAAAGTCAGGGGAAAGAACGGGAATTTGAAAATAGACCTGGAAAGATAGAAAAGACAGGAAATTTTAAAAAGACCTGGAAATATAGATAAAAGAACTGGTATTTTAAAAAGGCCTGGAAAGTCAGGGGAAAGAACGGGAATTTGAAAATAGACCTGGAAAGATAGAAAAGACAGGAAATTTTAAAAAGGCCTGGAAATATAGATAAAAGAACTGGTATTTTAAAAAGGCCTGGAAAGTCAGGGGAAAGAACGGAAATTTGAAAATAGGCCTAAGAAGATAGAGAAAAGACAGGAAATTTTAAAATCGGCCTGGAAATATAGATAAAAGAACTGGTATTTTAAAAAGGCCTGGAAAGTCAGGGGAAAGAACGGGAATTTGAAAATAGACCTGGAAAGATAGAAAAGACAGGAAATTTTAAAAAGGTCTGGAAATATAGATAAAAGAACTGGTATTTTAAAAAGGCCTGGAAAGTCAGGGGAAAGAACGGGAATTTGAAAATAGACCTGGAAAGATAGAGAAAAGACAGGAAATTTTAAAATCGGCCTGGAAATATAGATAAAAGAACTGGTATTTTAAAAAGGCCTGGAAAGTCAGGGGAAAGAACGGGAATTTGAAAATAGACCTGGAAAGATAGAAAAGACAGGAAATTTTAAAAAGGCCTGGAAATATAGATAAAAGAACTGGTATTTTAAAAAGGCCTGGAAAGTCAGGGGAAAGAACGGGAATTTGAAAATAGACCTGGAAAGATAGAAAAGACAGGAAATTTTAAAAAGGCCTGGAAATATAGATAAAAGAACTGGTATTTTAAAAAGGCCTGGAAAGTCAGGGGAAAGAACGGAAATTTGAAAATAGGCCTAAGAAGATAGAGAAAAGACAGGAAATTTTAAAATCGGCCTGGAAATATAGATAAAAGAACTGGTATTTTAAAAAGGCCTGGAAAGTCAGGGGAAAGAACGGGAATTTGAAAATAGACCTGGAAAGATAGAAAAGACAGGAAATTTTAAAAAGGCCTGGAAATATAGATAAAAGAACTGGTATTTTAAAAAGGCCTGGAAAGTCAGGGGAAAGAACGGGAATTTGAAAATAGACCTGGAAAGATAGAAAAGACAGGAAATTTTAAAAAGGCCTGGAAATATAGATAAAAGAACTGGTATTTTAAAAAGGCCTGGAAAGTCAGGGGAAAGAACGGGAATTTGAAAATAGACCTGGAAAGATAGAAAAGACAGGAAATTTTAAAAAGGCCTGGAAATATAGATAAAAGAACTGGTATTTTAAAAAGGCCTGGAAAGTCAGGGGAAAGAACGGAAATTTGAAAATAGGCCTAAGAAGATAGAGAAAAGACAGGAAATTTTAAAATCGGCCTGGAAATATAGATAAAAGAACTGGTATTTTAAAAAGGCCTGGAAAGTCAGGGGAAAGAACGGGAATTTGAAAATAGACCTGGAAAGATAGAAAAGACAGGAAATTTTAAAAAGGCCTGGAAATATAGATAAAAGAACTGGTATTTTAAAAAGGCCTGGAAAGTCAGGGGAAAGAACGGGAATTTGAAAATAGACCTGGAAAGATAGAAAAGACAGGAAATTTTAAAAAGGCCTGGAAATATAGATAAAAGAACTGGTATTTTAAAAAGGCCTGGAAAGTCAGGGGAAAGAACGGGAATTTGAAAATAGACCTGGAAAGATAGAAAAGACAGGAAATTTTAAAAAGGTCTGGAAATATAGATAAAAGAACTGGTATTTTAAAAAGGCCTGGAAAGTCAGGGGAAAGAACGGGAATTTGAAAATAGACCTGGAAAGATAGAGAAAAGACAGGAAATTTTAAAATCGGCCTGGAAATATAGATAAAAGAACTGGTATTTTAAAAAGGCCTGGAAAGTCAGGGGAAAGAACGGGAATTTGAAAATAGACCTGGAAAGATAGAAAAGACAGGAAATTTTAAAAAGGCCTGGAAATATAGATAAAAGAACTGGTATTTTAAAAAGGCCTGGAAAGTCAGGGGAAAGAACGGGAATTTGAAAATAGACCTGGAAAGATAGAAAAGACAGGAAATTTTAAAAAGGCCTGGAAATATAGATAAAAGAACTGGTATTTTAAAAAGGCCTGGAAAGTCAGGGGAAAGAACGGGAATTTGAAAATAGACCTGGAAAGATAGAAAAGACAGGAAATTTTAAAAAGGCCTGGAAATATAGATAAAAGAACTGGTATTTTAAAAAGGCCTGGAAAGTCAGGGGAAAGAACGGGAATTTGAAAATAGACCTGGAAAGATAGAAAAGACAGGAAATTTTAAAAAGGTCTGGAAATATAGATAAAAGAACTGGTATTTTAAAAAGGCCTGGAAAGTCAGGGGAAAGAACGGGAATTTGAAAATAGACCTGGAAAGATAGAGAAAAGACAGGAAATTTTAAAATCGGCCTGGAAATATAGATAAAAGAACTGGTATTTTAAAAAGGCCTGGAAAGTCAGGGGAAAGAACGGGAATTTGAAAATAGACCTGGAAAGATAGAAAAGACAGGAAATTTTAAAAAGGCCTGGAAATATAGATAAAAGAACTGGTATTTTAAAAAGGCCTGGAAAGTCAGGGGAAAGAACGGGAATTTGAAAATAGACCTGGAAAGATAGAAAAGACAGGAAATTTTAAAAAGGCCTGGAAATATAGATAAAAGAACTGGTATTTTAAAAAGGCCTGGAAAGTCAGGGGAAAGAACGGAAATTTGAAAATAGGCCTAAGAAGATAGAGAAAAGACAGGAAATTTTAAAATCGGCCTGGAAATATAGATAAAAGAACTGGTATTTTAAAAAGGCCTGGAAAGTCAGGGGAAAGAACGGGAATTTGAAAATAGACCTGGAAAGATAGAAAAGACAGGAAATTTTAAAAAGGCCTGGAAATATAGATAAAAGAACTGGTATTTTAAAAAGGCCTGGAAAGTCAGGGGAAAGAACGGGAATTTGAAAATAGACCTGGAAAGATAGAAAAGACAGGAAATTTTAAAAAGGCCTGGAAATATAGATAAAAGAACTGGTATTTTAAAAAGGCCTGGAAAGTCAGGGGAAAGAACGGGAATTTGAAAATAGACCTGGAAAGATAGAAAAGACAGGAAATTTTAAAAAGGTCTGGAAATATAGATAAAAGAACTGGTATTTTAAAAAGGCCTGGAAAGTCAGGGGAAAGAACGGGAATTTGAAAATAGACCTGGAAAGATAGAGAAAAGACAGGAAATTTTAAAATCGGCCTGGAAATATAGATAAAAGAACTGGTATTTTAAAAAGGCCTGGAAAGTCAGGGGAAAGAACGGGAATTTGAAAATAGACCTGGAAAGATAGAAAAGACAGGAAATTTTAAAAAGGCCTGGAAATATAGATAAAAGAACTGGTATTTTAAAAAGGCCTGGAAAGTCAGGGGAAAGAACGGGAATTTGAAAATAGACCTGGAAAGATAGAAAAGACAGGAAATTTTAAAAAGGCCTGGAAATATAGATAAAAGAACTGGTATTTTAAAAAGGCCTGGAAAGTCAGGGGAAAGAACGGAAATTTGAAAATAGGCCTAAGAAGATAGAGAAAAGACAGGAAATTTTAAAATCGGCCTGGAAATATAGATAAAAGAACTGGTATTTTAAAAAGGCCTGGAAAGTCAGGGGAAAGAACGGGAATTTGAAAATAGACCTGGAAAGATAGAAAAGACAGGAAATTTTAAAAAGGCCTGGAAATATAGATAAAAGAACTGGTATTTTAAAAAGGCCTGGAAAGTCAGGGGAAAGAACGGGAATTTGAAAATAGACCTGGAAAGATAGAAAAGACAGGAAATTTTAAAAAGGCCTGGAAATATAGATAAAAGAACTGGTATTTTAAAAAGGCCTGGAAAGTCAGGGGAAAGAACGGGAATTTGAAAATAGACCTGGAAAGATAGAAAAGACAGGAAATTTTAAAAAGGCCTGGAAATATAGATAAAAGAACTGGTATTTTAAAAAGGCCTGGAAAGTCAGGGGAAAGAACGGAAATTTGAAAATAGGCCTAAGAAGATAGAGAAAAGACAGGAAATTTTAAAATCGGCCTGGAAATATAGATAAAAGAACTGGTATTTTAAAAAGGCCTGGAAAGTCAGGGGAAAGAACGGGAATTTGAAAATAGACCTGGAAAGATAGAAAAGACAGGAAATTTTAAAAAGGCCTGGAAATATAGATAAAAGAACTGGTATTTTAAAAAGGCCTGGAAAGTCAGGGGAAAGAACGGGAATTTGAAAATAGACCTGGAAAGATAGAAAAGACAGGAAATTTTAAAAAGGCCTGGAAATATAGATAAAAGAACTGGTATTTTAAAAAGGCCTGGAAAGTCAGGGGAAAGAACGGGAATTTGAAAATAGACCTGGAAAGATAGAAAAGACAGGAAATTTTAAAAAGGTCTGGAAATATAGATAAAAGAACTGGTATTTTAAAAAGGCCTGGAAAGTCAGGGGAAAGAACGGGAATTTGAAAATAGACCTGGAAAGATAGAGAAAAGACAGGAAATTTTAAAATCGGCCTGGAAATATAGATAAAAGAACTGGTATTTTAAAAAGGCCTGGAAAGTCAGGGGAAAGAACGGGAATTTGAAAATAGACCTGGAAAGATAGAAAAGACAGGAAATTTTAAAAAGGCCTGGAAATATAGATAAAAGAACTGGTATTTTAAAAAGGCCTGGAAAGTCAGGGGAAAGAACGGGAATTTGAAAATAGACCTGGAAAGATAGAAAAGACAGGAAATTTTAAAAAGGCCTGGAAATATAGATAAAAGAACTGGTATTTTAAAAAGGCCTGGAAAGTCAGGGGAAAGAACGGGAATTTGAAAATAGACCTGGAAAGATAGAAAAGACAGGAAATTTTAAAAAGGCCTGGAAATATAGATAAAAGAACTGGTATTTTAAAAAGGCCTGGAAAGTCAGGGGAAAGAACGGGAATTTGAAAATAGACCTGGAAAGATAGAAAAGACAGGAAATTTTAAAAAGGTCTGGAAATATAGATAAAAGAACTGGTATTTTAAAAAGGCCTGGAAAGTCAGGGGAAAGAACGGGAATTTGAAAATAGACCTGGAAAGATAGAGAAAAGACAGGAAATTTTAAAATCGGCCTGGAAATATAGATAAAAGAACTGGTATTTTAAAAAGGCCTGGAAAGTCAGGGGAAAGAACGGGAATTTGAAAATAGACCTGGAAAGATAGAAAAGACAGGAAATTTTAAAAAGGCCTGGAAATATAGATAAAAGAACTGGTATTTTAAAAAGGCCTGGAAAGTCAGGGGAAAGAACGGGAATTTGAAAATAGACCTGGAAAGATAGAAAAGACAGGAAATTTTAAAAAGGCCTGGAAATATAGATAAAAGAACTGGTATTTTAAAAAGGCCTGGAAAGTCAGGGGAAAGAACGGAAATTTGAAAATAGGCCTAAGAAGATAGAGAAAAGACAGGAAATTTTAAAATCGGCCTGGAAATATAGATAAAAGAACTGGTATTTTAAAAAGGCCTGGAAAGTCAGGGGAAAGAACGGGAATTTGAAAATAGACCTGGAAAGATAGAAAAGACAGGAAATTTTAAAAAGGCCTGGAAATATAGATAAAAGAACTGGTATTTTAAAAAGGCCTGGAAAGTCAGGGGAAAGAACGGGAATTTGAAAATAGACCTGGAAAGATAGAAAAGACAGGAAATTTTAAAAAGGCCTGGAAATATAGATAAAAGAACTGGTATTTTAAAAAGGCCTGGAAAGTCAGGGGAAAGAACGGGAATTTGAAAATAGACCTGGAAAGATAGAAAAGACAGGAAATTTTAAAAAGGTCTGGAAATATAGATAAAAGAACTGGTATTTTAAAAAGGCCTGGAAAGTCAGGGGAAAGAACGGGAATTTGAAAATAGACCTGGAAAGATAGAGAAAAGACAAGAAATTTTAAAATCGGCCTGGAAATATAGATAAAAGAACTGGTATTTTAAAAAGGCCTGGAAAGTCAGGGGAAAGAACGGTAATTTGAAAATAGACCTGGAAAGATAGAAAAGACAGGAAATTTTAAAAAGGCCTGGAAATATAGATAAAAGAACTGGTATTTTAAAAAGGCCTGGAAAGTCAGGGGAAAGAACGGGAATTTGAAAATAGACCTGGAAAGATAGAAAAGACAGGAAATTTTAAAAAGGCCTGGAAATATAGATAAAAGAACTGGTATTTTAAAAAGGCCTGGAAAGTCAGGGGAAAGAACGGAAATTTGAAAATAGGCCTAAGAAGATAGAGAAAAGACAGGAAATTTTAAAATCGGCCTGGAAATATAGATAAAAGAACTGGTATTTTAAAAAGGCCTGGAAAGTCAGGGGAAAGAACGGGAATTTGAAAATAGACCTGGAAAGATAGAAAAGACAGGAAATTTTAAAAAGGCCTGGAAATATAGATAAAAGAACTGGTATTTTAAAAAGGCCTGGAAAGTCAGGGGAAAGAACGGGAATTTGAAAATAGACCTGGAAAGATAGAAAAGACAGGAAATTTTAAAAAGGCCTGGAAATATAGATAAAAGAACTGGTATTTTAAAAAGGCCTGGAAAGTCAGGGGAAAGAACGGGAATTTGAAAATAGACCTGGAAAGATAGAAAAGACAGGAAATTTTAAAAAGGCCTGGAAATATAGATAAAAGAACCGGTATTTTAAAAAGGCCTGGAAAGTCAGGGGAAAGAACGGGAATTTGAAAATAGACCTGGAAAGATAGAAAAGACAGGAAATTTTAAAAAGGCCTGGAAATATAGATAAAAGAACTGGTATTTTAAAAAGGCCTGGAAAGTCAGGGGAAAGAACGGGAATTTGAAAATAGACCTGGAAAGATAGAAAAGACAGGAAATTTTAAAAAGGCCTGGAAATATAGATAAAAGAACTGGTATTTTAAAAAGGCCTGGAAAGTCAGGGGAAAGAACGGGAATTTGAAAATAGACCTGGAAAGATAGAAAAGACAGGAAATTTTAAAAAGGCCTGGAAATATAGATAAAAGAACCGGTATTTTAAAAAGGCCTGGAAAGTCAGGGGAAAGAACGGGAATTTGAAAATAGACCTGGAAAGATAGAAAAGACAGGAAATTTTAAAAAGGCCTGGAAATATAGATAAAAGAACTGGTATTTTAAAAAGGCCTGGAAAGTCAGGGGAAAGAACGGAAATTTGAAAATAGGCCTAAGAAGATAGAGAAAAGACAGGAAATTTTAAAATCGGCCTGGAAATATAGATAAAAGAACTGGTATTTTAAAAAGGCCTGGAAAGTCAGGGGAAAGAACGGGAATTTGAAAATAGACCTGGAAAGATAGAAAAGACAGGAAATTTTAAAAAGGCCTGGAAATATAGATAAAAGAACTGGTATTTTAAAAAGGCCTGGAAAGTCAGGGGAAAGAACGGGAATTTGAAAATAGACCTGGAAAGATAGAAAAGACAGGAAATTTTAAAAAGGCCTGGAAATATAGATAAAAGAACTGGTATTTTAAAAAGGCCTGGAAAGTCAGGGGAAAGAACGGGAATTTGAAAATAGACCTGGAAAGATAGAAAAGACAGGAAATTTTAAAAAGGCCTGGAAATATAGATAAAAGAACTGGTATTTTAAAAAGGCCTGGAAAGTCAGGGGAAAGAACGGGAATTTGAAAATAGACCTGGAAAGATAGAAAAGACAGGAAATTTTAAAATCGGCCTGGAAATATAGATAAAAGAACTGGTATTTTAAAAAGGCCTGGAAAGTCAGGGGAAAGAACGGGAATTTGAAAATAGACCTGGAAAGATAGAAAAGACAGGAAATTTTAAAAAGGCCTGGAAATATAGATAAAAGAACCGGTATTTTAAAAAGGCCTGGAAAGTCAGGGGAAAGAACGGGAATTTGAAAATAGACCTGGAAAGATAGAAAAGACAGGAAATTTTAAAAAGGCCTGGAAATATAGATAAAAGAACTGGTATTTTAAAAAGGCCTGGAAAGTCAGGGGAAAGAACGGAAATTTGAAAATAGGCCTAAGAAGATAGAGAAAAGACAGGAAATTTTAAAATCGGCCTGGAAATATAGATAAAAGAACTGGTATTTTAAAAAGGCCTGGAAAGTCAGGGGAAAGAACGGGAATTTGAAAATAGACCTGGAAAGATAGAAAAGACAGGAAATTTTAAAAAGGCCTGGAAATATAGATAAAAGAACTGGTATTTTAAAAAGGCCTGGAAAGTCAGGGGAAAGAACGGGAATTTGAAAATAGACCTGGAAAGATAGAAAAGACAGGAAATTTTAAAAAGGCCTGGAAATATAGATAAAAGAACTGGTATTTTAAAAAGGCCTGGAAAGTCAGGGGAAAGAACGGGAATTTGAAAATAGACCTGGAAAGATAGAAAAGACAGGAAATTTTAAAAAGGCCTGGAAATATAGATAAAAGAACTGGTATTTTAAAAAGGCCTGGAAAGTCAGGGGAAAGAACGGGAATTTGAAAATAGACCTGGAAAGATAGAAAAGACAGGAAATTTTAAAAAGGCCTGGAAATATAGATAAAAGAACTGGTATTTTAAAAAGGCCTGGAAAGTCAGGGGAAAGAACGGGAATTTGAAAATAGACCTGGAAAGATAGAAAAGACAGGAAATTTTAAAAAGGCCTGGAAATATAGATAAAAGAACTGGTATTTTAAAAAGGCCTGGAAAGTCAGGGGAAAGAACGGGAATTTGAAAATAGACCTGGAAAGATAGAAAAGACAGGAAATTTTAAAATCGGCCTGGAAATATAGATAAAAGAACTGGTATTTTAAAAAGGCCTGGAAAGTCAGGGGAAAGAACGGGAATTTGAAAATAGACCTGGAAAGATAGAAAAGACAGGAAATTTTAAAAAGGCCTGGAAAGTCAGAAAAAAGACCGAGAATTTGAAATAGGCTGGGAAAGTCAGGGAAAGAACAGGAAATTTTAAAATAGGCCTTGAAAGTTAGAGAAAAGACAGGAAATTTGAAAATAGGGTTGGAAAGCTAGAGAAAAACAGGCAATTTGAGAATAGGCCTGGAAAGTTAGATAAAATAACGGGAATTGAAAAATAGAACTGTAAAGTTAGAGAAAAGACAGGAAATTTGAAAATAGGCCTCATGGAAAGATAAAGAAAAGAACGGGATTTGAAAATAGGCCTGGAAAGTTAGAAAAAAGAACGGAAATTGAAAAATAGGCCTGGAAAGTTAGGGAAGATAATGGAAATTTTAAAATTGGCCTGGCAAGTTAGGGAAAAGACAGGGAATTTTTAAAAAGTCCTGTAAAGTTAGGGGAAAGAACGGTAAATTGAAAATAGGCCTGGAAAGTTAGAGAAAAGAACGGGATTTGAAAATAGGCCTGGAAAGTTAGAGAAAAGAACGGGATTTGAAAATAGGCCTGGAAAGTTAGAGAAAAGAACGGGATTTGAAAATAGGCCTGGAAAGTCAGGGGAAGAACGGGAATTTGAAAATAGACCTGGAAAGATAGATAAAAGAACTGGTATTTTAAAAAGGCCTGGAAAGTCAGGGGAAAGAACGGGAATTTGAAAATAGACCTGGAAAGATAGAAAAGACAGGAAATTTTAAAAAGGCCTGGAAATATAGATAAAAGAACTGGTATTTTAAAAAGGCCTGGAAAGTCAGGGGAAAGAACGGGAATTTGAAAATAGACCTGGAAAGATAGAAAAGACAGGAAATTTTAAAAAGGCCTGGAAATATAGATAAAAGAACTGGTATTTTAAAAAGGCCTGGAAAGTCAGGGGAAAGAACGGGAATTTGAAAATAGACCTGGAAAGATAGAAAAGACAGGAAATTTTAAAAAGGCCTGGAAATATAGATAAAAGAACTGGTATTTTAAAAAGGCCTGGAAAGTCAGGGGAAAGAACGGGAATTTGAAAATAGACCTGGAAAGATAGAAAAGACAGGAAATTTTAAAAAGGCCTGGAAATATAGATAAAAGAACTGGTATTTTAAAAAGGCCTGGAAAGTCAGGGGAAAGAACGGGAATTTGAAAATAGACCTGGAAAGATAGAAAAGACAGGAAATTTTAAAATCGGCCTGGAAATATAGATAAAAGAACTGGTATTTTAAAAAGGCCTGGAAAGTCAGGGGAAAGAACGGGAATTTGAAAATAGACCTGGAAAGATAGAAAAGACAGGAAATTTTAAAAAGGCCTGGAAAGTCAGAAAAAAGACCGAGAATTTGAAATAGGCTGGGAAAGTCAGGGAAAGAACAGGAAATTTTAAAATAGGCCTTGAAAGTTAGAGAAAAGACAGGAAATTTGAAAATAGGGTTGGAAAGCTAGAGAAAAACAGGCAATTTGAGAATAGGCCTGGAAAGTTAGATAAAATAACGGGAATTGAAAAATAGAACTGTAAAGTTAGAGAAAAGACAGGAAATTTTAAAATAGGCCTCATGGAAAGATAAAGAAAAGAACGGGATTTGAAAATAGGCCTGGAAAGTTAGAAAAAAGAACGGAAATTGAAAAATAGGCCTGGAAAGTTAGGGAAGATAATGGAAATTTTAAAATTGGCCTGGCAAGTTAGGGAAAAGACAGGGAATTTTTAAAAAGTCCTGTAAAGTTAGGGGAAAGAACGGTAAATTGAAAATAGGCCTGGAAAGTTAGAGAAAAGAACGGGATTTGAAAATAGGCCTGGAAAGTTAGAGAAAAGAACGGGATTTGAAAATAGGCCTGGAAAGTTAGAGAAAAGAACGGGATTTGAAAATAGGCCTGGAAAGTCAGGGGAAGAACGGGAATTTGAAAATAGACCTGGAAAGATAGATAAAAGAACTGGTATTTTAAAAAGGCCTGGAAAGTCAGGGGAAAGAACGGGAATTTGAAAATAGACCTGGAAAGATAGAAAAGACAGGAAATTTTAAAAAGGCCTGGAAATATAGATAAAAGAACTGGTATTTTAAAAAGGCCTGGAAAGTCAGGGGAAAGAACGGGAATTTGAAAATAGACCTGGAAAGATAGAAAAGACAGGAAATTTTAAAAAGGCCTGGAAATATAGATAAAAGAACTGGTATTTTAAAAAGGCCTGGAAAGTCAGGGGAAAGAACGGGAATTTGAAAATAGACCTGGAAAGATAGAAAAGACAGGAAATTTTAAAAAGGCCTGGAAATATAGATAAAAGAACTGGTATTTTAAAAAGGCCTGGAAAGTCAGGGGAAAGAACGGGAATTTGAAAATAGACCTGGAAAGATAGAAAAGACAGGAAATTTTAAAAAGGCCTGGAAATATAGATAAAAGAACTGGTATTTTAAAAAGGCCTGGAAAGTCAGGGGAAAGAACGGGAATTTGAAAATAGACCTGGAAAGATAGAAAAGACAGGAAATTTTAAAATCGGCCTGGAAATATAGATAAAAGAACTGGTATTTTAAAAAGGCCTGGAAAGTCAGGGGAAAGAACGGGAATTTGAAAATAGACCTGGAAAGATAGAAAAGACAGGAAATTTTAAAATAGGCCTTGAAAGTTAGAGAAAAGACAGGAAATTTGAAAATAGGGTTGGAAAGCTAGAGAAAAACAGGCAATTTGAGAATAGGCCTGGAAAGTTAGATAAAATAACGGGAATTGAAAAATAGAACTGTAAAGTTAGAGAAAAGACAGGAAATTTTAAAATAGGCCTCATGGAAAGATAAAGAAAAGAACGGGATTTGAAAATAGGCCTGGAAAGTTAGAAAAAAGAACGGAAATTGAAAAATAGGCCTGGAAAGTTAGGGAAGATAATGGAAATTTTAAAATTGGCCTGGCAAGTTAGGGAAAAGACAGGGAATTTTTAAAAAGTCCTGTAAAGTTAGGGGAAAGAACGGTAAATTGAAAATAGGCCTGGAAAGTTAGAGAAAAGAACGGGATTTGAAAATAGGCCTGGAAAGTTAGAGAAAAGAACGGGATTTGAAAATAGGCCTGGAAAGTTAGAGAAAAGAACGGGATTTGAAAATAGGCCTGGAAAGTCAGGGGAAGAACGGGAATTTGAAAATAGACCTGGAAAGATAGATAAAAGAACTGGTATTTTAAAAAGGCCTGGAAAGTCAGGGGAAAGAACGGGAATTTGAAAATAGACCTGGAAAGATAGAAAAGACAGGAAATTTTAAAAAGGCCTGGAAATATAGATAAAAGAACTGGTATTTTAAAAAGGCCTGGAAAGTCAGGGGAAAGAACGGGAATTTGAAAATAGACCTGGAAAGATAGAAAAGACAGGAAATTTTAAAAAGGCCTGGAAATATAGATAAAAGAACTGGTATTTTAAAAAGGCCTGGAAAGTCAGGGGAAAGAACGGGAATTTGAAAATAGACCTGGAAAGATAGAAAAGACAGGAAATTTTAAAAAGGCCTGGAAATATAGATAAAAGAACTGGTATTTTAAAAAGGCCTGGAAAGTCAGGGGAAAGAACGGGAATTTGAAAATAGACCTGGAAAGATAGAAAAGACAGGAAATTTTAAAAAGGCCTGGAAATATAGATAAAAGAACTGGTATTTTAAAAAGGCCTGGAAAGTCAGGGGAAAGAACGGGAATTTGAAAATAGACCTGGAAAGATAGAAAAGACAGGAAATTTTAAAATCGGCCTGGAAATATAGATAAAAGAACTGGTATTTTAAAAAGGCCTGGAAAGTCAGGGGAAAGAACGGGAATTTGAAAATAGACCTGGAAAGATAGAAAAGACAGGAAATTTTAAAATAGGCCTTGAAAGTTAGAGAAAAGACAGGAAATTTGAAAATAGGGTTGGAAAGCTAGAGAAAAACAGGCAATTTGAGAATAGGCCTGGAAAGTTAGAGAAAATAACGGGAATTGAAAAATAGAACTGTAAAGTTAGAGAAAAGACAGGAAATTTTAAAATAGGCCTCATGGAAAGATAAAGAAAAGAACGGGAATTTTAAAATAGGCCTGGAAAGTTAGAAAAAAGAACGGAAATTGAAAAATAGGCCTGGAAAGTTAGGGAAGATAATGGAAATTTTAAAATTGGCCTGGCAAGTTAGGGAAAAGACAGGGAATTTTTAAAAAGTCCTGTAAAGTTAGGGGAAAGAACGGTAAATTGAAAATAGGCCTGGAAAGTTAGAGAAAAGAACGGGATTTGAAAATAGGCCTGGAAAGTTAGAGAAAAGAACGGGATTTGAAAATAGGCCTGGAAAGTTAGAGAAAAGAACGGGATTTGAAAATAGGCCTGGAAAGTTAGAGAAAAGAACGGGATTTGAAAATAGGCCCGGAAAGTTTGAGCAAAGACAGGAAATTTAAAAACTGCCTAATTTTGGCATTAAAAAGATCAAGCGAAATGGTCAGGGATTTTGGAAATATTGTGGCCACCTTGAATTAACGTTTAACTATAATCGTTGTACATTCTCTGACCTGTATCCCGCCAACTCTTAGCACAAAGTCGCTATTCGTCGCTGCACACTCGAACACTTTGGTCACATTGGCCGGCAAGTGTGCACTCTAAAACCGTGTGAAATATTTTACAACTTCGCATATGCTAGAAAATAACAATCTTACTATTAAGCCGTAACAAGATGAATTTGGGCTCGTGGTCGCTTGCATATTATGGCATTGTTTACTTTCCTTTCGTGTTGCCACCGGCAGTGTTGCGAGTCTCAAATTCCAAATCTATCGCGATTTTGATCAAATAACCTTTAAAAAGTACATTAAAAGTTCACGTTACGGAATTTACAGTAACGTTTCGAAACAATCAACATCCTTAACGCTGTTAATGCACTTCTATCGAAAATATTTACCTAAGAGACAATAGAATGGTTTTACTTTTACAGCGAAAATACCCGCAATGGTATGCTTGTAATATCTTCAGTCATGTCAATTTCAGATAAAACATTTATATTTGCGAATATCGATAACTTTTGTTTACCGTTGAAATAATTTTATTTGATTTTTCTTGTGAAAAGTACCACAATATGTACAAACGCTTGCTTCGAAAGCTTAAGTTTGTGCTTCTTAGCTTTTCCGCAAGCACGATTCTACTATACAAGGTACACTCTGTTTGAAAAGTCTTCGACAGTTAAAATTTGTGCCCTCTTTTTAATTCTGCTAGAAAACTATAATAGATAGCTCGATGAAACCAATTGAAACTTTTATTTATTTTCCAATATCTTTCGTTATTTATCGGTTTCGTCCGCCACAAATTAATAGTCTGGCGGGAACCGTCAAAACTCATTTTTGACAACTTTTTAAATATTGGTTCTACGGCACTGTTTCGCGCGTTTTTGAATTCACAATGGTCGGTTCATATTTAGAAAGTGGAAAAATTATACCTCTACAACCAACGGTTGAGAAGTTATCGCGTTTCCAAACTTTCGTCGAAACAAGGAAACACCTAAAATGCATCAAGCGATTATAAATAACGCAACTTCGACGACAATTTGGAAACGCGATAACTTCTCAACCGTTGGTTGTAGAGGGATAATCTTTCCACTTTCTAAATATGAACCGACCATTGTGAATTCAAAAACGCGCGAGTCAGTGCCGTAGAACCAATATTTAAAAAGTTGTCAAAAATGAGTTTTGACGGTTCCCGCCAAACTATTAATTTTTGGCGGACGAAACCGATAAATAACGAAAGATATTGGAAAATAAATAAAAGTTGCAATTGGTTTCATCGAGCTATCTATTATAGTTTTCTAGCAGAATTAAAAAGAGGGCACAAATTTCAGCTGTCGAAGACTTTTCAAACAGAGTGTACATAAGAGATTAGAGTCACTTTTGTTTGTAACAGGGTTGTTAGCAAATCGATAGAGCGCTTGGTGTTGGTTCCACCTTCGTTTTGAATTAAATGATTATTTTTTACCATCAAAATCTATAGCGTAAACGCTTTCAGCGTATAATTAATTGTATGACATCTGTAGTTTCATTAAGAAAATTATTCGACTTGAATAAATTAGGATCAACACAAAGAAATTGTTTTTAGTTCCGCGAAGCACGTTCCCAAATGCCTTTTTGGCGTCATAAATTATCATAACGACTGGAAAACTTCAAGTGGCTGGCAGAATATCAAATTATATATAAAAAAAATTGGAAATTATGACCAGGGCAGGTGCACAGAAAATATATGGCGCGTGTGCTGGTCATAATTTAAAAAAATATGTTGCGCGCATAAAATATTAATAAGGTTCGTGCACCGAATTACATAACATGGGGAGGGGTAGTAACATCATAATATTATACCAGAACCTCAATTTTCAATTATTTTAAATTAAAGTAGTAATTTAATAATTGTTTTTTTCAACTATAATAGTATGATTAGTTTTTTTGATGTAGAGCCATAAATAAAAGGGCTTAATTTTAAAAGGAATTTCATAATTTTAAGGGTTTATGGTACCTAGGAGCTTGAATCCCCCAAAACGTAAACAATTTATACCCAAACCCTCCTAATGAAATAAAACTTTCGTTTGCCATATTTCCAAAGCTCCCTTCCAGCTAGGAGCGACAAACACAAGGAGAACGAAGCTAGCCTTTAAACACGCTAACGCAGTGTCGTGTACAAATTTCATTGGACGAGCCTTTACGCTGCACGTTTTACGGAAAGGGGGAAGACAATTTCCTAATTTTCCCCTTCCGACGGCAGCAGGCGCTAAAGCGTCTAACCAATGAAAAATGTACGCGAGAAAATGCACGACTCTTGACGGATTGCGTTCTCCTTGTGTGGTGTGCTGCGTTTGTTGCTCCTAGATGGTACTATGATAATTGAGTAGAGTAATTTAGGAGTGCAGAGTTTTGTTACGAAGGGTAGGGTCACTGGGGAGGGGCATTGAAATTATATTTCCTGGGCGAAAAACCTCCAAATTAAAGTTGATGGATTTAATAATAGGCTTGTTCTCACTCGCGTACACATCATCTACTTTGAAAATACGGGTAAACAACGCACCCATTGATTTTAAATCAAGTTTGTTTTCAGCTTTGTAATTCTCTTAATGGACCTTAAGTCTATTTTTAATAGTGTGTAGTCAGGGTAAGTAGAATTGACCAAGGGTTTCCTTATACATTTTTAAGGGTTAAAATGCCCAAGTTGTCAAAGTTCTGGCAGTAATAATCAACAGGAGAGGTTTTACGGGAAGCAGTATTCAACCCTCGAAAGTTTGATTTAATCGCGATCGAAATGATAAAATCGAGATTAAAATGATTAAATCGAGATTAAAATGATTAAATCGAGATTAAAATGATTAAATCGAGATTAAAATGATTAAATCGAGATTAAAATGATTAAATCGAGATTAAAATGAATAAATCGAGATTAAAATGATTAAATCGAGATTAAAATGAATAAATCGAGATTAAAATGATTAAATCTAGGTTCAAATAAATAAATATTAAAATGAGTAATTTGATATGATTAAATCGTGAATGAAATGATTGAATCGAGATTAAAATGATTTAATCGATATTGAGATACTTAAATCGAGATTGAAATACTTAAATCGAGATTGAAATAATTAAATCGAGATTGAAATAATTAAATCGAGATTGAAATAATTAAATTGAGATTGAAATACTTAAATCGAGATTGAAATACTTAAATCGAGATTGAAATAATTAAATCGAGATTGAAATAATTAAATCGAGATTGAAATAATTAAATCGAGATTGAAATAATAAAATCGAGATTGAAATACTTAAATCGAGAGTGAAATACTTAAATCGAGATTGAAATAATTAAATCGAGATTGAAATAATTAAATCGAGATTGAAATAATTAAATTGAGATTGAAGTACTTAAATCGAGATTGAAATACTTAAATCGAGATTGAAATAATTAAATCGAGATTGAAATAATTAAATCGAGATTGAAATAATTAAATCGAGATTGAAATAATAAAATCGAGATTGAAATACTTAAATCGAGAGTGAAATAATTAAATCGAGATTGAAATACTTAAATCGAGATTGAAATAATTAAACCGAGATTGAAATAATTAAATAAAGATTAAAATGATTAAATCGAGATTAAAATGATTAAATCTAGATGAAATAAATAAATAAATATTAAAATGAGTAATTTGATATGATTAAATCGAGATTGAAATAATTAAATCGAGATTTGAATTTTAAGTAATAAAATAATTATCGATGAGTAGAAATCAATACATTTTTGATTTCAACCAAATTAAATTAATAAATTTGTTTCATTCTTCAAAAAGCATACAGGTATTATAGCCATCTGAAATTAAACTCATAAAAGAACAGAAATTTTTAAATTATTGTTATAGTGATAAATACTTTTAATAATTTACTCCATTGGTTTTATTATATTTCAAACATTTCTTAAAATTTCATTTTTAATTTCTAAAACACCACTTTGTAATTTCTACAAGAATCAATTCTTAATTTCAGTCTCATTATGGGTTTAACTTGAGTCTAGTATAAATGCACTGTTCTAGAATTGCGAAGTAAAACTACGTACGTTTTGTATAATTTACTATTAAATTTTGTTAGTTAAGGGGGAAGAATACAGTAAAAGCCTCTTTTCCGTTCAAGCTGAACGTTTCTGTTTTAACAATTACACAATTTAATTATATTTTTCGTTTTAGGCTGAACCTTCCTCTAGTGCTTAAAATAATTTTGGTAATTCTAATATTAATAGTTAACGAGATCTAAGGTCCTAACTAAAGGGTAGTTTGGGCGCTTGCCCAACTTGTTTAGCTCCGGGGGTCCGAATTAAAACGTAATAACTTAATTACTTTTAAATTTAAAATTGTAAAAAATATTTAAATCACTAAACAAGAGGCTGTTCTACACTTAAATATTAATGTTATAAGTTAAAATACAAAATTAAAAGAGTTCAGCTTGAAATAACGCGAAAGTAGACAATGGCCACTGTAGTATTTCCCCTTAATGCGCGTGTAAATAATTAAATTTATTTGTAATGGTAGTTGCAATCGATTTAGAGTATATATGAGAAAATTTCTTTTTGAACTACATTTTAAAGGGTTTGTTATTACATAAAAAAATTCGGCATTATTTTCGGGCTGCTCCTCCCCTTCCGTACTTCGTGAGAGCCAATTCGGCCAATCGTATTCTTGCATTTTCACAATTCTATTTCTATAACGTAACCATGCCTAGATGAATTCCGGTCGAAACAATTCTTAAAGGGCCCCATGTCACCAGCTTTTGAAAATTTCGGCCCGAATTCAGCACGTGATAGCAAATACGACCAATCCTATTCTGGAAACAAGCGCGTGAAACAGGTTAAATTTAAACACCGGTGTGGCCGTTTATTGGTTTAACCTGAGCATAAATGCACTCTCTTTAGTAGTGCGAAGCAAAACTGTTATTTAATATAAGTATGCTTTTTGTTAATGCCAGTCCAATGCCTAGACACGCGATCACCATGACGACGAGGTAAAGAATCTCAAGACTTGACCTCAAGTCTACTAAAATTTGCGGTCATTCTAGAAATAGCTCGCAGTGAAAAGCTATCTTGCGGGAAATTAAGTGAAGCATAATTATAAACAGGTTAAAGGCCTACAGAATCGTTTGAAACAATATGGTAGCTCTGAGGGAATTCCCACTAACCATTGTAAACTCGATGTACAGCAAGCTGGGATGATCGAACCTAACTTTGATGGCTGAGAGGCGAAAGTGCTAACCACTCCGCCAGACCACTGATAATGTTTCTGATACGTATGGCACATTTACGAAATAACCGGTAAATTCCGAGGGGTCGGACATTTACCAAAATCCCGTACACTTTGTCTAAAATCGCAAAATCTTTTAACTCTCTTTATGGTAAATTAACATTTAAATCCCAAAATCACTTCAATAAGTAATGATAAAATCGCCAAAATCTCTACGAAATCCCGAAATCCCGTACAAAATAATGGCAAGTGTCCGACCCCTCGGTAAATTCGGTAATGTGATTTAGTGGTGTATCCAGAATATTAACGATTTATAACATACCTCAGAACAATTTTTGATTAACCCATTAATTATCAAAAACATACACTGTGACAAATTTTAAATCCATTTTGTTTGTGAAAATGGCGTTAGATCAACTAATGGTTTTTTTTTAATAAAATGTATTAATTTAAATTCTGTTTATATCATATTTCCAATTTACACCCTTAATTATTGTACAAAAATTATTTAAAATTTAATATTTTTTTTCCATATTATCAATTGTTCGATCTGTTATGACCCGTCCACCTGAATTAAAGGCTTTAAAAGTCGCTCGATGACTTAGGCCTAATTATTTATTTTTATATTTTTTAGATATGGAAGGGTAGGATCTACCTGAAATTAAGACCGAATTTTGCAAATTATTATGTGCCCCATTAAGCCCGCACTAGTAAGCGAGTAGGGGAAACGTGTGGGTGTTAACGAAAGCTTTATTGTGTGTAAACTGTTTACCCTACGCGTTTACTAGCACGGACTTATGCTGCTTAATGTTTTTCTTTGCTAGTCAACCAAAAAAGTTTTCACTGTTTGTTAGCCTTGTAACTCTTAATCGTTTAATCGTGTTATATTATTTGCGTGAAGTAATTTGCCGCTTTTAGAGTCGGTTTTTTCGTGTATGCTAACGGTCATGTTATTTACGTAATTATCGGTATTTGATGTAGTAAAAAGTATTTTATTTTATAACTGTAACTTAGAATTGTACAAAATGTACACTGGCGTATCCAGAATATTCACGAATTCTTTCAAAATTATATTATTTTATAGGACTATACAGGGTGTTTCAAAAGGTTATGCAACAATTTGAAGGAGTTGTAGGGGGTGAGTTGAGAAGTATGCCTGTTTTCCCCATTTTCCTACGATGAGTTAAAAGAGCGCCAGAGAGCTTCAAAGTGTGGCCTACTAACCCCTGGAAGTAGGCTGCAACAAGCGCAAAACCCAGCAGAATTTACTAACTTTATGCATTGAAAAACAAAATCTATATTTAGATAAATAAATCTTTGATTTTCACTTAAAAATAGAAACTATTTAACCATTTTATCACAGAAATATATTAGTAGCTAACAACGTTAGCAATAACAAAAGTATGGACTAGAATGACTTAGTATAGGAATTTATACTATTTAGCTAGCAGTTTAACTGATTGACGGTATTTTAAATGGGTAAAATATCAAAAATATAGGATTTGTGAGTGCTGCCATTTTTTAAAGGTCTGATTTCAAATAGTGCATGCAAGGCCGCTTCACGCGGTCAAGTGCACGCGACGTCTCGAGCTGATGAGCACGTGCCTGTAATCTAGGAGCAACAAACACAGCACCCCACACAAGGAGAACGCAACCCGTCAAAAGTCGTGCATTTTCTTGCGTACATTTTTTATTGGTTAGACGCTTTAGCGCCTGCTGCCGTCGGTAGGGGAAATTCGGAAAAAGTCTTCCGCCCGCCCGTAAAACATTCAGTGTAAAGGCTCGTGACGCTCGTCCAATGAAATTCGTACACAATCCTTCGTTAGCGTGTTTGAAGGCTAGCTGCGTTCTCCTTGTGTTTGTTGCTCCTAGCTGTAATATTTTAAATTAGGCTTGTAATGAAATGGCCGACTTCGTAAAAGAGTGTATAGGACATTTTTGAAAACGTAGGATTTTATAGGAATTATAGGACCTCTAGGGAACCTGGGATTATTATTATCCTATACATTCACTATTACCGTTAACATCAGCAAGTTTTTATGGAAGGCTAAAACGAAAAACTTGGAGGAAAACCCCTTTAAACTGCGGGGCGAGAACTTGCAAACTCAACACAGAAGTGGTCCTGAGTCCCCTCCCCCCCCCATGCCATTAAGCTGGATATCTAGCTGGGATCAAACCCGGTTCCTCTTGCTACGAAGCGAAAATGCTAACCCAAGGACCACCTACTCCAAGAGGGTCATATATCGCTGGTAGTAATTTCAATTTTCATATGTCTAGAATGTGATGTGGTTTTTATAAGAGTGCGCCATCTCACGGCAAGTAGAGGCAGTTTGGAAGGTACAAAGACGCGATAATAATAAATGTATTGTAAAAGCCATTGAGTTGGGAATATTAATCTAGAGGTCCAATCAAAACGTCGGATTTCAGTATTTCGCGAAACAAGTTTAAAAAAAAATAAGAATACTGTCGTCTGCTCCAAAATGACGAGAAAACTTTATAATTCTACCCGTGGCGCCGTCTATCTCTCAATGGTTCGCGGGTACAATAGTTTTGTTTTTGGTTTGTGTATTTATCTTATCGCTGTTTGTATATACTTTAAATTTGTAGTCTAATTCTGTATGATGCACATGGTGTGAAGGCCTCCGCTGCCATATACACCAATTAAGTCTTTCTTATTTTTGAAAAAAAAAAAGACTTTTGGCGGGTTGAAAAAAAAATAATATTATTGAAAAAATCAGTTATTTTATTCCAAATTTATTCATTTATCCCTTACGTATATTTTAATTAAACAAAAAATTGTTTAAAGAATTTATGCGAGTTTTATCAAAGGATAATGAATATCCGAACGCCGACCTCTACGTGTGGCATATTTACAAAATAGCCGGTAATGTTATTCCAAGGATTCTATATTTTAGAATATAAAAATAATAATATAATAATAAAATATAGAATCCTTGGTTAGTCAGTGGCGTATCCAGAATATTAACGATTTATGTCATGTATAAATTGAATTTATTGCCCATGGTTAAAATTATAATAATATTTAAGTAACACGGATACTTCATTGTTTTAAAAATATTACTTTAATGTTGAAAACGTTAAAATTCTGCGTGCTTTTGAGTACGTGACCCCTTGTCAAGCGCTAAATCTAAATTAATTATACATTTCCTGAAATATTTCCTCTTTCCTTATCACAAATCATTTTACAAATAATTTTTTATATTCCTTCATTTTTAATTTCCCCCAATTTTTTATACAAACTTTCCCTTTATCTAAATTTAATTTTCCATCATTTTTTATTTATGTCATAACTCAGAAAAAAATTTAGCGATTGTTATAGGAATCCATACTTCTACTTGGAATGCTTATCGCGGCAGATTTTCGTCTCGATGTGGCTGACATTTTTTTTTGACGTCACTGTATTAACTTAACAAACAACTACGTGAGAGGGGAGCACCCGCAAAGGGCGGAGTGGTTAGCACTTTCGTCTCGCAGCAAAAGGAGCCGGGTTCGATCCCAATTTGTGGCACTGGGTAAAAACTCGGAACTACTACTTCCGCGTTGAGTTTGCAAGTTCTCTCCCCACTGGGTTAAGGGGTTTTCCCCTAGCTCTTCGGTTTCCCCTTCCATAAAAACTTGTAGAGGTTAAAGAACTGTTGGCTCGCGTGGCGTGAAGGGCTTGCCACCACCCTCCTACGCATTGTAACCCGGCCACCTGAATTAATGGCTTTAAAAGTCGCTTGATGACTTAGGCCTAAGGTGGTGCCTTGGGTAATAGCCTAGGGAAAAAGTAGAAATTTTTCTCTCGTAGGCGGGGCCAAAGCCGTCAGAGTGATCTTACCATAAGCGATACGGCAGGATAAGCATTCCAAGTAGAGGTATGGATTCCTGATTGTTATAATAAATTCTAAACTTGACAAACCAGATCAAAATCATACACTTTGACAAATTTTAAATCCATTTTGTTTTGTGAGAATGGGGATATTTTTTTTTATTTTGTTATAAATGTATTAATTTTAAATCTGTTCATAGCGCATTTCCAATCTACACCCTTAATTCTTGTACAAAAATTATTTCAAATTGGCGTTTAAATCACACTATACGCTCTCGATATTTATATATTTTTTCTATTGCTATTACAATTTCAACACTTCTTAACATATAACAACTGTTATTTTTGATTTGGTAGCATTTGTCCGAATTTCATTTGTCCGAATCGAGGCGCATTTGTCCGAATACTCATTTGTCCGAACTGTAAAAATATGGCTCAGATGGCCGAATTACGGTTTCATTTGTCCGAAAATTATTTTGTATAATTTGTTGGCAATTTAACCGTTCTATCCGTTTGTCAAATGTCCGAAATGTCATTTGTCCCAACGTTATACACTCTTTTTTTTTGGGAATTTTGCTGGGCGCGTTCATGTTGAGTTTAACCCCCTTAACCCCCATTCTCCATATCCTGGGACCAAAGACCCGAGCCTAGACCCCCTACCGGTGGTTCCAGGTAATGGCCGACTAGAGGGGTGAAAAGACCGCGAAAAAGAGTGTATACATTGGCTTTAATCAAATTCGAAAGAATCACATTTAACCGAATCCGTCAAAAATAGAGTCCCAAACGTGCGGTTTTTTTTTATCTTAAAAGGAATATAACCTCAGGTATTTGGTGTGGAACACCAACGGTTGCAGCTCCGGCCGCTCTTGCCTTTGGCTTTAAAAAATTTTGGCGCCACTGTGCAGGGTAGTTGGAAAAATTGAAGGGGTCTTCCATAAAGATTGCTTTGCAGGTTATATTCTCTTTAGCATGAATAATTGTGGAACTTCAATCTAACTTAAATTCCAATGAAAACAGACACCTAACCTAACCTAACCTAACGGAATCAAAATACGAAACACTATTTTTGCGATGTAAATCCGAACAAATGCTACTACTCGGCTGTCCCATGGCAAAACCTTTTAACCAACACGAACGTAATTTTGAGATATTTGACTTTTTCAAAACCTAAGTTATAAGATTTTAACGTGGTTTTTAATGCGAAAATTATAAAATCCAAAACCATTTTTTAAGTCATAAATAGTTAAATATTTATGACTTTTACCTAAATCTTTTACAGTACTTTTGTACATACCTTAGTAATACTGATACGTAAAAATCTAATTTTTCAAAAATTTGTTGGTTACAAGGTTTTGCCATGGGGCAGCCGAACTCGTTCAGACAAATGACACTCAAGGTCATTCAATTCGTACAAATGGAACAATTTCGGTTTTCGAGTTCGGACAAATGAGTATTCGGACAAACGCGACACTATTCGGACAAATGCTACTACCCCGTTATTTTAAATTTGCTTATATTGCGATGCTGAGAGGGTCATTACGTTATTTGGTAAGAGAACGGGTTTAGCAAACATTCCCAGTGTTTCCCCTTAAAGGGAGCCCTCACTCACAACAGGGGAAGGATTTTATGTTACCCCTCTGCCTCCCCCTGTTGTGAGTGATGGATCCCTTTAAAGGGAGTAAATTTTGGAGCGGTTTAGTGGGTGTTGGTCCATTTGATCGAAAAATATGTGATCGACAGTCGATCATTATACGCTGCAATTGAGCGTAATTTAATTTGATCGAATCCCATTTGTCATTTGTTTCATAAGATCGAACCTTCAAATGATCGAATACTATTTGATAGAATTCAAAAGTATTTATAGTACCAGTTGGTATGTTTTTATTTTACCGAATGTCAATATGAAGTGCAGAAGGAATAATGATGGAATAATTCATTGCTTAAGTGCAGAAGGAATAATGATGGAATAATTCATTGCTTTAACTGTATTAAGCCACAAAGATGAAGAGATTTTTACTTTATACACTATATGATGGAATTTTTTATGACATCGACGAAAACGGCCCGTTGTTTTTGATATATATATAAATAGGGTCAGGTTAGGTTAGGTTAGGTTAGGTTAGGTTGATGTACGCGCGTAAGCACCGTTGCCTTTTCGATTTATTCCCAAAAACTAGTAGTTTTACCCTACAGTAGCTTTCGATCAAATTTCGTTCGATCAAATGCCATTCGATCAAATGCAATTCGATCAAATGGAAATTCGATCAAATGGGACCCGTTCGATCATTTGGGAATAGACTCAAACCGTTTAGTGAGGGGTGAAAAAGGATTACTTTGATAAGATCATTTGAAAAAGATATCAATACATTGAGATTTTAAATACGAATAAATTTTTTTTTAAATCAAACTTAAAATACTTACCAAAACGAAGTATGCTCGTTATTATTTGTATAAAGCCGTTGCCCACTAGAGTGACAACCGTCTATTTGATAAAAGACGCAAAAAGGTAGAATTGCCCAGAATACACGCGCTGACTGACTGCTTGAAATGATTTTTAAGGCTTTCCGTGACGGAATCAATTTGCAAAAACCCTTTAAGCAATTATTGAAACGCAGTTTTAATATTTTACGTTTCTTTTGTGGGTTAAATAATACATACTATAAGTTTCACTTCAATTGCAATAATCCGCTGACTCTGAAATGGCTTTTGCGATGTGCTTCGGTGCCTAGACGCCACAAGAACACTTCTGATGGGCTACCTACTTTCTAAAGCTCTGTATAGTGTATACCTATTAAAAGCACGTGAAACTGAGTACAGCTTTATAAAACTGTACACATGAATTAACTGACTACCGCCTTATAAAACTCTGTACTGTTGAAACGGAGTACCGCAGCCTTATAAGACTTTGTACTCTTGAAACTGAGTACATCTTTATAAAACTGTACTCTTGAAACTGAGTACAGCTTTATAAAACTCTGTACTGTTGAAACGGAGTACCGCAGCCTTATAAGACTTTGTACTCTTGAAACTGAGTACATCTTTATAAAACTGTACACATGAAACTGACAAGGAGACGACCCGAGGTGTAACGCATCGATTTGGTTCAAACTCGGGGGTTTGGTAGACCTTCGTGTAACTTGAAACACCCTAAAGGGAAATGTCTCCATAGGCAACCGTTTTGCCATGGCAACCAAAAATGTTTCTGACAACACAAAATGGAAATTTTCCCATATAAAATAGCATGGGAATCTGACCAATATTAAGGGTACCCCCCTGTAAAAAATTTAAATTTTTGAAAATGCTAAAAATAGAAAATATATATAAGAAAATAATGAAAAAGTTCGAAGTTGATTAAAATCTTTGGATTAATTAATTAATTAATTAATTGATTAATAAAGTTTTTCGCCTTGAAGGCCTATTGGCCGAAGTACCGCATATTTTTCCCCAATAAAGCTTAGTTTTCTCCCTATACTTCTTGGTCTCTTTACTTGTTCGCGTTTTTACTCCTCACTCTCTAAACCATTGGTGGTTCTCGTGTTTTTGATTAAAATGTTTACAGAAGTACCCTTAATATTGGTCAGATTCCCATGCTATTTTCTATGGGAAAATTTCCATTTTGTATTGTCAAAAACATTTTTGGTGGCCATGGCCAAACGGTTGCCTATTGAGACATTTCCCTTTAGGGTGTTTCAAGTTACATGAAGGTCTACCAAACCCCCGAGTTTGAACTCAATCGGTGCGTTACACCTCGGGTAGTCTCCTTGTGAGTACCGCCGCCTTATAAGACTCTGTACTCTTGAAACTGATTACAGCTTTATAAATCTGTACTCTTGAAACTGAGTACAGCTTTATAAAACTGTACACATGAAACTGAGTACTGCAGCCTTATAAGACTCTGTACTCTTGAAACTGAGTACAGCTTTATAGAACTGTACACATGAAACTGAGAACGGCAGCCTTATAAGACTCTGTACTCTTGAAACTAAGTACAGCTTTACAAAACTGTGCACATGAAACTGACTACAGCCTTTTAAAACTCTGTACACATGAAACTAAGTACAGCTTTACAAAACTGTGCACATGAAACTGACTACAGCCTTTTAAAACTCTGTACACATGAAACTAAGTACAGCTTTACAAAACTGTGTACATGAAACTGACTACAGCCTTTTAAAACTCTGTACACATGAAACTGAGTACCGCAGCCTTATAAGACTCTGTACTCTTGAAACTGAGTACAGCTTTATAAAACTGTACACATGAAACTGACTACAGCCTTTTAAAACTCTGTACTCACGTAACTGAGTACTGCAGCCGTATAAAACTCTGTACTCTTGAAACTGAGTACAGCTTTATAAAACTGTACACATGAAACTGACTACAGCCTTTTAAAACTCTGTACTCACGTAACTGAGTACTGCAGCCGTATAAAACTCTGTACTCTTGAAACTGTGTACAGCCTTATTATAATTATACACGCTCGTACACTAGCAGCTCCTCGAACACTGCTAAAATCGGCTTTGAAATATCCGATTCTAAGCTATTGCCATGTCCAAGGCCTATACAAGGGGGTTTGTCGGAATTTTGAGAATTTGTTTGCACGGGCTAGTTAAATTTATACGCACTTGAAGGAAAGGAGTGGTTCATTCATTCATACTCCCAGTAAACGCTGTTTTTGTTACACACAATTTAACTTTAACGCGTCGTGTCGTGGTAATATCGTAGTTCTTGGAGAACTACCAGACAGTTTTTTCAATATAGGATTTGTATAGAAAGGGTGTGTTATCGATAGTTACATCGCTCAACTTCAGAGTAAATCGACGCGAGCGCAAACACCGCCGTTACTGCGATTGGCTTGTGTCAATACATTTCAAGGTGCGGAAAACTTTTCGCGCTACCAACAAAAACAGAAATAACTTATAGATTCTCTAGAGAATTTCTACTTAGGCTAAATTGATATTGCGTGGTTATTTTAAATACTCTCCTTCTCTGAATACCAAGCAGCGTAATGCAATTACACGAATAAATTATCAATTTATGTTAATATTCCTTAAAAATACTAACGAATATGTGTTCTGTAGTCGTCGCTAACAAGCGTGTTCTATTTCTCGCATACTAAATATTTGTTTTAGGAAAGGACATTCGTTATCTTTATTAAGGACATACACTAAAAATTTGTATACCCCCGTACCGTTAAATAAAAATTGACTTAAAATATACTAAGTACTTTTAGGAATAACAATGCATTTTTATCATACAAAAATCTCGCTTTCGCCGTCAGCCAAGAAACGTGTTATTTCTATGGCTCCCCTCTCATAGGCGGATGAATACTATTTTCCCGCCAGGGTTGAAGTCGACTTTCGCAGGCACATACGACAATACACTTGATTAAAAAGAGTTCAATGAATTTCAGTCGTAAAATTCGCGACATCTTTAAACTTTGCTTTCTTAAATAAATAAAGCCATTTAGGTTACCATAGAGCCTTCTAGCGGCCAACGCGAGAAGCTCGCTAAACTACTGGATTTCCGTCTGCTAATTTGTCTACTCTACTCACAGTCTAGCCTCTACTCTAGACTGTTAGTAGACGAATTAGCAGACAGAAATCCAGTATTTGGGCGAGCTTCTCGAGTTCGCCGCTAGAAGGCTCTATGGTAACCTAAATGGCTTATTCCAATAATTCAGTTTTATCAGAAGAAAATAGGGGGAAGTACGCTTCTAGTCAGCTTTGGAAAGGCGTCACTTTTCACGAATTTTCGCGCCAAAACGGTTTGGCGGGAAATCACGGATGAATACATCGTTTAAAAAATCAATTTTTCTTAAATTTAACAATTGTAACATATTGTCCTTCTCATTCTCTGCTAATTGAGCTAAGGCGTATTTGCTTTCGTCGTTTATAGCCGTGTTGAATCAAAACAAAAGTGGAACTACTTTTTCAGCTTGGTTTATTACGCGTAAAAAGGCGTTTTCGTGGGTCACCCGACGACTTCTACGGCTCAAAGCTACAGATACGTACTTCCCCTATTTTCTTCTGGTTTTATTTATTATGTAAATAATTATTAGTTCAATTTGTATTTAAGAATAACAATTTGATCTCGTAATGCAATATTGGGCCAAGGCTTGACTGAACTGTATGGGGCGCCAAACCAAAAAAACTAAAACTGTACAAGTAGTATCATATAACCAACGGTACTTTTCAGTTATGCTTTTTACACTGTGTTGATTGTGGTTTTAATACAGCTGCTAACTGGGCTGCAATTTTCTTTCGCGGCATTTTAAATTTTCAAATTCTTAAGTAAACTCACGCCAAACAGTTACAACCTCCCAATTTTCGCTATAATAATTAATCACATCGGGACCGGGTTGACCTTCTGACCAGGGTTGGACATAAGGATATTTCTTTAGTAGTCAACCTAACTAGTGGGCCTCCTATCTTAATTTATTTTAGTAATCACTGACTAGTGGGGAGAAAATGGGGGTATAAAAACAAGGAGGACAGCGAACATTTTGCTTTACCAATCAGAATTAAAAAAGGAATTTATTTTCACTTGAGTTACATAACTTTGGCTGATCACATTTTTTTTTAATAAAATGGGAATGAGGAATTTATGATAAGCCATATTCGCCATTATTTATGAATATTTAGGTAAATTTTTCACAAGTAAAATATCGGTTATCATTTGATGATCTGGCAGGAACTAGGGGGCCCCTATCGATCGCGGGGCCCTGGGCACGTGCCCAGAGTGCCCAGTGGGAAAGAGGGGCCTGCGTCTAGCAACGCTGATTTCAAGGCAGTCTAACAATGTAAGTTAAAGGGAAGTAGCGTGGAACTCGTAATTCGTTAAGATGTGATAAACAAAATTGTTTGCACTCGTTTCGATTTTCGTGCTATAAAGGTTTTAAAATTATATTTCCCCATCATAGCGTATTATAAGTGTCTATGTATAACTATACGGTATAATTAGTATTTAGTAAGAATTAAAACGGATTATATATAACGGTATAGTAGTATTACCTAAAAAAAATTATGTCGTCTTGTGTTGTCGTGCACACTACTACATCATAATAATATGGAACGTTTGAAGGAAACGATTAAGTTTTGGTTTCACTTTAGATCAGTGTTGCCAGATGGTGGGAAATTTCCCATATTGTGGGAATTTTTTGGGTTAATTTTGGCTCTGTGGGGAAAAGGTAATTTTTTTTCAAACACGCTGATTTTGTGAGAATTTTCATGTCCGCGGGTATTTATCCAATTTTTTTTATTTTTAATTTGACTATCAACAGAAAGCCCAAAATTATCTAGAGCTGTGTATTTTCGTGAATCTTGTGATTTTATAAATAATATAAAGGAGGTGCCACTTAATACTGCAATCAATCAATGCATAAGCCTAACAACCAAAATGTTTAAACATTGTAATTTCATAAAAATTTATTTTTAAAAAGTTAATTTTTCAAATATTTTGAAAATTATGGCATGTATTCCGTTATGTTTTCCTTGGGGGCGGGGCTAAATATGGATGTGGGAGTTTGTGGGAAATTTACTACCCAGCAATGGGAATTTCAACTTTCAAACATTGGCGGCACTGCTTTATATTATAGCAGGCATATTTAATAACTTGTATAATTCTAATACTTTCCTCATTTATAATTATCCCCGATTTATCGAAAAATCTTTTCCTAAGGTTTGAAAACCTTGTGCCGTGATAGAATAAAATAAAATCAAGGTCATAAAATGAACTAAAAAGGGGCCCTCTGGAACTCCCCAGGGCCGTAGCTAAGTCTCAACAAATTTTTGGATTTTTTCAATCCTTTGGAATTGTTTTTTTAATTTTTGTGGGGGCCCCTGGGCACGTGCCTAGGATGCCTACCCTTAAATCCGGGCCTGCTCACTACGAGAAAAGACTAAACGTTAACCATTACTAAAAAGACGGATTTTTTTCTTGAGTGAAAAATGCCGCCCCTAGAAAGTGCATACTTCTCAACTCGCCCCCTACAACTCCTCAAAATTTTTGAAACACCCTGTATAATAGTATATTAATATAATTATATAAATTAAGAAAATTATTTAATTAAATACTAAATTAGACTTGATATTTGCTAAACACTGCTCTATTGTCGTGAAAATCACTAACAAATATGCCATACAAATACATCATTTTCTCGGAGCACTTTTTGACGGCCCGGATATTTTAATATAATGCATGGGAAAATAACGGATTGTAAACAATTACGATTGTTCCGAAATTTTATTGATTTTACCAATTTTTATCGATTTTATCAAAATTTTAACAATTTTACCCAATTGTTTTGCCAAAATTTTAATTTTTTAACTTTTTGAAAATGACAATCCGTGATTTTGCCATGCTATTTTACGTAGAGAAGGTTTTAACCTGAGTTGTGAAAAACATTCTTGGTTGCCATGGCAAAACGAGTGGCCTTGAAACTTTTCAATATAGGAGCTTTCAAGGTATATGAAGGTCTACTTAACCCCCGAGTTTGAACAAAATCGTGGAGAAACACCCCGGGATGTCTCCGTGTGAGTACAGGTATTGAATTTGAAGTAATTTTCTTGGTTAAAACCTTTTTTGGATCGAGTTATTCGAGTCAACGACAAACGTCTGTCTCATTATGGGCTAGGCTAGGCTAGGCTAATACCCAAGGCACCACCCTAGGCCTAAGTCATCGAGCGACTTTTAAAGCCTTTTAACTCAGGTGGCCGGGTTACAATGCGTAGGAGGGTGGTGGCAAGCCCTACAAGGGCGTATTTAAGGGGAGGGGTGCCCCGAAATGGATAGTTTTAGGTCTCAAAGGGAGGCGAAAGTTAGAACCCCACCCGAAATAAAATCCTGGATACGCCCTTGGCGTATGCAATTATTTAAAACTAAAAAAGGCACTCATACCCTCACCGCAGCGCAATAAGAGAGGTTGCATATCCCTCTTTAAGATCTCTAGTATCGTAGTGTGAGGAGGGGGAGCCGGGAGGTGAACACTTAATAATCGGTAGAGTCGAGTAATCTACCGATTAGCTCCACCTTTTCCTACATGTTATTAAAAGGGTTGGATATAAGGTTATATTTTTTAGTAGTTAGCCTGACTAGTGAGTCTCCTATCTTAATTTATTTTAGTAGTTACTGACTAGTGGGGGTATAAAAACAAGGACGGCCTAAATATCGCTTTACCCGTCGGAATTAAATTAGGAGTTTATTATCACTTGAGTTACATGCAGTGGCGTAACTAGGAACTCCGGGGCCCCCCCGCGAAAAACAACTCGGGGCCCTTTTAAATAACACCGATTTTAATCATACACGTTTGGGGGCCCCTAGTTCTCGCCCCCCCCCCCTTGCCGCGGGGTCTGCGGGGGCGCTATTTAGCTTTGGTCCCATTCGTTCGAAAACGATTTAACATTGAGTCCCAATCGATCGAAAATACCCCAATTGTGCGGTTTACAGCCCAATTTTGCACGTTTATATTATTTTTTTATAGTACATCAAATTTCGTTTTTATGAGACTTTTTTAAATAGGTTTACTTCTTATATAAATAAGTGTTGATAGTCTTATTGGAGCCAGTTAGCTAAAATGGAGAAAATAGGGTTCGAATGAAGAAGTCGCATTAGCCTTACTCGACGCAATTGCTACAAACTTAACCATTCACATTAAAAAATGAAATTGTTCGAATTATTGTATTCTTGATATAAATAAAAAGTTCAAAGCATAAATATATTTATCAAAGCGCGCCACCCTAGGGAAGTGAGAGACTAACCTAACCTAACCTAACCTAACCTAACCTAACCTAACCTTACCGTTAGTACACCTGTAGCAATTTTGTTTAGGTATAACGTTTTTTGCGTACCCAGCTATATCTCGGGGCAGAAGTAGAAAACAAAACAAAAGGTCCCAATGAACCGAATCCGCCTTTTGGGCTATATTTCGGAAACATATTGATTTCGGTCGAATGGGAATATACCGCTATGCACGCCACTGGTTACATGACCTTAATCGATCAGATTTTTTTTTAATAAAATGGGAATGATGAATTTATGATACGCCATTATTTATGAATATTTAGGTAAATTTTCACTAATCAAATTGACTAGTGAGCCCCCAAATTTCGATTAATTTTAGTAGTCAAATGCCGTGATTAGTGTCTTATGTCTAGCCCTGTTTGTTAAGCCATAACGTTTTGGAGCCACGCCCACTTCCGGTATGCTCGTCTCGAATTGGATACTACCGCGCTTGTAATATTTTTGAAAACACGTTCTTGTAATGTAACAGAACTTTTCCACCCCATTAGCCTTTTTGCTCAAAGTAGTGATTTATGTGGTCAGCTAGGAGCAACAAACACAGCACCCCACAGAAGGAGAACGCAACCCGTCAAGAGTCGTGCATTATGTTGCGTACATTTTTCATTGGTTAGACACTTAAGCGCCTGCTGCCGTCGGAAGAGGAAAATTCGGAAATTGTTTTCCCCCTTGCCGTAAAACGTTGTGTAAAGGTAAATCAGCGTTGCCAGACGTACGATAATTATCGTACATGTCGATAATTTCGAGCTAATTTGTAGGACGTACGATATTTTCCATAGCATACTAAATAGTACACATTTTTCGATAATTCAGCTTGCTCGTACGATAACGTACGATAATTTTTAAAATTGGCTGAAAAACAATTAAAATTGTTACATTTAAACATGAGTTTTCAATCGGTTGAACTTTAATTTATTTCATAAGTTTAACGTCAATATTTTAAACAAAATTTAAATTTACCGCCAGTTTTCAGGCGTACGATAATGTTTTCTGAAATCGATAATATTTTGGTTCTGGTACGATAATTTGAGTTTCAGGAACTGGCAACGGTGCAAAGAGTAATTATCAGCGTTGCCAGACTATCGTTCATGTCAAGCTAGTTTTTAGACCGCACGATAAAGCGTACTATATCGTACGCTCAAAGAGTATATAGACTCTTTGGTACGCTATTTTCGATAATTCTGTCTGAGCGTACGATAATGTACGATAATGTACGATAATTTTCTAAATTTGGCAGAAACCGGTTAAAGTTGCAACTTTTTTTATTTTTTTAGTAAAGATTTCTTACAATGGTCGAATTTAATTTAAGCGTTATTAAAAAAGTTTCATTTATCGTAACCATAACTTCGATCAAGTTTAACGTTAATATTTCCAAAATATTTAAATTTACAAAACAAATTTTTTGGTGTCTAAGGCCTTTGGCCGACACCATGAGTTTTTTCTCAACAAAAAAAGGCGTACGTTTTCTAAAATCGACTGTTTTTATTTCCGTGGTACGATAATTTTATTTTAAGGACCTCATAACTCTGGTTCAATGTTCAATATTCATGGTTGAAATGAATTTATAAAATATCAAGGAATTAGTAACCGACTACGACCTTTTCTATTGTAGGGCTTGATGTTAAAAGTAATTAATTTACTTATTTACTTCATAATTACGAGTGTTAAAACACAAAATTGGTATTAAATTAAAAAAATGTATTTTTAAACTTTCAAGTTAATTGTGGAATAACTCCAAAGGTTGATGGTTACGTTTTATTACATTAGTAATGATTACATTAATAACGAAATATTTAATCCATAAATTTAAAATTAACTGTAATTATACGGGAACTTAGTTTCAAAGGCATACCAAGCTACAATGAAGCCCATTTAATCAGTAATTAATTAAACTAGGTGGTTTACCGATATTCAATTAAATATAAATTACTTGTAGTCATTTACCTAACGCGTTATATAGTATATTAATAACGTCAGAAGTTAGTTAATAATTACATAAGTCTATAATATTGTTCATAAGTTTGTTACTTTGGGGAATATTTTACTGAGGGCTAGTAACAAAGTGACGTCATCACCAGAAGAAAATCTCCCCTAGCAAGGTGCTGTCAAAGGTTACGTGTGACTCGTTAGCAAGCGGACGCAAAACGGCGACGAAGCCCGTAATGCAGTTTAAAATCGAAAAATCTATGGTAAATTAACATTGAAATCCCAAAATCACTTCAAAAAGTAATGATAAAATCGCCAAAATCTCTTCGAAATCCCGTACAAAATAATGCCAAGTGTCCGACCCCTCGAATATTAGGCTAATCATGGAATTAAACCTTTTTTTTCGGAAAAATACGGAACATTTTCCGATTTAGATGTTAACTATACAGTGATTCCAGTATCACGTGACACGACGTCACCTATGCATTTTCCCATAGAGAAAAAATCCCGCACAAAATGGCGGCCATAGCCAAAGCTACGAACTGAAACTACTCTATAGGTGGTTTCTTTTCGCTTATTCCGGGATTTCGGAGTAGCGTAAGAAGAGTAAGACTATGATGTCATTTTACTCCGAAGAAACGTTCTTATAACTTTAAATTTGTCTGTAGCAGATCATAGGCGCAACCTCGGAGAAGCTAGCACCGTTACGCCACCTAGATTCGTTTCGGTCGCGATTACAATTCTTTTTCATAATTTTGATTACGTGGTTAGAGTATAATTTAATGAAGGGACCAAATTCAACCAGAAAGATTGTTTGTTTAATTGTTCCAAGGCCACGTTTTTGTAGTGCGTTGGCGGAAGAGTACTTGGAAGTTGAAAATTTTTCAGAATAAATCATCTACATCTCTTAAGTTTTTTGTTTTTAAAACCGGCAAAAAGCGAAGCCCATCGCTCCAGTGGTGGTGGATATATAGCTTGTGTCTGAGGTATATTGGTTATAATTAGGATATCCTTAAAACATATGCCTTCAAGGTCATTAAAATATTATCTCAAGACCCGGAAATAAATTGGACTAAAAGTAAATTTGATATTACAATTTAAAAAATGTCGTATCTTGGTTACGGTATTATTAATCCAGAAAAATGTTTAAAATTAATTTAGTAACATCAAGAACGTATATATGTATAAGAACGTTGAACGATCAAATTGGCGCCTGGTGCCATGATTCAATCGGTTACAGAATAACTCCGCCCATAAAAACGCGTGCGGCGCGCGCTAAAGGTTAAAAGCGTTTCTAGTTCAAGCGCGCGCTCCACGCGGATTTTAGGGCGGAGTTATTCTGAAACCGATTGCATCATGGCCCAAGTGATGTCTTCTGTTCAACCTTCTTATACATATATACGTTCTTGGTAACATCAAGTTACGATATTATTGATGTAAATAACTGCGTTTAAAAAAGTAGTAACTTCAAGTTACGATATTGTTGATCTAAACAACTGGGTTTAAAAAAGTAGTAACTTAAAGTTACAATTTTATTGATCTAAACAACTGGGTTTAAAAAAGTAGTAACTTCAAGTTACGATATTATTGATCTAAACAACTGGGTATAAAAAAGTTGTAACTTCAAGTTACGATTTTATTGATCTAAGCAACTGGGTTGAAAAATGTAGTAACTTCAAGACAAGTTACGATTTTATTGATCTAAGCAACTGGGTTGAAAAATGTAGTAACTTGATATTTTCTATTTCAACATTAGATTTTAGTTTTCTAACTCATTGCAACTTGTTTTTCATATATATTATACTCTAAAATAGTTTCTATTTTATACTTCTCTAAAATACCTGATTTAGTATAAGGTTCTAAAACTTTAAAGTTGAATTTCTCAAAAGTAAATTTTTCAAGTTACGACTTTATTAAACCAAGCCAACACTATAACCTGCAAAGCAATCTTTATGGAAGACCCCTTCAATTTTTCCTGTACAGTGGCGACAAACATTTTTAAAGCCAGAGCTGCGAACGTTGGTGTTCCACACCTAATACCTGAAGTTATACATATATTCCCTTTAAGAACTACTTTCTTATTGGATCTGAGACTGATTGGATAATTTTGAAGGTCAACCGAATATTCATTTCCGCATGTATTCTTTCTTAGATATTATTTTTTAATGATCTCCTTGTTTTTACTTGTCATTTATGGCATTTTAATTATTCAAATTAGTTTAGGTCATCGTAATTTCCATTTTACAATGCATGAGTTAATTTTAACAAAAAAAAAACAGGTTTTAAATTATAAGCCATGGATCGTATAATCTTCTTGTATAATTTTTATTCAATAGAAACCATATATTTCACGGATTTTGATTTGAGAAACTCTAAAATATTTAATGGTTGTTATAGAGAACCAGTATACACGAATAAATAACGAAAGAGTTAATAATATAATATTTTTATATATAGGTACCGTAATCTATATAAAATAATTATAGTGGTGGAATAACACAGCGGAAATTAATAATAATATTATTAAAAATAAAATAAATTTTAGTATTGTAAGGCCACGGTCCCCTGCACAGGCTTGCTCCGACAGGGGCCGTGCCGTGGTGGAAAGGCTTACGGGCCAGGCATACCATAATTATGGTACAATTCAATAATTCTAGCTAGGAATTTGGAACGTACCAAAATTCCACCAATGTGCCATATGGTACGCCTTTTTGGAATAATTTTAACAGATCGTACCATATTTTTAATAACTCTGAACGGACTTACCACATTGTCAATAATATTCGAACCCACTCATGTTCCGCCCAAAAAGGTTATAGTCGCCTTTGCTTAAATTAAATTTAGACGTTGAAAACGGCAAATTTTGGTGGTTTGGTCTTAAAAATTAACTTTTAAATTTTGAAAAACTCACGAAATTCTCGAAACAGGCCTACATAATGCCAAAAATTAAAAAACAAATTAGTTCCATGGTATAGCCGTATACCATAATTTCCAATTTTACATCTGGCAACGCTGCTTACGGGGAGTGTACCGTTGTTGAGTATCTGCTGACACGGCCAACTTTGACACTCGCGCAATAGCGGCCAACCCATTCGCCGAAATTCCAAATAAAGCATGCTATTAACTATCGGCGTTCAGCGCCACGCTAGTTTTTATATCGGCTTCAATCAGCTTCAATGCAAAACCTATTCTAAATATAATTTTCCGCTAGGGGCGGTCAGAGCCGAGATATATTTTTGTTCGTAAGTTTACATAGAAACTTCAACGAATGGGTTGGCTGCTATTGCGCGAGTGTCGAAGTTGGCCGTGCTGCTGCTGACAGAAGTCTGGCGGTTCTTTCGAAATACGAGAGTGTAACTTTGGCGCAAAAAATATTAAAAAAAACACCGGGAGCTATTGTTAACTTTTACCGAAAGAAACCCCAAGCATAGCTGTCTGTAATACAGGCCAAATTATGAACATTAATTTTTATTTTAATCTGGCTCTTAGTTTCCGCATTTGATAACCGCCAGATGTCGGTAATATGGAGGAAACAAGATGTCACGGACATTTGAGTACACGCAATCCCACTGATGTATAAACCCAAGAGGAATGTTATCGGAAAAGAATTATTCGAGTTACCTGGTTTTGGAAATAAGGTGGCGGAACGCGAACACGTTCATTTAAATTAATTTGTATAAAAACCAAGCGTTTCGGTTTAACTGGCTTTGGAAATAAGGTGGCGAAACGCGAACACGTTCATTTAAATTAATTTTTATAAAAACCAAGTTTTCCGAGTTACCTGGTTTTGGAAATAAGGTGGCGAAACGCGAACACGTTCATTTAAATTAATTTGTATAAAAACCAAGCGTTTCGAGTTAACTGGTTTTGGAAATAAGGTCCAAGTTTTTCGAGTTACCTGGTTTTGGAAATAAGGTGGCGAAACGCGAACACGTTCATTTAAATTTATTTTTATAAAAAACAAGTTTTTCGAGTTACCTGGTTTTGGAAATAAGGTGGCGAAACGCGAACACGTTCATTTAAATTAATTTTTATAAAAACCAAGTTTTTGGAGTTACCTGGTTTTGGAAATAAGGTCCAAGTTTTTCGAGTTACCTGGTTTTGGAAATAAGGTGGCGAAACGCGAACGAGTTAGATGGCACCTGTATCAATTGGCACGAAATTCAAATATGACAATCGACCAAATGCCCCACTTCTCGGGCTCCGACCCCAAAAATTACGAAAATCCCGTCGAGGCTATAATAGTGCCTACCGATTGAGATATCAATCGCCTTTGTACCACTAACGTACCGCGAGCAATCGTGTGTACGGCAGCTGGTCAAAAAAATATTTAGTGGCACACTTATGCTTAACTTCTGGGCATAACAAATATTTAGGGTCACACTTATTTTTTACGCGCCTGTTCATACGTTATTGTTATTGCAGACAGGCTTTCAATGGAATGCGAATATAGCTTCAGCGCGTAAAGAATTCAGGTATGACGCGAAATGGCTAATTAACTCACTTAAAATTAACTTTTTCCAACGCGGCTGCAACCTAAGCTGGAATAGGCCTAGAAGTAACAAAACTGGTGATTTTTGATCAAATCTTACTTACCTACTTCCTGTCGTACGACGTGCGTAAAAAGGGCGTTAAATGTGCGTAAAACGTTGGGGGTCACACTTATTGTTACTTCTGGGAACACGTTGAAAGCTCGGCGCGAACGGCCTTGAAAAATGCGAGAGGGAAACTGGCGTTTAGAACTCTATAGACACGCGGATTTACCATGTCGGAATTTGCGGGGGTCCGCATACGCTGTCGAAAAAACCTCACTTAGAATTAAAATTAAGCAACGTAATTGCAAATCTAGGGTTAAGGGAAACCACAGCTATTCAAAAATATAACTATCATGAAAATCGGACTTAAATTAAAGAACGTTATGTAGACTTTTAGGCGAAAATATAAAACCGCGAAAATTGGGGTCCCGTAAATTAACCAGGAAACTATACTTAAATTTAATATTTACTGATATAACTGAAGTTGTATATCCGCTGAATCCTATCCTTACCAAAAATATTTTTTTTAACGTTATCGGACTTAATTTTAAATAAAATATCAACCACACAAAGCGAAACCACAAAAAATAGTAAATTGGGCATTTGCCCAACTTCTCGGGCTCCGATCCCAAAATTACGAAAATCCCGTCGAGGCTATAATAGTGCCTATCGATTGAGATATCAATCGCCTTTGTACCACTAACGTACCGCGAGCAATCGTGTGTACGGCAGCGGCGGCGGCGGCGGCTACACAGTACGTGATCGTAATACACACAAATCCCTAAGGATTGTGTGTAAAAACCACCCGTGTGACGTTAGCTTGCTAGTCAATAGGCGCTTAAATAAAACATCTTCCCAGAAATTGCCAAGTAGTAATATTTCCGACAGCCAGGACTCATAAGTTATTATTTATATAGTGCTTGTTGAAATATTAGAAAGCTGGAAACTTTCTCAAACGTAACATCGGTTTTTTGCTAAGCCTTAACATGCCAAAAAGTTACCTGGTTAAAAGGAAACACTTGTTGCATACCGTACTGCAAAAGTAATACGTTTAGTTCTAAAGGAATTAGTTTTCATCTTTTTCCGAAAGATAATTTTATACGAAATGAATTAACTCTGCCTCCATGAGAAGCCTTAAAATTGGCCGGTAATATAAAAATATTCCGTATAATTTTAATTCTTTATACCATAAGAGGATGATAATAATAATAATATTATCTTCTTATACTTAGTTTTAGTAACATTATATATTATACCTTAAAATATACTATCGAAAATTAACATTAGTATGTTCCTTATACACGTGAGCCGACGCATTTCTTATCTGACGCAAAATTCTCATGAGGGCAAAAACGCGTCTCCAATTGGCTTATATACGACTTTTTGGCTAGCCATTCTAACCGTTTAACCGACCGACCGGAAATAGTTCCTTCTCAGATGAATTTGGAGATGGGAGTAAAAACCGAGTATCTTTTATTGAAGCGTCCATTGTAGCATTTAAAACGGTAGCGCGTGTGATTTTTCAAACGTCTTAAAACTCTTAATACATCAAGCTAAGGCTTATTTGTTTACTTTCTATGATACCGTTACACATGTAAGGCAATTGACATGAAAGAATAAGGGGATCTTAAAATTCATTTTGCGCGTGAAATTACTCCGCCATGTTAGGGTATAAAAGCGGGTAAATCTGCTATACCACACAATGTGTAGGTACTGTCACGAGCAAAAACGTAATTTTGAAATCGGGCAATGGACGCTTCAATAAAAGATCCTCGGTTTCTACTCCCCTCTCCAAATTCATCTGGGAAGGAGCTATTTCCGGTCGGTCGGTTAAACGGTTAGAATGGCTAGCCAAAAAGTCATATATAAGCCAATTGGAGACGCGTTTTTGCCCTCATGAGAATTTTGCGTCAGATATGAAACGCGTCGGCTCATGTGTATGAGGAACATACTAATGTTAATTTTCGATAGTATATTTTAAGGTATAATATATAATGTTACTAAAACTAAGTATAAGAAAATAATATTATTATTATTATTATCATCCTCTTATGGTATAAAGAATTAAAATTATACGGAATATTTTTATATTACCGGCCAATTTTAAGGCTTCTCATGGAGGCAGAGTTAATTCATTTCGTATAAAATTATCTTTCGGAAAAAGATGAAAACTAATTCCTTTAGAACTAAACGTATTACTTTTGCAGTACGGTATGCAACAATGTTTCCTTTTAACCAGGTAACGTTTTTGGCATGTTAAGACTTAGCAAAAAACCGATGTTACGTTTGAGAAAGTTTCCAGCTTTCTAATATTTCAACAAGCACTATATAAATAATAACTTATGAGTCCTGGCTGTCGGAAATATTACTATTTGGCAATTTCTGGGAAGATGTTTTATTTAAGCGTCTATTGTCTGCTATTATTTAGTTCCAACATGGTGCATTATTGTTTAATCAAAAATTGCTTGTCGACTAAAAAGCCAAATGACGCTACTTAAACTAAAGTTAGTTTTCACAATTTCCTAAAAAAAAACCTTCGACGGAAATGGGAACGGACAATTTTAGAGAAGATTCCTAATGACAATGAAAATAAACCAGTTACCTTAAACTGAGACGAAACTCAGCGTATTTGTAGTAAGCATTTCCTATTTAAAATTTTGTACAAACATGCGCTGTGATATATTGTGATATTACTCACTCTATTCACTTGCTTAATATTTTTAAAATCAAATATATTAACTGAGTATTTTGTGTTGTTTTCACAATCAAAAATGCTTTAAGTGATCAAAGATAATTTAAACTCGTACCCTAGATTCGAAATCACTTTCTCTCGCGTTGCCAATAGCGTTTACCCACTTCCCGCCGGAACTCAGAAAAAATTCGCTCCATGGTTTGCGCCTTACCGCAACCGATGGAGCCCGATTTTTCTGAGGTCACGTGCCTGAAAAGGGTAAACGCTTCGTAACAAAACCGTCAATGGGAAAGCTCTCAGTATTCGAATCTAGGGTACGAGTTTAAATTATCTTTGAAGTGATAAAGTACTTTGTTATATTTTCATAATTACATGGATATTTTAAGGCTTAGGGTGAAACAAAATTTTATCTTTGAAAATTCCCGCTTCTTATTATCCCCATATTACCGCCATCTGTCGGATGTCAAAAAAACGTAATGCCGCCCTCTCGAATTTCTGTATAATATGGCCTGTATTACAGACGGCTATGACCCAAGAATGTATTAATTCATACCATAAGTCTATAATATTAATAATTATTCCATAAGTTTGTCACTTTGGAGAAAATTTTACTGCGAGCTAGTAACAGAGCAACGTCATCACAAGACAATCTCCCCCTAGCGTGGCGCTGTCAAAGGCCAAGTGTGACGCGTTTGCAAGCGGACGCAAAATGGCGACTTGGATTAACACTTGTGTTCATACTTATTCTTGGACCTACAATGTTAATCTTTCTTTAATGGTTGTTACGGCGACTTAAATAAGAAATTCTTAAAAAAAACCATACCTCTAAACTACTCGTTTTCGTAACTTCTGATTTTAAATTTTTATTTTAACACGAAAATGATTACAATACAATCTGTCATTTACAACAATTTTGCACAACAGACAGAAAAAATCGCCTGAAATTGTTTATTTTTTTATTCTGACCTCAAAACTTTAAAAAGAAAAAGTCTGCTGATATCTTTTAACCCTGCGAGCAAATTAATTCATTTTTACCAGTCCGAGAGAAATTAACAGAAAACTGCAATTAAAGAACATTCCTAAATACCTGAAATATTATAGTAGACTAGTTTTTAAATTATAACAAAAACTTTCCTTAATATTCTAAAACTATCCACAAAATTAAGCCATTGAAAAATTACAAAAAGTTTTCATGGGCTATATCCTGTAATAATTAGTTACTCTAATATTTTAAAAAATAGTAAAATATGGCCTATTTCTTTAGGTCTAAATAACAAAACCAACAAAAATTATAACTATTCAACAAAAATAGTTAAATTCCCCCGAAGTGCTAAAAATGACCTCTGCATTTTTTTATTTTAATTTTTAATTTGCATACCTATATTGTCAACAGGAATTGTCATAAAAAGTCGGTATTTTTTTTATTCTTCAAGGCAGACTTTTTAGCATTTTTTTACGTTGGCAATGTAAAGAGGGAATTTTTATTTCTTCTTAAGTTTAATAGCCAAAACGTTCCAGCTAAATTATGGAGTTTTCTTTTTGAATTATCTGCACCCCTTTGAGTTTAATGAAATCTTTACTTTCATAGTGTAGTTTCTCGGGAAAAAATAGGGAATGATTTGTAACTTTGTCGTAAACGTAAACAATGTTAAAAAGGGGAAAAAATTGTCATTTTTATTTTTTATCAACATTGAGAAAGACAACACGGTGCATAATATTTTTAAGTTTTCTTTGCGAAAAAATGTTTTTTCCGAAATAAAACAAAAGTTAATTACTTTTCACGCAGTTAGTAATCAACATTTGTCATAAAACAAAGTTTGTCGTAGTTCTTGGGGGTTTTTATCGTAAAATTACAAGATGGCACTGAGGTATTACAGAGAAATTAATATAACAGGGAATATATGTGGCTTGTTTAAATGTTTTTTTAAGTTTCTTTCAAAAATGCTTTGTTAAAACAAGTCGAGTGTTTATGTTATTTTTTTCTTGTCATTTTATAGTCCAAAGGAGGGCTTCAATAATAGTTTCGCAAAATTTGCAAAAAAATACATGAAAATACAAAATTTTTGCATGTCTTGCGAAACACTCTTTTACTATTTACCAGAAATATTAACTAGCAAAATTTACTAATTTATTAAATATCATTTGTATGGCTAGGCCTAAAATTGATTACAGGGCAAAGTTAATGGTTAAACGAACGGTTCTAGCTCTGGTTAATAATTACACAATGGTTCATTTATTAGTCAAAGACTAATTGTATCTGCCTTTGAACGAAGGCGTCATTGGGGTGCAACATTTTATACAAGGTCCGTTACGTTGTTTAACCACTAAATTGGCCCAGGTTCGTCATATATTATTAAAACATAAGTAGGAAAAATTTAGGCTTAGCCATAACCATACCTAGGGAGTGAAATTTTACAGAAAAATATTTACATAATTATATAGGCAACTAATGGGTTTTTATTTATCTGTCATTAAAAGGCCTTTTGCACACACAATGCAACTCTTTTTTTTGCCATTTAATTTAACAGTTTTATTTTTTTTAATACCGTTTTCTTTTTTTTACAATGGTATTACACGATTAAGTCAAAAGAGGAAGTGTTTTTTGTTAACTGTTAAAACATTGTCACATTAAAGCCACAGAGTTCACATTTAGTCAAAATGGGGAAATACTTCTTTTAGTAACATTTAAATAATCTTTTCTTTAGGATAAATAAAATGCCAAATTCATATATTAAATTAATTCTCGTGGAAATTTTTTTCTTAGTTTTGAGTTCATTTAAAAATGAATGAGAAATTTGATTTTTTTTTCTTCGGGAAAGCAATAAGTTTAAATATAACAATTACGCGTTACTCAATGAAAAAGATTAAATGTAAAAGGGAGAGAATGTATATTTTAAAGACAATTTTTTTAAGGCCCAAAAACTTTGATAATATAACATTCTGTACAAGATATGAAGATATAAAGTGTTTAATTTTTTTAATCCTACTTTTTTTGTAAGAGTTATTTTTTTATCATTGCATCTTGGATATTATTCTAACTCTTGTAAAAAAAATGATGAAATATGCCTGATAAAACTTCTCAAACAGGTTACAATTATATTAACCAAGGGGGAAACTTTCTTTTTTTAGAAATAAAATAATACAACATTTGATAAAACAATCCAAAGGTAAATAATGTTATTTTCTCTTTATTAATAATAATTATAATTTTAAATATATATTTCAAATTGAAAAACCCAGAAAAATGTATAACATTCAGTTCATTCAAAAACACATCGCATTTTTTTTTATAAAATAATCGAAAAATTATATATATATATATTTATAATAAGCAAAAAATGGATGGGATGTATTTAGTGCTGAATGGGGGATGGCATATTATATTTGGGGTGGGGATTGGGTTAGAACTTAATTTGTAACCATTTCTCTTTACAAGTTTAAAATATTAACATAACAAATGAATCCCTTCCAAAGAAAAGAGAGATTACTCGAAGGTACTCGTGAATATTATTCAACTCAAAAAAGTCAAATTGTTCGTTAACGGAGGCCATTAACGACGGCTTTATTATATTCATGAACACGAGGATTTAATTTCCTTAACTCTCTTCCCTCTGATATTTATTTTTTCCGAGAGAGATTGTTTAGATTTTTTTTACTTCTTGGTAATGCCGAAAATTAAAAGTATCCACACTCACGCACTAATCACACACACACAATTTAGTTTTTTCCGAAAAATGGAAAAAAACAGAGGTGGATTTTTTTTGCGTTAGGCTGAACATTTTTTTCATTTCCTTTTTTTAATTTATAAACTTGATAAATTCACTTTAAAGGGAGGCAAAGCGGAATACAGTGAAGTTTTAAGATAAATAGAAGGATGAGGGGAAGTTTTTTTTCTTTTAATTGCAAATACTTTTGCGTTTTTGCAGATATTTTTTTAATCCCTTCAAAGATGATTAAGCGAGGTAAATCATTAATTTGCATTTCCAACTGTTTAAAAGCGCCGAAAGCCTTAGCAGAGTATGCTCTTCTTGCTTTTTATTTCACTGAATATTTTTTTTAACCTCGCAACGCTGAGACAATGTTCAGGATTGTTACTTTTATACTTTCAGAGGGGTTATTGAGAATTGTAGAATAAAGTTCGAAAAAAAAATTTAAAGTACCGACATCGAAGGATTTTTATTTAAATTAGTGGAAGAAAGAGTATTTTGTTTTCCTAAATTAATATGTTAAATAGAACTGTTTCTTTTTTCTTTAGCACGCGCAAAACATGGCATCATGATATCGAAACAATCGAGGAATCGGATGAAACTGGTGCATGTTTACAGGAGAGAATAGTTCCTCAGCAATTTAAAAACACAGGTACAATGTAAATGAAAAAACTCTTTTTTCTTTTAATAAGGTTAGAAATTACCCACATTCACAATTTTTAGAAGGAATATGGTTTCTTATTTTGTGGGCTGGTTTAGAATTTTTTTGCTGGCAATTGGCTGATAAAGTAGAAAAAAAATCAAATCAAGAGCGGAGAATTCACAATTTTCAGCCCCCTTTTAATGTTACCTCAAAGTCTTATAAATCTATTAATAAGTTGACATAATCAGTGTTTGTTTTTTTTGGGGAATTTCTGGGCAGGAGCTTGTGTTTAGGAATAAACCAAATATACCCCTTTATAGATTGAAACTTATATGAAGCAAAGTGTTAAATCATTAAAAATGAAACCACCAGTAAACCTAAAAAGACTAAACCCTGATATAGTAGGCTATTAAAAAATAACTATTTCCCACATTTTTTTATTTTACATAGGCCTTCCAGTCAATGAATGGAAATGAACGCAAATATGAAATTTTTTATGGGGAATATAGTTCTAAAAAGTCTCAAGAGTAGATCCTGAAAATGGTTTCCTTCACACAGGCTCCTGGTTTGAACCAAAAATGGTACCATACCTCAAGAATTGTTAGGCAGGGCATTGTGCTGAGCCGACGCGGGTGGCGCATCCCCACTCTCAGCCGTGGGAGCACCTCCTGGAGATGTTGTACCTCCGCTTGGAGAAACAGGCGATGAAGGTGGGTGGGCAGGTGGTGGTGGTGCGTCTCTTCGAGGCGGCATTCTTTCATTGACTTTATCGAGACCTTTAGCCTCTTCAAAACTAGTTATCTTATGATGAGGTGAAAATCCAGCAAGAGCTTTAAAGAAATTTTACGTCAATACGTATTAACGAAGCTAGGTAAACGCTAAGTAAACTTACCATGCCGTAACGATTGTTTTCCACCAGACAATGCTCCCAAGGGCAGTGTACCCGTCGGTGTCAGACCTTTCAACTGCAAAACGCTCTCACTCTCTTCCCTAAATTTTGAAAGTTTCATAAACAAGTGTTTTCAAGTCAGGGTTCATACAGCTTTGGCAACCCAATTTCCCTGATATTTCTAGGTTTAGATAAAATAAAACTACGATTTATAAAGTAACTCATTTCATGATTGTCATTTAAGTTAAAATGGCTAAAAATTATAATATAAAAGAAATAAAGTTAAATCTTTAATAGGAAAAACTTAATGATGTAAATTTGTATTTTTTAGGGCAAACTTTCTGAACCCTCATAAATCTACCGAAATTATACAAAAAAAAATGTGAATTTCCCTGATTTTTCTTTCGACAATCAAACTCCCTGATATTTCCAGGTTCTCAAGGTCTGTATGAACCCTACAGGATTAGGGCCAAGTAATAATTTTACCTTAGCACTGAGAAAACCCTAGCCATTTTGCCAATAGCTCGGATTTTGTTGCGGATAACCTCCTTCCTTGCAGTTGCTGCTTGGCCTGTTGGTTAACGGATTAAAAATATATTTTAGTCATAGTTAAGCTAAATAACGTTCTAATGGGCAAAGATCTTAGTGTTCAGATTTAGCATAACAGAAGATAAAAAAAAACTAAGAGAGTTAAGATTGATTCAAAAAAAGTGCGAATTATTTTTGAAAGTTCTATATAAAAATTTGAGAAGCATTAATAATGCAAATCGATCTTTGATTCAGCCCAAAAGTTTATTAAATCCAAACCACAAATGGTGATTGCAGTGGCTAACGTTAAATTTAACGGGAATTGTACAGTTCAAATGAAAACACATTTAATTTGCGGTTTTCACTAAAATAAATAGCGGGGATAGATATGAATAGATTTCATCTTTCCAAATATGGACAATGAAACGTACAATGTTAGCAAATACAATCAACCACAAACAATAGCTATTTCTTTTACTTTGAAACCAGCCCAAATTGTTTTTGTAAAAAATCAGACTTACATGTCAGTGATGATGGTAGAAAGCACAAAATAATAGAAAAATCAGAGGAGAAAAAACAAAATTAGCCAAAAAATTATGAAACGAACTCCATATGCGCAACAACCTTCTAGACAAAAATATCAGCTTTAAAGTTCCATGCGAGCTTAACTATAACCTCATGTGTTATAATTTTATTTAAATACCATTTTTAACTCAAAGCAGCAAGTAAAAACTTTGAATCAAAATGTACAGTGCATTGGACTGCAATTCGAAAAGAAATCTTGAGTGTAACATTACTCTAGTGCTATTTTTTTACTTTCCTCTTATTCGTATCAATAAACTACATGCTTAAATATAATTTAAATGCATTTGTGCTTAATTTTAAAACTTTTTGAAAAAATTCAATCTTCAAATAGTGTAATGAAGTTCAGTAATTTCAATAATTTAAGAAAAAATTCCTAATTGTTAAAATATTTTGAAAATTTACACAAATTAGACATGCATAAAATTTTACACCCTTGAATTATTGTCTCGAGATTAAATATAACAATGCTCAAAAAAGATTGAATATAAAATCTAAATATTGACACTCTTACGAAATCATGAGACGAATATACCTAAAGCAGTTATTAACCACTTAGATTCCACAATAATTGAACCAGAATTTGTTACCTTCGAAGGAATCTTCTCCTTCAGTCATGAGTTCATCATCAGAACAGATATTTAGGACATTCACGAGCATTTCTGTGACTGTTTTGGCATGGGGGATAGAAGATAATTAAATGGTAGTTATTTGAACTAAAAAAGTTGGTAATAAAACCCACCCCTGTAACAGGAAATATCCAATGAATAGTATCATATTTAACATAATAATAATCAGCTAAGCTAGTACCCTAATCACTCGTAAGTATGCCATAAAGGTATTTTATTCAACTTAATGACGAAAAACGTGCAAACAACTCTGGGAATCTAATTTTGAAAACATGCAGGGTTGCCACAAAATTATCAGATTAAAATTCCCCGACTATTCCCTGACCATTTTAAGAGATTTTCCAGGACTCTTTAAGGCCAAAATTTTTATTTTATATTTCACTTTTATCAGAAGTTAATAAACTTCAAATGATTAACATTTAAGTAAAATGGTTATTACAATGTGGAAAAAATTAGCCAAACTTTCAAGGAAATAAATGATAATTAAAGAATTTGTCGTAGATCTAGAGTAAAATTACCTTCAAAAAGTGTCAAGATAAATAATTCCCTGACATTACGAATTTTAAAATTTCATGACCTTTCCCTGACTTTTTGGGCCCATTTTTAAATTCCCTGATTTTTCCCTGAGGTGTGGCTGTAATCATCTATAACATAACTCATATATCACATTCACGAGGTTTTGTTTAAATGATATATTTATTGCATTAATGCAATAAATATAACTAATTGCATGTTGCATGTGAAACAATGCATATTTATTTTTTCATAATGTAAACCTTACGAGTAAGCATGTGCAAGTACCCGATTTTAATCGAGTACTCGATCGAGTCGAGTACCCGACTCGATACCCGAAAATCGTTATTATAAAAACCCAAAAAAGTTTCGGGTCTAAACTCAAAGCATAGGCCAATTTTTGCAAGGCCCTACCCGCGAGTTTTCGGCGGGATATTCTAAAAAAAAAACCGTTACGTTTTATGGATTTTTTCCCAAAAAAAAAACATCGTTTTGGCTTGGCCTTAAACCCTCTAATTGGTCGAATAGTCAGAATAAATTCTTAGGTTCTTCCTGATTGGATATTGTTTTAAAAGCAAGTAAAGGTACAAAATGAAACTGAAATTAAAAGCCTAACCATAACTTAAAGTTCCCTCACCTCCCATTACTTTTTGGTAGCTTGTTAATCACTAGTCACGAACCTTTTGTAGGTGGTTTAATTTTAGTTTGGAAAGTTAGGCTCAGTAGTGTAGTATATTTAAAAGCTTTAAATATGACTGTGTTAATTCACCAGTTTTGAAAGTTAACTTTGTTTTTTCCTAATAAAATTTAGAACTGAATACTCGAACCATAATTTTTAGCTAAGCATAATTATTCGAGTACTCTAAGTTACTCAAGTACCCGAGGTTACTCAAGTACTCGAAACCCCTTTTTTAATCTAAGCCTAAATACTCGAAAACCCGATAAAATTTAGATACTCGACTCGATACTCTAAAAGCAAAATTTTTAATACCCGATACTCGACCCGAAAACCCAAAATAAATATTCGCACATGCTTACTTACGAGTGATCATCTTACACATTATAGAATTATACAACCCCAAGGTCCCCTGAATCCTAGTAGTTGACTGGTCCCAGAACAAAAAAGCCTTGCAGTCCTTTTAGGGGTGGGTTTCTATTTTCAGTTGACATACCTTTTTCGCCAACAAATGGCAGTGACCACGTAAAGACATCCATGAAATTTGGCAACCAATATGGGTGAGGGGAACAGTTAAACTGCCTAATGTTCATCACATTATTCTCATATTTGAGAACCGCAGCTTTTGAGAGTCAAAAATGGCAGTATTAATTACACATCCTACACGCTTTTAGTTATTAATATCGTACCTTTATTATTATATACATCCAGATAATTTGGTGCTGAGAAAATGGTAATGAGAGAGGGAAATCCTGTAGTTTGACTTTTCTTGTACATGCGATAGCTAAAAAGAAGACGAAGATTTAAGCCACATTTTACTCAACGCTAATATCTAAAAAGATAAAATTACCCTCCATCTTGCGCTTCGTGAGCTCTAATAATTGATAATAAGTTATTCTGTTGTAGAAATTCGCAACAAGCTGCATAGCTAGAATAAAAAGATTAAGAAGTTTGTTATTTAAATGTGCATTAAATTTAGCTTTAAGTTTTTAAATACAGACCTGTAAAAATATGAGCAACCTCTAACACTATTGTGACTAAAATGTTCAGAGTTCTTTTCATTGCCGAAGTCCTCAAGTGGGTCGGACCAGAGTAAGTCGCACATGGGGCCAAAGGCTGGAGGCTCCTTAAATCTGTCTAACTATAGTTTGAAATCATACATTTCTAAGAGTTAGTTCCAACTTCTCGAAGATCAAAATTAGAGGGAGGTTTACTTTTTTGATGTCATCTAATGTGTGGACTTCAGGAGACAATCCCCCGTGAACACAAAGGAACTGTTGGTTCATGAGAGCAGCCAGGGGAAGGCAGTCAAAAGCATCCATACACGCGTCATAAACCCTTTCGGAATATTTTATTTTACCTGCAACAAGAAATATACAAATTAAGCACTGCAGAGATTAAATATGTATTGTGTAAACTTACATTCTGTTTTGAATGTGAAGTACTCCGTTAGATGCCTACATTCGTGGTTACCCCTTAGCAAAAATAAAGTTGTTGGAAAAGTAAGCTTGAGGGCCCACAGGTAAAGCACGCACTAGATTTAATAAAACAAGTATTATTTCAAATGGCATCATTTCATTTCACACCAATGTTAAAGCGAGTACTAACATACCTCTATGCTAAAATATCCTCTATCGACGTAATCTCCCAAGAAGAGGTATTTCGTAGTGGCAGGCGGACCCCCCACTTCAAATAATTTCATCAAATCATAGAACTGCCCGTGAATGTCACCACATACTGAAAGGTTAAAAAAATAAATTTTTTCGTATTACATTATCATATTATCTTGTGATTTTAAATTAATCCATTTTCACCTGTAACAGGGGCTTCAATGTCTATCATGGTCTTTTCAGACCGCAACAACGCAGCACCATCATTGATGATTTTGAGAGCGGACGCTTCTTCTATCCTACCTTCTAGAACAAAATGCTGTTTTAAGACGTCGATTTTTGGTTTGTTGGTCTTCTGATCAAAAACCTCTGCTAGTGTCAATTTGTGACTAGGCGGAAAGGGAACACCTAAAACGAAGTTAAAAACCAAAGTTAAAAATTTAATTCTATCACATCCAGGATTTTAAATATAAGTGCTTTTTATGAGAAAGTTTAAAGCAGGGTAAGATGGGTAAAATGGGATGAAATTAGCCTTCCACTATAGTGATGATGGTTATATAATAGGAGTATTCAGATACCCACATTACCCAAGTATAGCTAATCTAAAACTTGTTGAGGTTAAAGGTTATAATAAGTGTAGGAAGCTGTTGGCTCCCATAGCATGAAGGGCTTGCCACCGCCCTCCTAACCAATATAACCTGCCACCTGAATTAAAGACATTAAAAGTTGCAGGATGACTTGGGCATATATGGTGGTGCCTAGCCGATGATTTAATTATAAAATTTTCCAACAATTTTGAAGGTAACATCGGCATCTAAATAAAAAGCTGATAAAATCCCACAATATGATTAGCCAGATAAAGAAGAGGAGGAGCTACTCTATTTCCTCCCAGATTTTTTTAAACACCAGTGCGTCCCTTTAAACATTATAAATTCCCAAAAGTGGTTCAATTTTGATATAACGTGGTAAACATAAATATTTAAATAATTATTGAACAAGTTCATTAAATTTTTAACGTATATTCAATTTGCCTACGAGATATAGACCAAAACAACAGTAGATGTGTTCTAAAGTGTATTCCAGACAATATTGTGGGTAATCCAACATCAAAATCAAAGCTGCAGGGACATTCCTAATGTAAATGATTACCAAAACCCGACTACCACCCAAAACGGATTTTTGAGAAATAGGTGTTTATCTTGGATTAAAAAGATACCCTTATGATGTCGCAAACATTTATCTAGTTTAACTCTCCATGTCATTGCTAACTTATGAAATCTTTTCATGAAGAGATATAGCCTAGTGTTACTCATTTCATGCTTGACATTTATGCTAAAGTGGTTCCATATTATTATATGTGAGAGAAGTAATGAAGTCAATAATTTGATAAGAAAATTATAAATGTAAATTTTTACTTTCTAAACCCTCATAAATTTCGCGGATTTCCCCTAAAAATGGGGAATTTATATTTTCCCGACTTTTCTGTTACCAATCTAATTCACTGATATTTCCCTGACTTTTCTCATGCCAATCTAATTCTGACTTTTCTGTGGATATTTCCACATATTTAAACCCTGTGAAGGTAAGAGAGCAGGTTTGTGTATGTACATAATCTTGGCCAAAACAGGCGAAGAAAATGCGATTGTTTCAGGGTAATTGAGCAATGCAGCTATTTCGGCTTTCTAGCGGCATTCTGTTTTTTTTTGGGTCGTCGACGAGCGCGAGAATATCGGCTTTTAGCGGAATTTAATTACAAAACGGGGGGGGGGTCTTCCAAAAAATTAGAGTCGTGGCGGAGTAAGGACAGAAATTTCAACGGAACAAGTGGCCTTTGAGAAACGCACAGGCAGCAATGTATACGAAGAGACGGCGGCGGCGGGTGACGTGGTCTGTTTCGATGTTTGGAGAAGCGAGAGGGAGACTCCGTGGGAGAACAATCGATGTAACCACCGCTAAAACTCGGACAATCCGTTTTCTCCGCCCGACCAATCTGCCTTCCCCCCCCCCCCCCGAAATCACCCCTACAGTGTGAACGAGTCCTCTCTATGCTAGCAAACGCGCGGTGCCCATAATATAACAGAGACGACCACAGTCTCAACTGACAGTTCATCTATAGGCAGCCAAGGCCTAAAAATGTGGCGGCTCGTTTCTCCGGATTTTCGCGTCTATTATACACACTGTAGGCCTATACGGGAAAGAGTAGGGAATGCAAATAAAGCCGGGGAGACGCCCCGACCGCGGCGGCTGCCCCATTACGACGTGGAAACATTTTTCCAGAGAAAGGCGCCTGGATGAAATAACAAAAAATGAACGGCGAGAGATAGAGAAAGAAGATCAGCGGAGATAAAAATTCCAGAGGATAAATATCGCATCCTGACAAAAAGCTCGTCGTCATTTCGCAGGCCAGCTGGTTTAGTCATTTTCACATATCGCCACATTCGCCGCCCGAAAAACGACAATCCTTTTCCCGGACGTATATCCCGAAAATATCCCTCAATGGGCTAAAAACAAGCCTAAGTCGAAGGTATATTTTAAGGAGAAATTTCGCTGTCGAGGGCATTTTTTCCCCCAGACTCCCACTCATCCACCCGTTTGGCTTCCTTTAAAAATAATGTCTGAAAAGCCTAGTGATATTTTGTTTGGCACCAAATCGCCCGAAACACAACCAGCCATATCCCACGTGTGTTCATAAAAACTACTTAAAAGAGAGGCTTAGGTAATTTGTTAAACGTTTTATCCTATACAAGAACTGGTTTTATACTTAAGACCTAATATGTCTTGATTTAAGTTTTATTACACCATTCGAATCTCGAAGAATCTTTTTGAGTTAAAGGTTAAATGGTTAATAGTTGTCTAAAAATAATATTCAATAACGTCAGGCTCTCTGGGAAATTTTAGAAAAAAGGGAACGAATTAGGAACCAAACAAAATGAAATATTTATTTCAACTAGATTAAAATGTATGTGTGAAGTTATAACTGTATCCATACGCCTAAGCTTTGACCATTTTTGAACTGCCTTTAAACATAACTACTATTCTAGAGACCTAGTGGGAGCCCTGCAATATTAAATTTAAATTTCGGGTTCTTTACCAACGCCAAAAATTTTCAGACCTGAACCAGCCAGACTGGTTTTAGCCCAGTAAGAGATCTATGGCTAAAACCGATTTTTTTAAAAGTATAAGTTAAAGATTTAACAACTTTCATTCAATAACGAAAGTACTAAACTAAAACTTTTCTGATTTGAAGAGTTTGCTAAAAAAAATTTTACACTAGGAAAAAATATTTTTTTTTTACGGTTTTCTACTTTGTGTTGTATGCTAAATACATCTACACAGGAAAAAACTCATTATGGCCTGGCTTTTGTTACTGGTGTATTTATCCTGACTTTAAACAAGGATTAACCCAGATAAAATCATAATGGCTTTGCATTTTTCCAAACGCCAATAATTGTTTAGCCATTTTTCCAAACGCCAATAATTGTTTAGCCATTTTTCCAAACGCCAATAATTGCTTAGCCATTTTTCCAAACGCCAATAATTGCTTAGCCATTTTTCCAAACGCCAATAATTGCTTAGCCATTTTTCCAAACGCCAATAATTGCTTAGCCATTTTTCCAAACGCCAATAATTGCTTAGCCATTTTTCCAAACGCCAATAATTGCTTAGCCATTTTTCCAAACGCCAATAATTGTTTAGCCATTTTTCCAAACGCCAATAATTGTTTAGCCATTTTTCCAAACGCCAATAATTGTTTAGCCATTTTTCCAAACGCCAATAATTGTTTAGCCATTTTTCCAAACGCCAATAATTGTTTAGCCATTTTTCCAAACGCCAATAATTGTTTAGCCATTTTTCCAAACGCCAATAATTGTTTAGCCATTTTTCCAAACGCCAATAATTGTTTAGCCTTTTCTCCAAACGCCAATAATTGTTTAGCCATTTTTCCAAACGCCAATAATTGTTTAGCCATTTCTCCAAACGCCAATAATTGTTTAGCCATTTTTCCAAACGCCAATAATTGTTTAGCCATTTCTCCAAACGCCAATAATTGTTTAGCCATTTCTCCAAACGCCAATAATTGTTTAGCCATTTCTCCAAACGCCAATAATTGTTTAGCCATTTTTCCAAACACGCATCAAAATATAAAATTTAAAAAATCTCCAATAATAAATTGAATAATCTCCAATGAAAATATTTTAAAATTCGACTGTCCTCTTTAAAAATACCCCCATCTCGGCTAATTATCATAAAGGGCACAGAATGGGTAAATCCTAATGGAAAGACGATGTCGTTTTGGAAAGTCTTAACATCTGGCTATTTAAAAGAACTAGTGGCTAATGGTAACAATAGCGTTAATACGCCAGCGAGAGAAAAGGGAAGAGGGGGGGGGGGGTAATCCTTTCGTAGTTTTCAAGCGCGCGCGCGAGCAGAAGAGAAAAAGGTTTCAAAGTATCCGTTGATATCCTCTTTCTCCCTTTTGGAGCGGCAAAAATAAAAAGGTTAGATAAACGGTTTTTTTCCTTCCCCGTTCACCTTCTCGGCTTTTCGAACGTGGGCCGGCCATATTTAAGGTCTTATACGCTACAACGGTAGCGCGCCAGATAGAAAAGAGTGTTACACGGGGTTTTGATACATGTAAAAGGAAGTGTCTTATACAACGAGCGGATTCCAGGGCGAAGGGCCAAGTGTGTGCTGCAATCTATTTATATTTTTACCCCTCCAGGTTAAGCTATGCGGCACTAGCGCTCTTTCGGCCTACACTGTTTTATCTCCTTGCCCGGAAAATTACGCCAAATAACAAAAAGATATTGTTGTTTTATCTTATTTATTATTTAAGAGCAATTATTACGTCTAGCAATGTGATTATTGCGAGCGTAAACTTGGGGTTTGTTACCTAGGCTACCTATTCGCGTTAAATGTTGGGCATCTTTCTTCCGGTTGTGTAAAACATTTTATATATTTTGAATAAAATATTTTACATATTATTCTACATTAATAATATAGAATATGTAAAATCCACTGTTGCGTAATATAATATTATGCAACAGTGGATTTTACACGGTTCATACAACTAATCATGACAACCCGATTTCCCTGATATTTCCAGACCTGTTTTCAGTTTGAATGAAATATTTGACATTCTACATTATGCAACAGTGGATTTTACAGGGTTCATACAACTAATCATGACAACCCGATTTCCCTGATATTTCCAGACCTGTTTTCAGTTTGAATGAAATATTTGACATTCTACATTATGCAACAGTGGATTTTACAGGGTTCATACAACTAATCATGACAACCCGATTTCCCTGATATTTCCAGACCTGTTTTCCGTTTGAATGAAATATTTGACATTCTATATTATGCAGGGGCGTAGGAACTGGGAGGGGCAGGGGGGGCAATGCCCCTCCCTAGAATTATGTTGGGAGGGGCAACTAATGTTATTGCCCCCTCCAACATTTTGGTCAGTTGAAATTTTCAAAAGGCTCAAATTATTATTTTAAAAGCATATACAGTTTATAGAACCTCAACTGTGTTTAAATTTCAGTCTTTTCCCGCCAATTTACATAGTAGTAAACAGTACACATGCATTCGGAGAAGCTACACCCCATTAAAAATTCAAAACCATTCTCCAGACCACTTTTCGTTTCTCTTTGCCCCCTCCAACTTCTAGAACGTTCCTACGCCCCTGATATTATGCAACAGTGGATTTTACAGGGTTCATACAACTAATCATGACAACCCGATTTCCCTGATATTTCCAGACCTGTTTTCCGTTGAATGAAATATTTGACATTCTATATTATGCAACAGTGGATTTTACAGGGTTCATACAACTAATGACAACCCGATTTCCCTGATTTTTCCAAGTGACAGATAACCACAATTAAAACGAAGATTTCCAGAGTAAATAATAGGGGCTAACCACTTCCTAAATTCTGTACACTGATTACAGGAATAGGAAACTGAGTACAGCCTTTGGCTAAGCTAATTATGTATTCAGTTAGGTAATAACTTTAGCCCAGTCAAAGCTACAAGTTTGTACACCGATTACGGGAAATTATTAGCCCCTCGTAAATCATTTCATGATTGTCATTTAAGCTAAATTGGTTCCATATTATCATATAAAAGGTGTAATAAAGTCCAATATTATTATTATTATTGCAAAAAGATATATAAACTTATTGATGTAAATTTTTACTCATTAAGAGAAAACTTTCTAAGCCCTCAAATTCCTGATTTCCCTAATTTTTACAATTTCCCTGACTTTTCTGTCGACAATCAAATGCCCCGATATTTCCAGGTTTGGGAATTTCCCTGACTTTTCTGTCGACAATCAAATGTCCCGATATTTCCAGGTTTGGGAATTTCCCTGACTTTTCTGTCGACAATCAAATGCCCCGATATTTCCAGATTCGGGAATTTCCCTGATATTTCCCCGACTTTTCTGTCGACAATCAAATGCTCTTATATTTCCAGGTTTGGTAATTTCCCTGATATTTAACTGACTTTTCTGTCGACAATCAAATGCCCTGATTTTTCAGATTCGGGAATTTCCCTGATATTTCCCCGAATTTTCTGTAGACAATCAAATGCTCTTATATTTCCAGGTTTGGTAATTTCCCTGATATTTAACTGACTTTTCTGTGGGTCTAATTCCCTGATTTTCCAGGTCTGTATGAACCCTGATTTTAATATAATTACTATAACGCTTGTAATTTTAGTAATATTGGTAATCCTTTCTCGGCTGTATAGTACATGATGTAATTCTGTAACATACTTTTTGGAATAAATAAACCAGTGCATTGTAGATAAGCACCTCAAAAGGTTTTGAATAAAATAGATGACTTAAGCTTATTCGTTTGACTAAGATCAAAGTGTAGTATTCTTTCACGTCTACTGTTTCACATATTTCACCATTTAAATGGTATTACTGTATCGTAGATCAACTAAATATAATTTACGTAAATGATTATCAATATTATCTCAATTCTGATAAAACAACTGCGTCAAAGCTATTTCACAATTAGAATTTTTATCCTTTCTAAGATTGCAACCGAGTATAGTTCTTAATTAAATTTTGAGCCAATTTTCTTTATCCTCCCAAAACACAATTCAGAATCCCTGATAAAAAAGTCTGTAAACAACGAACGTTAAAAATTTAACGATAAGCAAACTCAAATCCTCCCCTGCTTTTATCACTAATTTTTCGTCAACGCCTAATAATAGAATTCGTCACAAATAATCTACTTTTATTTCTAAATAGAAACATAAGTATCATAATTAATAATAAGTATGACAATTAGCAAAATTGTGATTTTCAGAGTTAATAACCACTCCCCTAGTGTGGGAAAAATAGGATAATACTTTTAAAATTATAGGATTTTATAGGACTATATAAGTTATTTCATCTACAAACTTAATGCACTTAAAAACAAATTATATATTTAGTAAAATAAAAATCTTTGATATTCACCTAAAAATAGAAACTATTTAACCATTTTATAAAAATATACTAGTAGCTAACCACGTTAACAATAACAAAAGTATAGACTAGAATGACTTGGTATAGGAATTCATCCTTTAGATATAGCAATTTAACTAACAAGAGAGTGACGGGATTTGAAATGGGCAAAATATCAAAATTATATGATTTTATTAGACTTATTGGGGATTTTAATAATAATATAGGATTCTATACGACATTTTCTTAAATATAGGATTCTATACGACATTTTCTTAAATATAGGATTCTATACGACATTTTCTTAAATATAGGATTCTATACGACATTTTCTTAAATATAGGATTCTATACGACATTTTCTTAAATATAGGATTCTATACGACATTTTCTTAAATATAGGATTCTATACGACATTTTCTAAACATAGGATTCTATACGACATTTTCTAAACATAGGATTCTATACGACATTTTCTAAACATAGGATTCTATACGACATTTTCTAAACATAGGATTCTATACGACATTTTCTAAACATAGGATTCTATACGACATTTTCTAAACATAGGATTCTATACGACATTTTCTAAACATAGGATTCTATACGACATTTTCTAAACATAGGATTCTATACGACATTTTCTAAACATAGGATTCTATACGACATTTTCTAAACATAGGATTCTATACGACATTTTCTAAACATAGGATTCTATACGACATTTTCTAAACATAGGATTCTATACGACATTTTCTAAACATAGGATTCTATACGACATTTTCTAAACATAGGATTCTATACGACATTTTCTAAACATAGGATTCTATACGACATTTTCTAAACATAGGATTCTATACGACATTTTCTAAACATAGGATTCTATACGACATTTTCTAAACATAGGATTCTATACGACATTTTCTAAACATAGGATTCTATACGACATTTTCTAAACATAGGATTCTATACGACATTTTCTAAACATAGGATTCTATACGACATTTTCTAAACATAGGATTCTATACGACATTTTCTAAACATAGGATTCTATACGACATTTTCTAAACATAGGATTCTATACGACATTTTCTAAACATAGGATTCTATACGACATTTTCTAAATATAGGATTCTATGGGACCTGGAATATGTTCAAGGCTAGATATACTACTTCCAAGGACGATTATATAATACTAAGTGTGGTTGCAAGTCCAAGTATACAGCTGCTGTAGAGTGTCAGTGTGGAGTGTGTGTGGAAAAATGCAAATGTCATACTTCTTATTATTACGTTACTTATGAAATAAAACCATGAGCCATAGGTTATCTAGAGTTCATTAACCTTTAAGCTCCGATGACACTTGGATTATACTCTGTTAAAAAGGCCTTAACAGACGCGTGTATTTTAATGGGTTACCGTAAGAAATTAGAAATTTAAAAAAGCTCTTAATACCGCTGCTAACAGAACAGTGTCACCAAAGGAGAGGTGGATCGGTAAATAATACGCTCTTTATAAAAATCGCTTTCTCGCCTCAAGAGTCAAGTATCGAAAACCAGCGAATCCTTTCTATAAAGGATTCTACACAAACTCAGAGTGAGAGAGAGGGGGGTGAAAAGGGGGGGTAAACGAGAAGGTAGCTCCAAGTAAAAAAGTAACCACGATATATTGATTCTGGTCGAGGAGAGCGGCCGTGTTGCGCCGAACTATTTAGCCTATAGAATATACACTACGTCGGAGAGTAACAGAAAAACGGGCCAGGCAGGACTACAACCCCCCTCCCCCGGGGGCCTAGTACGCTACAAAAAATAAATAAAAAATGGTGAAAAAACCAATAGAAAGAGACTGGCCTATTTTTGACCTACTAGTACGCCTGTAGAAGTGTTCCAACCGCTTCGCACCGGAGCGTTGTAACTGAAGAACGTACAGGGGCGGTATCAAATTCTTATGGTATATAAACAAAGACTAAACCTTTCATAGTCTTTGATATAAATAGGGGTCGGTAATATCACGGCGCGCAGACTGTACTCAGAGGTTGCCTTCGACCTTAATGTCAGGTCGTGAACTCCGGCGATTGATAGCCCGTTTGAACTAAATAACGAGGAACTCGAATCTTACCAAATAGACCGAAACTAAACCATCCGCCCTTTCCTGACCTACCTGTACCGGGTGCTGCTTTGTCCCTTGGAACAGCCGGTGCTTCTCCGTAATACGCCCGTGTATTGTAAGTTTAGGCGGAATACATTATGTCCGTACGATGCGACTGTAGCTCGGATTGTACTACACATTACGTAGCCGATTGGAAATTTAGCATTACGAAAAGCGTACAGTCTGAGTATTCCCCTTTACACTAACAATACACGAAAGTGTTACGGGGAAGCGTATTATAAGGGGGTAACACACGGGTCATTCCCATTAAAACTTCCAATACACGAGATCGTTACGGTAAAGCACCACAAGGTTGCCACAGTTTTGTAGATTTAAATTCCCTGACTTTACCTAATTTTACCCTAATTTCCCTGATTTTTAGACAATTTTTGAAATTCCGACTTTTCACTGATTTTTAGATTAATTTTTAAAATTCCGACTTTTCCCCGATTTTTAGATAATTTTTAAAATTCCCGACTTTTCCCCGATTTTTAGATAATTTTTAAAATTCCCGACTTTTCCCCGATTTTTAGATTAATTTTTAAAATTCCCGACTTTTCCCCGATTTTTAGATTAGTTTTTAAAATTCCGACTTATCACTGATTTTTAGATTAGTTTTTAAAATTCCCGACTTTTCCCCGATTTTTAGATTAATTTTTAAAATTCCCGACTTTTCACTGATTTTTAGATTAATTTTTAAAATTCCCGACTTTTCCCCGATTTTTAGATTAGTTTTTAAAATTCCCGACTTTTCCCCGATTTTTAGATTAATTTTTAAAATTCCCGACTTTTCCCCGATTTTTAGATTAATTTTTAAAATTCCCGACTTTTCCCCGATTTTTAGATTTTTTAAAATTCCCGACTTTTCCCCGATTTTTAGATTTTTTAAAATTCCCGACTTTTCCCCGATTTTTAGATTAATTTTTAAAATTCCCGACTTTTCCCCGATTTTTAGATTAATTTTTAAAATTCCCGACTTTTCCCCGATTTTTAGATTAATTTTTAAAATTCCCGACTTTTCCCCGATTTTTAGATTAATTTTTAAAATTCCCGACTTTTCCCCGATATTTAGATTAATTTTTAAAATTCCCGACTTTTCCCCGATTTTTAGATTAATTTTTAAAATTCCCGACTTTTCCCCGATTTTTAGATTAATTTTTAAAATTCCCACTTTTCCCCGATTTTTAGATTAATTTTTAAAATTCCCGACTTTTCCCTGATTTTTAGATGAGTTTTTAAAATTACGACTTTTCCCTTATTTTTATACCCATATTCCAATTCTCTGGCTTTTTCCAGGAATTTCAGGTACCGTGGCAACCCTGAAAAAGCAACGTACTGGTCGTTCCCCATTCCAACTTACAATACACGTATCACGGGGAAGCACGGTCTGAGGGGCAACCTACTTTTAATTCCTCCATTCAAACTAACAATGAATGAATTAATATTTATTCGCTCTTTGTAAATTACCAAATCCATTTTACATCAGGGAGGAAACCATTAATTTGTCCCACGAGTACGCTATAAAACATTTACTATTTATTGTCATTGACGGAAACATTTCCTAAAGGACACTATGTTTGGAAAGTTTTAGAACAAAAAATTAATTAAAAGAATTGGCTATTTACAATATAGAATACATAAAATGAACTTTAGGAAATTTAGAAAGACAACAGCAAGAGGTCCACTACGGTTTTTATTTAAATCCGATTTTTATTGAATTTTTTTATTTTAATTAAAATTTCAAAGTTTTGTAAAATTAAGTGTCATAATTTTACCTAAAACAAATATGTTTTAATTTTTAAAGACTTAATCTATATATATGTGTGTAATGAATTTATTATATTTAAGATAATAATCATATTGAAGTTTTTACTTTTTAAAACCTTTTTTGGTACTTTACAAAAACAATTCGGCGGAATCCCCACCCACAGGAATAATCCAATGCAACATAAGGGGGAAGTAAAGATTATATTTAAACCTAAATTATAGCAATTGGAGAAGTTTCTTTTTCAAAAATACTATACAAAAATTGATTTAATGAATGAATGAATGACTTTAATACAGTCCATAAATTACAATGGTCCCTTTTATAACAGGGAGGAGACAATGACTCTACTGGTACAATATGATAAAATACACACGAAAGCACCTAAGGGGGTAACTCACTAGTCTTTCCTCAGATAACTTACAATACACGAGCGTATCACGGGAACAGTGTTCCTAAAATGTCACTTTTTTCGAATATAGGCCATGTCACGGGTAAATAGTGACAAATAATGGCAAATTTGACAAATAATGGCATTTAATGACAATTAATGGCATTTAATGACAAAAAGGGAAAAACATTTTTTTACTCTTAGAACACTTTATTTGCTAGAACTTTTAGCAAAGAACAAAATAAAAGGTTTAACTTTTTTTTAAATGTTTCAATCATCTCATTAATCATCTGCCAAACATTTTATATATTTATGCGAAAAATATACAAAATAGCCCAATTAGTGGCAACCCCGCATACTATAATTACAAAAATAGCTTAAAAATGTTTTTATGGTATTTCATATGAAAAATTTATTAGTATTTTTACTTTTTCTATTATTTGCCAGTATATGTCAATTTGTCACTAAAAATCATTATTTGCCATGACACTTTTTGCCACAATTTGCCACAATAAATGTCAGGTGGTATTTACCACCCCGGAACACTGCACGGGAAAGCACGGAATAAGGTGCAACACGCTGATCATTCCCATTTAAACTTACAATGAATGAATTATTTACTAATTTCAATTGGTCCCATTTGGAACAGGGAGCATTCAAAATTCGCCGTTGCATGTGTTGAAGACACGCATACTACAAATACCAAATTTACTATGATGAATATTTACAATGAGATAAAATAATATTTACGGAGAAGGGGCTTTTACAATACACGAGCGTATCACGGGAAAGCACCGACTAAGGGGTAACGCGTTGTTCATTCCCCTTTAAAAATTACAACACACGAACCAGGTTCGTGCAAAATTTCCGAAGTTAAATTCCCTGACATTTCCAGGTTTTCCCAGACCATTTTTGTAGAACAAATGGTTTGAGCCAAAAATTTGCCTGATTTTTTTGGGACCATTTTAAAATTCCCCGATTTTTTCCTGACCTTTAGGAAACCTTTTAAAATTCCCCGACTTTCCCTGACGTTTTGTAAACCTTTTAAAATTCCCCGACTTTCCCTGACGTTTTGTAAACCTTTTAAAATTCCCTAACTTTTCCCTGACCTTTCGGGAACCTTTTAAAATTCCCTAACTTTTCCCTGCCCTTTCGGCAACCTTTTAAAATTCCCTAACTTTTCCCTGCCCTTTCGGCAACCTTTTAAAATTCCCTAACTTTTCCCTGACCTTGTGGGAACCTTTTAAAATTCCCTAACTTTTCCCTGACCTTGTGGGAACCTTTTAAAATTCCTCGACTTTTCCAGGTCGTGTACGAACCCTGCGAACGTATCACGGGAAAGCACGTCCTAAGGGGCAACATACGTCCCTGTACATCCCAAAACTGCGCACGTGGTCAGTTGATACGAGGGTAGGATTTGGAAAGTAGGCCATTTTCTTTAGGCCTCGGAAGCGCTTTTTTGTTGGTCTATTGACGGATGTGTGTGGGAGGGGAAGGGGGGGGGCTATAATTCAAAATGACGAAACGACAGAACACGGTGATAAATGAGCGTCGAACCACGGTGGCGGCGGCGAAGACTCATTTCGACCTAATCAAAATGCAGCGCGGAGAAGAAAGTGTCGGAGGGGACGGTGGTACGGAAAAGCCCATTAGAGCTTTTATGGGGATTACGACGCTGCTAAGGAGAAGACCGGCGCGGAGAGATGCCAAAAGGAAATCTACGTTCACATTCCCCGCGACCGATATATTCTCCTTCTATCCGTTTCTGTACCGTCCCTGTAGATACCGCTTGCCGAGAGCGAGAGTCAAGCGACTCTAAAAATGACCGATTTTAGAACTGAAACCCGATTGCTTTCCTAAAAGCAGGACTACCAACTATTATTTATTTAAATTATTTGAACTTAACACAGAAAATAGGTAAATATCTCTTGGAGAAAAAATAGGAATTTATAGGTAAACATCTCTTGGAGAAAAAAATAGGAATTTATAGGTAAAAATCTCTTTGAGAAAAAAATAGGAATTTATAGGTAAAAATATGAGAAAAAAATAGGAATTTATAGGTAAAAATCTCTTGGAGAAAAAATAGGAATTTATAGGTAAACATCTCTTGGAGAAAAAATAGGAATTTATAGGTAAACATCTCTTGGAGAAAAAATAGGAATTTATAGGTAAACATCTCTTGGAGAAAAAATAGGAATTTATAGGTAAACATCTCTTGGAGAAAAAATAGGAATTTATAGGTAAACATCTCTTGGGGGGAAATAGAAATTTAAAGGTAAAAATCTGTTTGGGGAAAACTCTACGAGAAAATAGAAACTTATAGCTAAAACTAGGAAAAATTGTTTTTTGAAAAATTAGTTACCATAAGAAAGGCATAACGCTGCTTACATCAGCCAGGGAAATAAGTGCTAAGCCCAGTCTTACAGCTAATATACATCGTTATTATAAATTAAGAGCCGCACTAAGTGATTTTTTTTAAGATTGCCTATACGTTAAAGTGTTTGTCATTAAACGCTTATGGGAAATGTACTAACCTTTAAAATCATAGGGATTTATAGGTAAAAGTTTCGAAAAAAATAAGAAAAATTATAGGAATTTATAAGAATTACCCTGTAAAGGAGGGTATGAACTAAATAAAAAAATCGTCTGCTAACACGTGTTTATGACTATCATAAATACAGGTTTGCCAGTTTACATTTTTTTAAATTACCCAATTTTTTTAAAGTTTTTCCAGACTATAGATATTTTTTGGTATTTTTTTTAGTTAAACGTTTTACATTTTGAACTAAAATCAAATTCCCTAAATTTTCCTGGTTTTCATGATGCTATGGCAGCCCTGACGTAACGCCAATCATCCCTAGCTTTAGCTAAACCATTAACCCGTTGGCCGTAATGTGAGCCACACAAATATGGGAAGTTAATACTTCCTTTAAGTCTGCAATTATGACAATAGCAGGGCGACCACCGAAATGCCAACAAAGGTTATAAGAAAAATTGGAAATTTGTAGTATAAATTTGAATATACGATAAATTATCTAGTATTTCTAATTATAACAGATTTTTATTTTTATTATATTAATATAATTAGTGTTCGTACGGGGTCAAAATAAAGTCGGGGTTGGGGTCGGGGATGGAAAATTCTTTGAAATTATTAAGAATAGAAAAATAATAAAAAATACCCCAATTTTACTGGTTAAGATTAGATAGTGTATCTTGTGTAAGCCAGCCTCTGAGCCTAGGGACTATTACTAATAGTCTTAGTCGATAGCTACGCCGCAAAATTTTCGTTTTGAAAACGAAAACATTGAGAGTAAGCCGTTTTCGGTCTATCGAAATCTGGAGCAGAAGGTCATTCGGATCACTCTTTTGTCGCCCACGAAAAAAGGGTCCTATCTATTTTATATTTTTAGGATTTAGCGGGGTGCGTTGGCGCGAAAATTTAAAATTACACTACAAAAACATAACCCCGAAAAATGGAAAACCCCGACTTGATTTGCGACAGTCGGGGTCGGGGTCGGGGACAAAAGTCGGGGATACCCGACTTTCGGGGTCGGGGTCCCCGTACGAACACTAAATATAATACCTCCGCAAGACCCTCCTACGCATTGTAACACGGCCACCTAAATTAAGGGCTTTAAAAGTCGCTTGATGACTTAGACCTAAGGTGGTGCCTTGGGTATTAGCCTAGCTGATTATAATTATTATTATTTCATTATTAGCTTATTATTGCAGTTATTCAAAAAGCAAGTTTTTCCTCAAAATGGGATTTTCGAGACTTGGGTGACTCTCGCTCTCAGGTGGATTTAGTACAGGGTTGCCACAAAATTTGCAGATTCAAATTCCCTGACTATTCCCTGTTTTCCCTGACCATTTTAAGAGATTTGACTTATTAAGGCCAAAATTTTTCTTTTATATTTTTCTTTTATCAGAAGTTAATAAATTTGTATGGACTTATATTTCAGTAAAACCGTTATTGCAATGTTGAAACAATTAGCCAAACATTCAAGGAAATAAATGATAATCGTGGAATTTGTCATACATCTAGAGTTAAATTACCTACAAAAAGTGCCCAGATAAAATTGAATTCCCTGACTTTTATCTGAATTTTTACCAATTCTTAAAATTCCCTGACTTTTTAGGCCCATTTTTAAATTCCCTGACTTTTCCCTGACGTGTGGCAATGTAGTATGTAATATATATCATATATGATAATTAATTTCTTTTAAATATAAATAATTATTAAATTATTGCAGTTATTCAAAAAGCTAGTTTTCGAGACTTGAGTGACTTTCGCACTGAGGTAGCGATATTATGGAATACATATATAGGATATTACCTATAAAAGTTCCTTCGCGCTATTGTAAAAGCCAGAGATGAAGAAACTTGTCTGGCTGTTCGCGCAAGTAGGTTCAGCCGGTCGAGATAAAACTTCCGCATAGTAGGCCAGTAAACGACATTTTCGGGATTCTGCGCCACGCTATCGCCAGACCAGAAGGCCCGTATTACGAATTTTGCACCCCCCCCCCACCCTCTTTTATATATATTTTTTTATAACTTTTTGACCCGTATTTGCATTCAACGCTATACGCGTTAGAAGAATTGGAAACTGAATATAAAGTTACAAATGAAAATGCTCTTATTTTTATTTTTAGTAATGCCCGCGTTCATCTCGTACCGAGCGTTTTGAGCGAAAATGAGATAGAACGAATTTTTGGCGCTTAAATATGTTAACATGATAGAGGTTCCAGTTTTCAACGCTCTAGAACGAGCCAAAATAGGAGGAGCTCCAATTTTCAACGCTCTAGAACGAGCCAAAATAGGAGGAGCTCCAATTTTCAACGCTCTAGAACGAGCCAAAATAGGAGGAGCTCCAATTTTCAACGCTCTAGAACGAGCCAAAATAGGAGGAGCTCCAATTTTCAACGCTCTAGAACGAGCCAAAATAGGAGGAGCTCCAATTTTCAACGCTCTAGAACGAGCCAAAATAGGAGGAGCTCCAATTTTCAACGCTCTAGAACGAGCCAAAATAGGAGGAGCTCCAATTTTCAACGCTCTAGAACGAGCCAAAATAGGAGGAGCTCCAATTTTCAACGCTCTAGAACGAGCCAAAATAGGAGGAGCTCCAATTTTCAACGCTCTAGAACGAGCCAAAATAGGAGCTCTCATTTTCAACGCTCTAGAATGAGCCAAAATAGGAGGAGCTCCAATTTTCAACGCTCTAGAACGAGCCAAAATAGGAGGAGCTCCAATTTTCAACGCTCTAGAACGAGCCAAAATAGGAGGAGCTCCAATTTTCAACGCTCTAGAACGAGCCAAAATAGGAGGAGCTCTCATTTTCAACGCTCTAGAACGAGCCAAAATAGGAGGAGCTCTCATTTTCAACGCTCTAGAACGAGCCAAAATAGGAGGAGCTCTCATTTTCAACGCTCTAGAACGAGCCAAAATAGGAGGAGCTCTCATTTTCAACGCTCTAGAACGAGCCCAAATGAGAGAAGCTCCAATTTTCACCTCTCTAGTTCTAGCCAAAATGAGAGACGCTCCAATTTTCACCGCTCTAGTACGAGCCCAAATGAGAGAAGCTCCAATTTTCACCGCTCTAGTTCTAGCCAAAATGAGAGACGCTCCAATTTTCACCGCTCTAGTACGAGCCCAAATGAGAGAAGCTCCAATTTTTACCGCTCTAGTTCTAGCCAAAATGAGAGACGCTCCAATTTTCACCGCTCTAGTACGAGCCCAAATGAGAGAAGCTCCAATTTTTACCGCTCTAGTTCTAGCCAAAATGAGAGACGCTCCAATTTTCACCGCTCTAGTACGAGCCCAAATGAGAGAAGCTCCAATTTTCACCGCTCTAGTTCTAGCCAAAATGAGAGACGCTCCAATTTTCACCGCTCTAGTACGAGCCCAAATGAGAGAAGCTCCAATTTTTACCGCTCTAGTTCTAGCCAAAATGAGAGACGCTCCAATTTTCACCGCTCTAGTACGAGCCCAAATGAGAGAAGCTCCAATTTTTACCGCTCTAGTTCTAGCCAAAATGAGAGACGCTCCAATTTTCACCGCTCTAGTACGAGCCCAAATGAGAGAAGCTCCAATTTTCACCGCTCTAGTTCTAGCCAAAATGAGAGACGCTCCAATTTTCACCGCTCTAGAACGAGCCCAAATGAGAGAAGCTCCAATTTTCACCGCTCTAGTTCTAGCCAAAATGAGAGACGCTCCAATTTTCACCGCTCTAGAACGAGCCCAAATGAGAGAAGCTCCAATTTTCACCGCTCTAGTTCTAGCCAAAATGAGAGACGCTCCAATTTTCACCGCTCTAGTACGAGCCCAAATGAGAGAAGCTCCAATTTTTACCGCTCTAGTTCTAGCCAAAATGAGAGACGCTCCAATTTTCACCGCTCTAGTACGAGCCCAAATGAGAGAAGCTCCAATTTTCACCGCTCTAGTTCTAGCCAAAATGAGAGACGCTCCAATTTTCACCGCTCTAGTACGAGCCCAAATGAGAGAAGCTCCAATTTTCACCGCTCTAGTTCTAGCCAAAATGAGAGAAGCTCCAATTTTCACCGCTCTAGTTCTAGCCAAAATGAGAGACGCTCCAATTTTCACCGCTCTAGTACGAGCCAAAATGAAAGAAGCTCCAATTTTCACCGCTCTAGTACGAGCCCAAATGAGAGAAGCTCCAATTTTCACCGCTCTAGTTCTAGCCAAAATGAGAGACGCTCCAATTTTCACCGCTCTAGTACGAGCCAAAATGAAAGAAGCTCCAATTTTCACCGCTCTAGTACGAGCCCAAATGAGAGAAGCTCCAATTTTCACCGCTCTAGTTCTAGCCAAAATGAGAGACGCTCCAATTTTCACCGCTCTAGTACGAGCCAAAATGAAAGAAGCTCCAATTTTCACCGCTCAAAAACGAGCCAAAATTAGAAGATCATCGCTGAAAATGAAAGGAAAGCTAATTTTGCTTTTCAAAAAAAGAGCGAAAATGAGAAGTGTTCCAATTTTCGCAGCTCGAAAAAGAGCAAAAGAGGAGCACTAATATACGCCGCTCTTATCAGCGAAACTGCCAATTTTCCCCGCTGTAAAAGGTTCAAAATAATAGGACCGGAAATTTTCCGCGAGCGTGAGGTATCAAGCTAGTAAGCGCGAGCTGAGCGGCTGTGTACCAAAAATGCCCATCAGTACTTATTTGAAACCGCGGGAAAAAATATTTTCAGAAATAGTTGGTCCGTGCATTTTTTAACAATGATATTTATTACCCCCATAATGTACCGGAAACTGGCCATACGCGCGACACAGGTACCTTAGTTGGCCCTTATCAAACGCTTTACTTTTCAGCAGTCCGAACTATCAGTCATAATTTAAGTGGAAAAGTGTTGTATCGATTGCACGCTAAATCGCGTGGAAGCTCACGTTGCGTAAACTTAAATATAACCAAGGTTACATTTATTAAATTCTTATATTACATTATCACAAAATAGATTCTAAATCCATCCCAATACAAACGAAATCTGGGCTAACTAAAATATTAAATAATTAAATCATAATTAGGAATATTTCTACTCCGACTACGCTACGTAAAATTGTGGGCTTTCGCGCTCCTAAATAATAACTACGCGCGAGTGGCACGTTCCAATTAAGAGAAGCGGAAAAGCGCCTAATGCTGTGGTAGTCCGTGTAAAAATATTTTTCATTATGATTTAATTTTTAGATATAATTGATAGAATCATCGATAAATTTTATTTCTTATTAAAGTTTGGCCAATTTGTATTTAATTAATATTTCATTTAATTTCAAATAATATAACCGATATAATTAGAATTAGATAAAATGAATTAATTGCTTAAAAATTAAGTTGTCCAACATCTAACAGACCAACAGACAAATTTTAATTTAATATAAAATAACGATTAAAGGGTTGCCACAAAATTTTCAGATTTAAATTCCCTGATAATTCCCTATTTTCCCCTGACCATTTTAAGAGATTTTCCCTGACTTATTAAGGCCAAAATGTTTCTTTTATATTTTACTTTTATCATAATTTAATAAATTTAGATGGACATATTTCAGTAAAAAGGTTATTGCAATGCTGAAAAGATTAGCCAAACATTCAAGGAAATAAATGATAATCGTGGAATTTGTCATAGATCTAGAGTTAAATTTCAAAAAGTGCCAAGATAAAATTGAATTCCCTGACTTTTCACCAATTCTTAAAATTCCCTGACATTTCCCTGACTTTTTAGGCACATTTTTAAATTCCCCGACTTTTCCCTGACGTGTGGCAACCCTAGATTAAATTTGTATTTAATTCAATTTAATTTTAAATAATGACAGATTAATTGATTTATCACAATAAATCAAAATCCTAAAAAGTACCGCCATTTGATATTGCAGGGTGACCACAGAATATTTGAAAATCTTTTAAAGAAATTATAGGCAATATCAGTGAGATATAGGAAGAAAATTGGGGGGAAAAGGAAAACATAGGAGAAAATTAATTATTCAATAGCAGAAAACGATTGTCAAAATTGTTTGAAGGGTCTATGACATTCAAAATAAAGTTGATAACCGATAGAAATAGCCGAAAACCAACAGTGTTGAAAATAAGCATCTTTAAAAACTTAATTTTAAGACTTTTGAGTTTAAGTACAGAATGCAATAGGAAATTTAATGAAATTATAGGAGAAAAAAAATAGGAAATATAGGATTTGTGGTCACCCTGATATTGTTTATCACGTTAAGGGAACCTACAGACTATTTTTATAGTATATTAAATATTAAATTGAATTACTACTTAAATTTAAATAATATAACCGAATGAATTGAAGTTTTTAAAAAAATAAATGGATTTATTACAAATTCAAAATGTGCAGTGTTGGCACAGCTTTTACAGATTCAAATTCCCCGACTTTAATAATAATAATAATAATAATAATAATAATAATTATTATTGTTATTATTATTATCAGCTAGGCTAATACCCAAGGCACCACCTAGTCATCTAGCGACTTTTAATGATAGACCTCCGGTGGTATGGTCTCTGTTACTATATACACCGGGCTATAAATTCTGAGATTTTAAATCAACTTATTTTACGTTAAACTTTTCCAATTTTTAACCTATACTGGCGAGATTTATACTACTAATTTTTGAAAATTCCTGACTTTTCCACGAATTTCAGGTGCTGTCGCAACCCTGGTGCAACAATTGGATATTGTTTAAAGTTTAACCAACCAACAGTCAATTTTATTTTAATCTTAAATAGCAATTAAATTTAAATACTATTTCTACATAATTTAATAAACACAACAGATACAGTATGATTGATTCTAATGCAAAATAATTTTTTTTAAATAACAGGGTTGCTACAGTTTTTCCACAATCTAATTCCCTGACTTTTTCAGGTTTTCCCTGACCATCTCCGGAGATTGTATTTTTTAACCTATATTTTAGTAAAAGTTTCCTATTTGCAACCGAGATTAAATTCCTTGGCATTTCCCTGATTTTTAAAAATTCCCCCAACTTTTAGACTTTTTAAAATTCCGGGAAAAGTTGGGAAATTGTTAAGACTATTTTTAAATATTCCCCAACTTTTAGACTAAAATTCCGGGAAAAGTCGGGAAATTGTTAAGACTATTTTTAAATATTCCCCAACTTTTAGACTTTAAAAATTCCGAGAAAAGTCGGGAAATTGTTAAGACTATTTTTAAAAATTCCCCGACTTTTAGACATTTAAAAAAAATCCCTGACTTTCCCCGATTTTTAGACCCATATTCAAATTCCTTGACTTTTCCAGGAATTCAACCCTGAGTAAATCATTGTTTAACGTTTAACGGACCAGCCTAGTATATTTAAAATATTTTATGGCGAACATTTAAATTTTTATTATCCACGAAAAGAAAATCGTCTAAACTTGAAGCCTCTTTCGCTGAGCGACTTATTTAAAAGTTCAGCTCGCGCCCCCCAAATCGAGATGGAATGGGATACAGAATTCGAAAAAGCTTTGGGGGCGCGAAGATCAAAAATGCTCTACGCAAGCGTAAAATCCGGGCCCTTTTTACAATCTCTTTTAGAAAGAAATATTCTCGCAGTTGTAATGGCGATCGGATATTTAGATTGGCCGCCAAATCAACTGTCCGTTGAAATGTCCCGATAGAGAGCGCCACGGCTGATGGAAGGGACTGCAACTAGATTATATATTGGTAATAATGTCCTGGCCCGTCAAAGCCCCCATTTCCAATAACAAGTTCCTTCCCCCTCCTAATTTTAATTATTGCACCGAATTTCGACGCTGTAAAATAGAGTCAAGCTATTATTGGGAAAATATTTAATGTACGGATTCTAAACCACAGAAATGAAACACTTATAAATAGACGAGATTTATACGCGGAAGGATACATCGCAATATGGCTGTAAAAGTGGCGATTGTTTTAATCCCGCTTAGCTAAGTGAAATTTTACAAATTATAATTCTAAGCGATATGTACACGTTTGATCTAATTAATAATTTTTATAAGATAATAGTACCCACACAATTTTCTTAAATGTCAAAATTACATTGCGTAGGGATATTTACTTAAACGTTTGGAAAGTAAATAGTGAGAGGTTTAGATCGTCATATACTGATTTTCTATTCCAACGGGAAAATAAATTTTATCAATTGCTAATTTTTAGCTTTTTCATGTTATCGATAAATATATTTTGGGCCGTGGTCATTTGCTTTCGGTACAAAGAAACGCTTCATTTGCTTTCGGTACAAAGAAACGCTTCATTTGCTTTCGGTACAAAGAAACGCTTCATTTGCTTTCGGTACAAAGAAACGCTTCATTTGCTTTCGGTACAAAGAAACGCTTCATTTGCTTTCGGTACAAAGAAACGCTTCATTTGCTTTCGGTACAAAGAAACGCTTCATTTGCTTTCGGTACAAAGAAACGCTTCATTTGCTTTCGGTACAAAGAAACGCTTCATTTGCTTTCGGTACAAAGAAACGCTTCATTTGCTTTCGGTACAAAGAAACGCTTCATTTGCTTTCGGTACAAAGAAACGCTTCATTTGCTTTCGGTACAAAGAAACGCTTCATTTGCTTTCGGTACAAAGAAACGCTTCATTTGCTTTCGGTACAAAGAAACGCTTCATTTGCTTTCGGTACAAAGAAACGCTTCATTTGCTTTCGGTACAAAGAAACGCTTCATTTGCTTTCGGTACAAAGAAACGCTTCATTTGCTTTCGGTACAAAGAAACGCTTCATTTGCTTTCGGTACAAAGAAACGCTTCATTTGCTTTCGGTACAAAGAAACGCTTCATTTGCTTTCGGTACAAAGAAACGCTTCATTTGCTTTCGGTACAAAGAAACGCTTCATTTGCTTTCGGTACAAAGAAACGCTTCATTTGCTTTCGGTACAAAGAAACGCTTCATTTGCTTTCGGTACAAAGAAACGCTTCATTTGCTTTCGGTACAAAGAAACGCTTCATTTGCTTTCGGTACAAAGAAACGCTTCATTTGCTTTCGGTACAAAGAAACGCTTCATTTGCTTTCGGTACAAAGAAACGCTTCATTTGCTTTCGGTACAAAGAAACGCTTCATTTGCTTTCGGTACAAAGAAACGCTTCATTTGCTTTCGGTACAAAGAAACGCTTCATTTGCTTTCGGTACAAAGAAACGCTTCATTTGCTTTCGGTACAAAGAAACGCTTCATTTGCTTTCGGTACAAAGAAACGCTTCATTTGCTTTCGGTACAAAGAAACGCTTCATTTGCTTTCGGTACAAAGAAACGCTTCATTTGCTTTCGGTACAAAGAAACGCTTCATTTGCTTTCGGTACAAAGAAACGCTTCATTTGCTTTCGGTACAAAGAAACGCTTCATTTGCTTTCGGTACAAAGAAACGCTTCATTTGCTTTCGGTACAAAGAAACGCTTCATTTGCTTTCGGTACAAAGAAACGCTTCATTTGCTTTCGGTACAAAGAAACGCTTCATTTGCTTTCGGTACAAAGAAACGCTTCATTTGCTTTCGGTACAAAGAAACGCTTCATTTGCTTTCGGTACAAAGAAACGCTTCATTTGCTTTCGGTACAAAGAAACGCTTCATTTGCTTTCGGTACAAAGAAACGCTTCATTTGCTTTCGGTACAAAGAAACGCTTCATTTGCTTTCGGTACAAAGAAACGCTTCATTTGCTTTCGGTACAAAGAAACGCTTCATTTGCTTTCGGTACAAAGAAACGCTTCATTTGCTTTCGGTACAAAGAAACGCTTCATTTGCTTTCGGTACAAAGAAACGCTTCATTTGCTTTCGGTACAAAGAAACGCTTCATTTGCTTTCGGTACAAAGAAACGCTTCATTTGCTTTCGGTACAAAGAAACGCTTCATTTGCTTTCGGTACAAAGAAACGCTTCATTTGCTTTCGGTACAAAGAAACGCTTCATTTGCTTTCGGTACAAAGAAACGCTTCATTTGCTTTCGGTACAAAGAAACGCTTCATTTGCTTTCGGTACAAAGAAACGCTTCATTTGCTTTCGGTACAAAGAAACGCTTCATTTGCTTTCGGTACAAAGAAACGCTTCATTTGCTTTCGGTACAAAGAAACGCTTCATTTGCTTTCGGTACAAAGAAACGCTTCATTTGCTTTCGGTACAAAGAAACGCTTCATTTGCTTTCGGTACAAAGAAACGCTTCATTTGCTTTCGGTACAAAGAAACGCTTCATTTGCTTTCGGTACAAAGAAACGCTTCATTTGCTTTCGGTACAAAGAAACGCTTCATTTGCTTTCGGTACAAAGAAACGCTTCATTTGCTTTCGGTACAAAGAAACGCTTCATTTGCTTTCGGTACAAAGAAACGCTTCATTTGCTTTCGGTACAAAGAAACGCTTCATTTGCTTTCGGTACAAAGAAACGCTTCATTTGCTTTCGGTACAAAGAAACGCTTCATTTGCTTTCGGTACAAAGAAACGCTTCATTTGCTTTCGGTACAAAGAAACGCTTCATTTGCTTTCGGTACAAAGAAACGCTTCATTTGCTTTCGGTACAAAGAAACGCTTCATTTGCTTTCGGTACAAAGAAACGCTTCATTTGCTTTCGGTACAAAGAAACGCTTCATTTGCTTTCGGTACAAAGAAACGCTTCATTTGCTTTCGGTACAAAGAAACGCTTCATTTGCTTTCGGTACAAAGAAACGCTTCATTTGCTTTCGGTACAAAGAAACGCTTCATTTGCTTTCGGTACAAAGAAACGCTTCATTTGCTTTCGGTACAAAGAAACGCTTCATTTGCTTTCGGTACAAAGAAACGCTTCATTTGCTTTCGGTACAAAGAAACGCTTCATTTGCTTTCGGTACAAAGAAACGCTTCATTTGCTTTCGGTACAAAGAAACGCTTCATTTGCTTTCGGTACAAAGAAACGCTTCATTTGCTTTCGGTACAAAGAAACGCTTCATTTGCTTTCGGTACAAAGAAACGCTTCATTTGCTTTCGGTACAAAGAAACGCTTCATTTGCTTTCGGTACAAAGAAACGCTTCATTTGCTTTCGGTACAAAGAAACGCTTCATTTGCTTTCGGTACAAAGAAACGCTTCATTTGCTTTCGGTACAAAGAAACGCTTCATTTGCTTTCGGTACAAAGAAACGCTTCATTTGCTTTCGGTACAAAGAAACGCTTCATTTGCTTTCGGTACAAAGAAACGCTTCATTTGCTTTCGGTACAAAGAAACGCTTCATTTGCTTTCGGTACAAAGAAACGCTTCATTTGCTTTCGGTACAAAGAAACGCTTCATTTGCTTTCGGTACAAAGAAACGCTTCATTTGCTTTCGGTACAAAGAAACGCTTCATTTGCTTTCGGTACAAAGAAACGCTTCATTTGCTTTCGGTACAAAGAAACGCTTCATTTGCTTTCGGTACAAAGAAACGCTTCATTTGCTTTCGGTACAAAGAAACGCTTCATTTGCTTTCGGCACAAAGAAACGCTTCATTTGCTTTCGGCACAAAGAAACGCTTCATTTGCTTTCGGCACAAAGAAACGCTTCATTTGCTTTCGGCACAAAGAAACGCTTCATTTGCTTTCGGCACAAAGAAACGCTTCATTTGCTTTCGGCACAAAGAAACGCTTCATTTGCTTTCGGCACAAAGAAACGCTTCATTTGCTTTCGGTACAAAGAAACGCTTCATTTGCTTTCGGTACAAAGAAACGCTTCATTTGCTTTCGGTACAAAGAAACGCTTCATTTGCTTTCGGTACAAAGAAACGCTTCATTTACTTTCGGCACAAAGAAACGCTTCATTTGCTTTCGGCACAAAGAAACGCTTCATTTGCTTTCGGCACAAAGAAACGCTTCATTTGCTTTCGGCACAAAGAAACGCTTCATTTGCTTTCGGTACAAAGAAACGCTTCATTTGCTTTCGGCACAAAGAAACGCTTCATTTGCTTTCGGCACAAAGAAACGCTTCATTTGCTTTCGGCACAAAGAAACGCTTCATTTGCTTTCGGTACAAAGAAACGCTTCATTTGCTTTCGGTACAAAGAAACGCTTCATTTGCTTTCGGTACAAAGAAACGCTTCATTTGCTTTCGGTACAAAGAAACGCTTCATTTACTTTCGGCACAAAGAAACGCTTCATTTGCTTTCGGCACAAAGAAACGCTTCATTTGCTTTCGGCACAAAGAAACGCTTCATTTGCTTTCGGCACAAAGAAACGCTTCATTTGCTTTCGGTACAAAGAAACGCTTCATTTGCTTTCGGTACAAAGAAACGCTTCATTTGCTTTCGGTACAAAGAAACGCTTCATTTGCTTTCGGTACAAAGAAACGCTTCATTTGCTTTCGGTACAAAGAAACGCTTCATTTGCTTTCGGTACAAAGAAACGCTTCATTTGCTTTCGGTACAAAGAAACGCTTCATTTGCTTTCGGTACAAAGAAACGCTTCATTTGCTTTCGGTACAAAGAAACGCTTCATTTGCTTTCGGTACAAAGAAACGCTTCATTTGCTTTCGGTACAAAGAAACGCTTCATTTGCTTTCGGCACAAAGAAACGCTTCATTTGCTTTCGGCACAAAGAAACGCTTCATTTACTTTCGGCACAAAGAAACGCTTCATTTACTTTCGGCACAAAGAAACGCATCATTTACTTTCGGCACAAAGAAACGCTTCATTTACTTTCGGCACAAAGAAACGCATCATTTACTTTCGGCACAAAGAAACGCTTCATTTACTTTCGGCACAAAGAAACGCTTCATTTACTTTCGGCACAAAGAAACGCTTCATTTGCTTTCGGCACAAAGAAACGCTTCATTTGCTTTCGGCACAAAGAAACGCTTCATTTGCTTTCGGCACAAAGAAACGCTTCATTTACTTTCGGCACAAAGAAACGCTTCATTTACTTTCGGCACAAAGAAACGCTTCATTTACTTTCGGCACAAAGAAACGCTTCATTTGCTTTCGGCACAAAGAAACGCTTCATTTGCTTTCGGCACAAAGAAACGCTTCATTTGCTTTCGGCACAAAGAAACGCTTCATTTACTTTCGGCACAAAGAAACGCTTCATTTACCTATGTTATTAATAATAATCTTTACGAATATAGATGTACCCTTTGTTTTAAATTAATTTATTCCATTTGAAAAAAATACCAATTGGATAAATCATGCCATTACTTCGATTAAAAATGATCCGCGTTTACACAACCTTGATTAAAAGCGCTAAAATTACTGAATATTTAATGGCGTGCTAAATTCGAAATCTCAGAAATGAATTAACACATTTTCAACAACAAAAACCACGCCATAACAAAGCGACACTGTACGAGCAAAAGTATTCGCTTTGGTATTCGAATGGTAGAACGACGGTAGGTGTTTCAACAGAAAGGTGAAATTAAAAAACACAGAAGCTTCGAATTGTACATTCATTGATTTCTAAACGAGGTACCGCGGAAAGTGCGCGATTGTTCGTAATAAGAGACATCTTCTGCATCTTAATTTCGTATAACAAATTAATTTTAAAGGGAGTAGACACTATATCGAAATATCGCCTTGGTTTTAACATAACCCGCTTCTTAAATAGAAAATAAACGAAGTTTACTTACAGTGCCTTACACTTAAGTTTTTAATTGAAAACAATTAAATTGCCATACGTTATTTAATAATTGTTCTAATTAAAAATTACACACTTTACAATCAGGGTTGGCTAATGTAAATTATAATTTAAATCGTTTTTTTTTGATAAAATCATTGACTTAAATCGCACAATGTATTTCAATAGAGGAAAAAGAGGTTCTTAAATAATTAAAATACATATAAAATCTGAGCGAACTAAAATATTAAATAATTAAATTTAATTAAGATTAGCTAACTGATTAAAGTAAAATAACCGTTAATTATACAGGAAAAAAGTGTCATTAAGACATTAACTGTATAAAATTAATAAATTCCCTAAAATAAAATAAAAACAGGTTTAACTAAAAAAGATTGATTTTTATGACAAAAAATCAAATAAAGTGGCAACCCTGTTTACAAGTAAATGTTTATTTTCTATTACTAATACTTGAACACTTAGGTTTTTTTATTAAATTGCGATAAATTAAAAACTATATAGTTAATGTATTAATTTAATACATTTAAGTATATTAGTAATAGAAAATAAATATAACGTTTACTTGTAATTTTAATTAAAAGCAATTAAATTTAAAAAAATTAAATTAATAATTAAAGTATATTTTAATACACTAATTTCCTGTGGCAAAAATATTAAATTCTTTGATCAACCATAAATACGGTTATTCAATTTAACGTAAAAAATCTGCTTTTATAGAAAATGTATTTAAAAAAAACTTTAATCCGCTATAAATAAAAATTATTGTTATCCATGTTTTAAAAATATACGTTAAAATAAATTAATTGAAATGAAATCAATTTAAAAGTTACTTTTAATATAATGTTATATAAAAACATGGTTTTGTAACTCCACGAAATTATATTTGGCCAAAATACTGCTATTTTAGTTATAAAAATATTAAATATATGATCGTCCTAAAATGATTATCATACATTTCGACAGTAGAGGTCGGGGACGGTTAATCATTATCCATTTTTAAATTGATTTTTTTCGGGGAAAAAATGTAAACAAAAATTTACCGGGTAATATTTCGGAAAATGATTAAAAAACATGTCTTTTTCGGAAAATTTGAGCTTTTTTATCGAAAAAAAACTTCGTTTTTCCGATTAATTTTACAAATTTATCAAAAAATTAATCGGATAATACATAAATATAAATTACTTGATCAAAACATTTTACGAATAATTTTGAGAGCTTTATCTATTGAATAAAAGTTAACCATCCCCGACCCCTATTCGACGGTTTATGGTTTAGTAATTTTAATAAAACTAAAATGTCAAATTTTAGAATCCTATCGCGATTCGTAATATTAAACCGAAATGTTTGTCTAGAAAATTCCTATTCAAGAACTACAAATATTTTTTCCTATTGTGACTCGACTTTCGTTTCAAACAACAATAATATTTATCCATTAAACAAGACAAGAATGTTCCAACGCAAATTAATCTGTAATCAACAAGTGGGTGATGATATAAGAATTTCATCCAAAGGAATGTTTTTGTTGTAGGGCCCGAAAAAGGTAGATGAATAGAGGATCGATTTGGAGTTTTTTTGACGGTCAACAGGAAAAATAAAAACCTTTTTTTTTTACAGAATGGGATAGCTACAGAAAACACGTCCATTTTACGAGATGGAGAATGAAATTACCAATAAAGGGTGATAACTTTTCTGGCGACTGGCTGGTCCACCTCTATCCGTTAGAAATAACATTAAATCACTTTCCATTAGGGTCAAAGAAGCGAGCTTCGTACACGCAAATCTTCGTTTTGACAGTGTTCACTGACTAATGTCATTTCTCAAAGTAATGGCTCTGCGGAGAATTAAGAATTTTCGTTCTAGAGATAATCGTACTTAAGAACGGGACCCATTTTTAAAAGAACTTGTATTTCGAAGTTTCGACGATTCCCTAAGGTGTCCAAGCTAATGTCGATTAAATATCGGGATAAGGAATTTTGTAAACGCGCCCAAAATATGGCGTGCCACTTTGAATAAATACCACGCATAAATACCTTGGCGAGAGCGAGCATAGGTTTGTAATTACAGCCGCGTTTAGAGAGGCGTAGGCCTTAAATTTAGCCTCTCGTTTTTATTATAAAAATTAATCGTGCGATAGATAATATATTCAAAAATAAAACTTAATTAAATCCTAAGTATGTTATATTATATCTTAAAGATATAACTTAAGTATAGAGCGCCAAATATTCTTTTCAAAATTATAGGATATTCTTTTCAAAATTATAGGATATTCTTTTCAAAATTATAGGATATTCTTTTCAAAATTATAGGATATTCTTTTCAAAATTATAGGATATTCTTTTCAAAATTATAGGATATTCTTTTCAAAATTATAGGATATTCTTTTCAAAATTATAGGATATTCTTTTCAAAATTATAGGATATTCTTTTCAAAATTATAGGATATTCTTTTCAAAATTATAGGATATTCTTTTCAAAATTATAGGATATTCTTTTCAAAATTATAGGATATTCTTTTCAAAATTATAGGATATTCTTTTCAAAATTATAGGATATTCTTTTCAAAATTATAGGATATTCTTTTCAAAATTATAGGATATTCTTTTCAAAATTATAGGATATTCTTTTCAAAATTATAGGATATTCTTTTCAAAATTATAGGATATTCTTTTCAAAATTATAGGATATTCTTTTCAAAATTATAGGATATTCTTTTCAAAATTATAGGATATTCTTTTCAAAATTATAGGATATTCTTTTCAAAATTATAGGATATTCTTTTCAAAATTATAGGATATTCTTTTCAAAATTATAGGATATTCTTTTCAAAATTATAGGATATTCTTTTCAAAATTATAGGATATTCTTTTCAAAATTATAGGATATTCTTTTCAAAATTATAGGATATTCTTTTCAAAATTATAGGATATTCTTTTCAAAATTATAGGATATTCTTTTCAAAATTATAGGATATTCTTTTCAAAATTATAGGATATTCTTTTCAAAATTATAGGATATTCTTTTCAAAATTATAGGATATTCTTTTCAAAATTATAGGATATTCTTTTCAAAATTATAGGATATTCTTTTCAAAATTATAGGATATTCTTTTCAAAATTATAGGATATTCTTTTCAAAATTATAGGATATTCTTTTCAAAATTATAGGATATTCTTTTCAAAATTATAGGATATTCTTTTCAAAATTATAGGATATTCTTTTCAAAATTATAGGATATTCTTTTCAAAATTATAGGATATTCTTTTCAAAATTATAGGATATTCTTTTCAAAATTATAGGATATTCTTTTCAAAATTATAGGATATTCTTTTCAAAATTATAGGATATTCTTTTCAAAATTATAGGATATTCTTTTCAAAATTATAGGATATTCTTTTCAAAATTATAGGATATTCTTTTCAAAATTATAGGATATTCTTTTCAAAATTATAGGATATTCTTTTCAAAATTATAGGATATTCTTTTCAAAATTATAGGATATTCTTTTCAAAATTATAGGATATTCTTTTCAAAATTATAGGATATTCTTTTCAAAATTATAGGATATTCTTTTCAAAATTATAGGATATTCTTTTCAAAATTATAGGATATTCTTTTCAAAATTATAGGATATTCCGATTAAATATATTAGAATGCAAATTCCGGGTTTCCGATTAAACGTAAAAATATAAATTCCGGGCTTCCGATTAAACGTAAAAATATAAATTCCGGGCTTCCGATTAAACGTAAAAATATAAATTCCGGGCTTCCGATTAAACGTAAAAATATAAATTCCGGGCTTCCGATTAAACGTAAAAATATAAATTCCGGGCTTCCGATTAAACGTAAAAATATAAATTCCGGGCTTCCGATTAAACGTAAAAATATAAATTCCGGGCTTCCGATTAAACGTAAAAATATAAATTCCCGGCTTCCGATTAAACGTAAAAATATAAATTCCCGGCTTCCGATTAAACGTAAAAATATAAATTCCCGGCTTCCGATTAAACGTAAAAATATAAGTTCCCGGCTTCCGATTAAACGTAAAAATATAAATTCCGGGCTTCCGATTAAACGTAAAAATATAAATTCCGGGCTTCCGATTAAACGTAAAAATATAAATTCCGGGCTTCCGATTAAACGTAAAAATATAAATTCCGGGCTTCCGATTAAACGTAAAAATATAAATTCCGGGCTTCCGATTAAACGTAAAAATATAAATTCCCGGCTTCCGATTAAACGTAAGAATTTAGATCCTAGATTTTTACGGTCTATCTCCAATGTAAAATCAACAAATGATGGGAATTGATAACCTGGGTTTTCGCAAAGAAATAAAAATCCAAGTATAGGAGAAGAAAATCGTAAAGGTTTTTTCTTTCTTTAGGCCCTCACCGGTGAAAGAAAAAATCTAATGAATAATGCAAAGCGTTATACAGCTATAGGCCTCATTCTTAGCAAACCTCCCCTTTTGGCTTGATGATGAAGAAAAAAATTGTCAGCGAGCTCGAACCGGCGATATATCGTTGGGCAATACAAAATAATCATACACGTTTATAAGGCTAACAATTATAGTTAACGTGTCAACAAAAGTAAATAAAATATGCGAGAGTTGGTGTCGTGATTGGAAAATATTATATTCCGGGCTAATCTGGTAGACAAATACACTGGAATTTCGTAAATGAATAAAAAATTAACCTACAAAGAGGGAGGAAGGTGGGGGGGGGAGTGAAATGAGACGGAAAATGGGTCTCTGTATTAACCCGTCCGAAATTGATCCAGTGAGGGTCTATAATGTTAATTACGGTGTTAATTAAAAGCAACACAAAGATCGGCGGGCGGTGTTAAGGGATTTAGTTGTGAGCGCGAGTGGAGGGAGGGGTGAAAAATACCCCCTCTCTGCATACCCCCTCCCCTGGGGAAGACCAAAAATCCAAGACTCTTTTTCAATATTAAATGGATCATTTTGCGTGGCCGGGCTATTAAAAATCAACGGGGATTTGGCGCCTTGTCCAAGGCCGCCAAATTAGAATACGACCAACCAAGGCCTTTTAAGGGGTCGTGGGTGGTTGAGGGGTGGGGGTGTTCGGGGAGGAAATATTAAATGGCCGGCCTTTAATTCTATGGCCGTTTACAGAGAGCGCACGAGCTAGGCGAGAAAATGGTCAAGTGGGTCGAGTTCGCACTGGGAGCAATCAAAACCACCCCCCTCCCTCCCTCCCTCCCTCCCTCTTTCCTAGAGAAAATTCCGCTCGATTTTTACCCCTTTTCGCTAATTTGTTGGCCCGTCTCTGGGGTAAAAGGCACTCGTTATCTCTTCTTGTTAGTTAAAGCTAAAAGGTTCCAGTTTTCTGGAGTAATTAAATGGATTAGAGAGAAGACAACTGCCACTAGAATAAAGATAAACTATACAGAAACGTATAGAAAAAAATTTACGCGTTCTAGCCCCGGGGAAGCTGAGAAATTTGACCCTTACCGATAAAGAAGGCTGCAATTAACGTAAGCGTTGCAAATGACCCAGAAGAAGAGAGAGAGAGAGAGAGATAATTTTTGGGCAACTCAAAATCTCATATAACCTGTCTTGTATAGATCAAGACCCACTGACACAGTTAACTAAATGAAATACGGTACCGATAAGGGGGAAAAACCATTTAGGAAATTCATAAATTCCCCCAATTTATAATTTGCTAAGCCCTAATTTGGCGCCTTTCAAAATTAAAACCATAGCGCTAAAACGAACGCCGATGCCTCCACCGAAAATTAAAAAGGTTTTGAGGTGTATTGCGGGTCGAACACTTCTACAGGCGCCAGTAGACCAAAGTAAAAAGATGGAAATCTGGAATTTGATCTCTGAAGGAATTCGGGTGATAAGAATATTTACGAGAATGCCAAATCAACAAAATGAATGTTTACAAGCGTTAAACTCCCCATAACGAATGGTTTTTCACGTTTAGTAATTCAATGGTTCAATCCAGAGATAATGGCTTAAAAATTAATAATCTTAGGCGAAATACCGGTATAAAAATATCTACCATTTAAAGGTTATCGCGTACGAGCTTATCTTTCTTATACTTTTTGCGCATAAATAAAGCGAAATCCCGATTTGTTTGGACAGTAACTCGGTGGTCAGTTAGAGGTATTTTAAAAGGGTTTTCGGAGTTAATTTGGTGCGAATGACTGGCTTGAGTTAAGTTAGGCCTTGTGTAACACTAGTCAAGCCCTAATCTAGGCCTGTGCTTGTAGTAAAGGAATGTAGGTCCGGTACATTCTGAAATACAGGCTTCTTATTAGGTCAGCACGAGATTTTTGGCTAGGGCCCCGTTCGCGGCGCTTGCGAGTGAAAAAAATCAAAGTTCAGAGTGCGTTTTTGTTAAGCACCATGTATTATATCCACTGAATGTTGTAAATACCAAAGTAATTGAAGAATAATAGTTAAGCCTTGTCTAAATTTAACATAAAATGGCGGAGAGGGATAGGAAAAGAGCGGAAAGTAGAAAAGCGCGGAGCGAAAAATGTCTCAAATTTAAAGCCGAAACTTACTTTTGACTACGCGTTCCGTCGTGGACAGCTTGGTATTATTCGCTGACATTTCTAGGGTTAATTCGATTTACCTTACAACATACATAAACGGATGGATTGTCAAACTAAGTTGACGAAGGATCATGTAATACAATACTCAAGCTACCACAAATGGCGTAAACAAATTTCTGATAGCAACCTGCATTGCGCATAATATTTCGCGCACAAGCCTCGACCAATCTCCAGCGGAACCGAGCGAAGTTTACTGCTGAGAAAACGCCCGATTCTGAAGCCGGTCATTGGTTGAATGGCTTTTCGGTATGGGTGCCCCTGTGGTGCGCCCATTTTTTACCCTGGATATTTAATTATTTAGACCTAATATCGCGTTGTTTTCCATATAAAAAACCAATAGAGTAAAAAACGGAATGGTTTCCAATGCCAAATAAAATTACGCTTTTTTATTCTGCATGTTTAGATCTACTAAATTTAAAAACGCTCTTTTTTTTAACTCACTCGCGTCTAGAAACGCACTTTTGCGAATGTTGTTTGATTTAACTATGTTTTAATCTATTTGTCTTTAGTGTTTTAATAACACCTTAGCCGTACAAAATTGCTTAAATTCGTCTTTTATAAATTGAAACGTTTTACGGATATTTATAATCCGCTTAGCGGATTCCGCTATAATTTGGAAAACGACGTTTCGCGTAAATATAGCATGCTGCCAGAATTGTTTAATTTACTGCCCGGTTTTTCATAAATTAAATCCGGATAATGTACGCGAATCGCGCACGTACGGGAGAATCGAAGATGGCCATCTCCAAGAGTTGGGTTTTTCCGTAAAGTACTGTTTACTTTGAAATGAATTAAAAAATAATTTATTAACAACGCTATGAAGTTACATAATTAACATTGCTTAAAATAATTTTTTTCAACATTTTATTAAGTCTTGCGAAGATATTTACAATTTGAAAAGATATAGTTTAGTTTTATTTTAATTATCAGATTTAGCCCTGACAGTGTTAGCCCTTGGCAGTAAATCAGTACAAATGTCCTTGCTAATGTTTTGAGGATACTTGCCTATTACGTAGACAATTTGGAGTATGAAGTGAAAATAGTCAATAGTGTGTGCTATGAACTTAAAAATTGGAGTACATTTCAAAGTTATTTGATAGACTACTTTAAATAAAAGCATAATGGAGGAATCCCAGCAACAGGGTTTGTACAAGTTTTTAAATCTAATAAAAATTCTTATGTTTTAATCAGTTTTCATTGTAATTTAAAGTTTTTCATAATTGATACATTTTTTATTACAGATATTTGTAGAGTATGTAGATCCGAAGCTACACCCGACAAACCACTGTATCATCCATGTATTTGCACTGGAAGTATAAAATATATTCATCAAGATTGGTAAGTGAAAGAAATGTTTAAAAACTTGTTTGAATGAAGATTAATTCATTATATTATTTCAGTCTTGTACTATGGCTGAAATACAGTCGCAAAGAATATTGCGAGCTTTGCAATCATCGGTTTGCATTTATGCCAAGTATGCCTTTTTTATATTTCCTGATAGAAGTCGTAAAAAGGTGAACTAAGATTGTATGTTTTTGGCAGTTTATTCACCAGACATGCCAAAACGCTTGCCAATCAAAGATATATTAAGCGGATTGATCAGTAGTTTGGGGACAGCTGTACGATATTGGCTTCACTACACCTTAGTAGCTTCTGCTTGGCTGTTAGTCGTCCCTCTTACCGCGTGCCGAATTCATCGATGCCTTTTTACAGGCTCAGTCAGTTCTTATTTGACACTGCCTCTAGACATGCTTTCGGCGTAGGTTTCATATTATACCTAAATTATTTTCAAAATATTCAAATTTAAAAGCATTTTTTGGTGATGTTTCAGTGAAAATTTGTTAGCAGATAGCTTCTATGGTTGCTGCGTCGTAACATGTACTCTATGTACATTCATTAGCTTAGTGTGGCTACGTGAACAAATACTACACGGAGGGGGCCCAGATTGGCTGGACCAGGATAATAACAACAATATCAATGCTCAGCAACAGCAGAATCAAGGAGTGGCTGCGGCTAATCAACCCGCTCTAGACCTTGACGGTGATGCGGATGACGAAGCTGAAGATGAAGCTGCGATTGCTGAAGTTGAACCGGGAGAGTTGCCTGCAGGAGGTGTGGGTCATAATGAAGCCCAAATGGAAAATGAAAATCCAATGGATGGAAACAACGTTGCTCAAGATGACAACAACTGGAACCCCATTGAATGGGACAGAGCAGCTGAAGAATTAACCTGGGAAAGACTTTTGGGGCTCGATGGCTCTTTAATATTTCTGGTATCTATCTCTGTATAAGCCTTTTACAATTTTACCTTGACTTAAATACAATATTTTTATAGGAACATGTGTTTTGGGTGGTTTCATTAAACACTTTTTTTATACTGGTGTTTGGTAAGAATTGGAAATTTTTCAAATGTAAATTGATTATTGGTAATTTTACGTTTCTTTTTTAGCATTCTGCCCGTATCATATTGGTCATTTCACATTGATTGGGTTGAAACTGAAAGAATATGTGGTTGCTGTACAATTTGAGGGTTTATTGACTACACTATGTGGATATGTTGTAATTGGAATGGTTCTGGTCATTTTACACTTACTGGCCTCGCTAGTTCGACTTAAGAAAACCAAAAGGCTCTTGGGCCTGTGCTATATTGTCGTGAAGGTGTCCCTTTTATCCGTTGTGGAAATTGGTCTTTTTCCATTGGTTTGTGGATGGTGGCTTGATATTTGTTCTCTGGTAGGTATTATCCTTTTTATTTTGTTAATTAACGTTATTTCTTTTCAAATTAAATATATATATTGTTACGAAACAGAAAATGTTAGATGCAAAACTAGCAGATAGAGAGGAAAGTTTCAAAATGGCACCAGGAACTTTCTTCTTTCTTCGCTGGCTTGTGGGGATGGTTTACGTTTTCCAATTTGCTTCCTTTATTCTACTCTTGCGTGAAGTTCTACGACCAGGTGTTCTTTGGTTTCTGAGAAACTTGAACGATCCAGATTTCAGCCCTATTCAAGAGGTATTTCATATTTTACTATACTCTATCAATTGGACATGCTGGATTAATAATTTATCATGTTAGATGATTCACTTACCAATTCTAAGACACATCAGAAGATTCTTGGCATCTCTAGTTATTTTTGGCACTACTGTTTTATTGATGGTTTGGCTGCCTGTAATACTTATTGAAAAAGTATTACCCGGTTTCTTGCCATACAATGTCGTGCTCTCGAGGCAAGTTTGAGCACTGTGGAAACTATATGTAAACATGATGTCTAACAGTATATTTGTTTCTCAATTTGCTACCCAGTAGTGATGCACCGGTTGGGGAGTTCTCTTTGGAACTTGTCTTGCTACAAGTTATCCTTCCTGCCCTCTTGGAACAAGGTCAAACAAGGCAATGGTTGAAGTCTTTAGTCAGAGCGTGGTGCATCGCTGTCTCTTACGTTTTGGATTTGCGATCTTACCTTCTGGGAGATGAAGTGCTGAAAACTGAAATTCAAGATGCAGTTCCTGTAGATAATAACGAGGAACTTGAAGATTTAGCTGTTGAAGAAGAGGAGCAAGTACTTTTACCAAATGATGCGCAACCCGATGAACCTGCAGAAGTTGCTCCTGTAGCTGGCGATGGAATGAGACTCGATCTAGCTGCCGCTCATCAAGCATTAGTCCAAGGAGGAGCGGCGACCCCAACGGGATTTCAACCTTACAGATGTCCCAGTTTCTTTCTTCTCCGCATAGTAGCATTAATTTTAATCATATATTTAAGTCTGGTCATTGCTAGCTTGGCAATGTTAACCATACCTGTCTTTTTGGGTCGTAAACTAATGTCCCTATGGATGGGCTCCACTAAAGTTCACGAGCTATACACTGCAGCCTGCGGACTTTACGCTTGTTGGCTGTTTTTACGTTGCGTATCAGTCTTGTGTAACTGGTTCCCTAAAGGCTGGAATGCTATTCTCAGCAAGGTTGTAGAGTGGGTAACTATTGTAAGTTCAGTAACTTAATTTAATTTGTTTTTTTGTTTTTTCATTGCGCTAATTTCGTTTTTTCCCATTAAGATGACTAAATCTGTTCTGGCATTATCGGTTTTGCTGGGGCTTTTACCTCTTTTGATGGGTCTACTTGTTGATGTTGTTTTTATTGTTCCTCTAAGAGTTCCGTTAAACCAAACCCCAATTATTTACCTTTGGCAAGTAAGTATTTTTTTTAAAATTGATTCACTTAGCATTGTATTTTACTAATATTGTTTTTTTTTTTACCACGCAAGGATTGGGCTCTCGGAGTACTTCACACCAAAATAGTGTGTGCAGTCACTTTGATGGGCCCCAATTGGTGGCTGAAAAGAATTATAGAGCAAGTTTACCATGATGGGATTCGTCAGATCAACTTAAAACTTATTCTTATTGATTTGTCCGTTCCTGTTGTTACCGTATTAGGCCTAGCATTGGCTGTTCCTTACATATTAGCAGTCAATGTTCTCCCAATGCTTGGTAAGCGATACCTTTAAATGTTGTTTTTGGTACTTTTGCGATTTCGGGATAATTTATTTTGACCTTAGGGGTGTCAGAGAGCGTTGAAAGTGTAGCCTTAAGAAGTATTTATCCTTCCATGGTGGCTGCATTCTGTTTCATAGCCGTAGTAGTCTTTCAAATTCGGCAGTTTTGTCGATTATATGAACATATAAGAAATGACAAGTAAGTGGAAAGGTTTTTGCTAATTCGATAAATAAATTTTATTTAACTTTGTTTTGTTAAACCCAGGTATTTGGTTGGAAAGAGACTGGTCAATTATGAGCACAAACGCTTCACTAATGCGCAAGCTGCACAACCACAGCCAAATATTCAACAAGAGCATTTTCAGTGAAAATCTAAAAAAAATAAAAAAGTCGAACTGAATGTGTAGAAAAGAAAACTGAGACATTTTGGTCTTCCTACATAGAGAAACAATTTAGTCAACACTGAGAAATCGAGACAAAAGACCTATACGTCTAAGAGTTTTGCGAAAGGTGATACATCTTGAGGTTTACAACCAAAAGTGAATTTGAAGTTTAAAGTCTCGTTTCAATTTCCTTCCATGACTATCATTGGTGGGTGTTGAAGAAAAAAATGTACATAAAAACTAAGAGAAATATTGTGTGCTTTATTATAAATTTTTAAAAAATGTGAAAAAGATTATCCTCCTTCCTACTTTAATACTTTAACCTGTTCGCTAATTCTGGCAGTGAATTAAATGTAACAGATATAAAGATATAGTACGAAAGCCGTAATTTCCTAATTTAATTTTTTGATTAATTAAGCGTTAAATAGTTTTAACTGCTAAAATTAAGTTTTGCTGGTGTTTTTATCTCCAAAATCCCAGATATATAAAGTTTAATACCATAAATAAAGGTATGTAAATGTTTTGGTAAAATTGATATAACTTTATTTGAATGTTTTAGAATGAATAAATTTATAAGCATGCTATACTGATTTCAAAACCAGGTATGCTCCTAAATTAAAATTAAAAAATTTGGCAATACTTAGGAAGCTGGGGCAAAATCTATAATTTATCTATTTATTATAGGCATATTATCAAAATTGTATGTTTATGCCTGGGTAGGCAGGTTTATAAATCTGTATATGCGAAACTCGATTTGCATGGTTTTGGAACTACAGCAGCAATTTGGACTTAATAAACCAGAAACGCGCAGAGTTCTGATTGGTCCCAGTTTTGACGTCATCAGCTTTAACCAATAGCTTTGGGCCTAGTGAGGCACAAAGAATACACATTTGGACTAGCGCTTATGGTCACAATCACTATTTTGTCTGGTCGTTAGTTTAGTGTGTGGTCATTGCAATTATTTTTGCAAAATTGCCATTCAATCTCAGCAAGTCCGTGATCCAAGTGAGTGATTTTGCTGCGCTAATTTTTGGAAATTTATCCGTTTGTTAACAGCTTTCGTAAAACGTTTAGTTTGATTACAGGGTTGTACAAAATTTCAGTTAATCGTGCTTATATTTATGATAAAATATTAAAACATGCAATGGTATCAAGGCCCAATTCATTCTGCAATAGCGGAAGCGAAAATTGCCAAAAAAATATTCTTGGTTTTCATTGAAGGTAAACTTTAATGATGTGTACGTTACACATAAAATTAAAATTAATATTAAACCCCCAATGACTAATAGGTGATGATAAAGCTTCAAAGTTTATGGCAGAGTCTTTTGATGCTGATGAAATAAGTGAAACTCTGAAGAATGATTGCGTTGCTATTAAACTACAGACAAACAGTGATCAGTTCAAACAGTTTTCTCAAATATGTAAGTTTATTACATTGTTTTATGTTTTTGTTTTACAGAGTGACAAACTAAATAACTATTATCGCAATTAGATCCGGTTGTTGTAGTCCCATCATCATTTTTTATATCATTTGATGATGGAATTCCGTTGGAAGTTGTTGGAGGAAAACAGACTGTAGCGGAATTTAAGGACAAAATTGACAAAACCTTAATAGTTAGTGTCAATATCTTCATATTAATTAGTGTAAGTGGATTGAGTGGTCTTAAAATTTATTAAATTTCAGCTTCATAAAAACAAAGTGTCTAAATTTGAAGAAACAAATAGTCAACCCTCAAGTAGTGTTCACGAAAGTGATGCTTTGGCTAGCAACAGTGATGCAACTGAAATAAATGATAAAGTTGAGAGGTATATGATTCCTAATTTCCTCTGGTTTTTCTTTTAAAACAAAATGTGCGTGTTTCAGAGCCAAGCAGTTGATTGAAGAGAGGCGAGCTCAAAAAGCTAAAGAGCAACAAGATGAAGAAATAAGGAAAGAAGTCGAAAAGAGGCGAGTGGGTAAAGAATTGCAAAAGTTCAAGGAAGAACAACAGAAAAAGGAGTTGCTAAGTTGGGCTCAGGAACGACAGAAGGAGAAGCAAGAAGACAAATTGGCCCGTGAAAGAATCAAAGCTCAGATTGCCCAGGATAGAGCTGATAGAGCCGCTCGATATCAGAACAGTACAGCTCCTACTCCAGAATGGTATTACTAAGCCTTTTAAGCCTAACCTTTTAATTTTTGTAAGTTTAAAAGTAAAATTTCTTGTTAGCGCTGAACCAGCCACGAGACCAGCTGAATTCTCAGCACCTCCATCTTCAAGCAACAGTAATCATTGCCGTATTCAGTTTCGTTTACCTGACGCTGCGACCAGAACTTACGAATTTGAAGCCAATGATAAAATGAATTCCATTTTTGGCTACGTACAAAGAGTTATTGGCTATTCCAATGTTACCCTTGCCACGACATTCCCCAGAAGACAGTTTACCAAGAAAGCAAATGGCAGCAGCACTCTGAGGGAATTGGAATTAACTCCATCGGCTGTTTTAATTATAATTCCCGTAATTTTTCACTTGTTCGGTGTTCTGTTGCTCGTGCTTTTTTTTATGTAGAACTTAAATATTTTTAAACAGAATAGCAGTATTCCGGGAACTAGCCTATCTACGGGTGGAGGAGCTGGCGGTATCTTCTCCATTATCTACACACTTCTGACGCCTTTATTCCTAATTTGGAATTTCATGATCTCTTTTTTTGGACGTGGAAATGCTAGAGGACCTAATCCTTCTGTTCCAGCCCAATCTGCGTCCACCCCAAGAAATATAACACCCGAAGCGTCATCCACGTCAAGACCTAGTGGAGCTGAAGGTGGCAGAGCATCAAACTCTGGATCGGGCAGTAATAGCCCATCCTCTCAGTAAGTTCATTTTATTTTCACGGTAGGTTCCAGTCTTGAATGCCAAAAAACATAAGCTACCCCACTTATTACAGCGCTCTCGGCAATTCTATTATTAAATTTCTCTATCCTAT